>NC_143251.1:39730000-40047500 GCF_984573655.1 Nuphar pumila
TGTTAATTTTGTATATCAAGACAGCACTAGAACAATCCTTTCCTATCATCTTCATCCAAGTCTTCTTAGGCCTACCTCGACCTCTTTTGACTAATATATTTTTCCATTTGTCCATCCTTCTAACCGGTGCATCATTAGGCCTTCGCCGAATATGTTCAAACCACCGTAAACGATTTTCTCTCATCTTATTTTCAATGGATGCAACGCCTACCTTCTTACGTATCTCCTTGTTTCGAATCTTATCTTTTATTGTATTTTCACACATCCATCGAAGCATACGCATCTCAGCTACACTCATTTTTTGAATATAATGTCTCTTGGCCGCCCAGCATTCCGTACCATATAATAAAGCGGGCCTAATACTCATTACTATTATCTTAGTAATACTCATTACTGCAACTTCTTTTTTACCATTCAGGAAAAAAACTGCAACTCGTCAGTTTTTGCATTGCCGTAAAAAGGGGGATACCATGTTGTGCTGGAAGAAACTACCAAAATCTGAAAAGCTTGAAACATGTGATCAAGAAAATCGTTTATTAGGGAAAAAAATAAAAATAAGGAAATATTGCAGTGAAGCACAGGATTTATAACTCTCCCATCCAAATCATGATTCACGTGCAATCTCGTCTCTAATATTGGGGTACCATTTAGAATGAATCACAACTCCTTACCTCCAAATAGAAGTGATACAAGTATTACTTGCCGCATTGGAAATACATTAATATATATACCAGCCATATTGAAGAATAACAACATTTACAAAGAGAAAGGCGGTCAAACTCAGATGACTGCAACGAAAACTCTGAAAACCACAACTACCTGGCAAACTATGGTTAGATTGTCAATGCATGTGAAAAAGCATCCGGAATAGTCATGTTTGCATCAATTTAAGTTGCTATATCCTGTATGTTTAGAAAGTTAAGTTTGCAGGTTTACCTATACAAGCACTAGCACAAAAGTACAGGTATGGGAGAAAAAGACCTTGCCTTTCTCTGTCCTCATATAGGAGAAGAAGTTCCTCAGCTAAAGGTTTCACTTTGTCGTAGAATAACTCTTGCAACTTTTTTTTCTGCAGCATAAGAAACCAATACATATACTCAGGTACATATTACTAAAACCTGCAAATGTAGGTAATATCCATAATACATCTATCAAAAATCTATGGCAGGTTTATAAAACCTTCACCAGCATGACGTAGACAAATATTTAATGTACCTTAATCAGGAGTGGACATACTGATTTAATATAGAGTATTTCCACAAGTAATTTTTTTGGAAATTTTTCAAATGTCCACCAACGAATTCATGTACACGCCAAACTTTTGGGGGTTTTCAATGTCCCTCCAAAGGGTTGTCAGTTGTCACTGTTAATCAAATACCCTCATTCATAAACTGCTGTTAGTTTCTCCTTAGATTAGCACTAACTCATGATCTAAAGCTACTGTTTTACCCCTTGTAGCAATTGAACAGCATGTAGGAGTTTTTCCTCATGTTTGACAAAATTACCATTTTACCCTTTGTAATAGTCCAGTCACGGTTATCCTCTTCAAAGTTAGTTTAACCTTAAATACACCAACACATAGTTCAGTACCTTGTAACAAATGCATGCACCATTGTTTTACATGCATGAATGACTTATAATGAGAAATTCTTATGGATATTTATCCTCCTCAAGTTATCCTTTACATAGGAATAAAAACGAAGTGGATATGGGATTGAGTTAAGCTTGACCGAATATCACATTTATATTCTTAAAAATAGGTCTGGTTTGTATCCAGATCCAACTCATAAAAGTCATTTTTCATGATGATGAAATGGGCGCCCACCAATAAACTTGGACAGAGATGCCCTCTGTCCCTCCCTCTCATAGTGAAGATGTGAAGCACTTGTTTAGTGGCATGAATGCTCAATATAATGTATCTTGGAACACTAATTCACAAAACCATGAAGGCTGATGCAAGTGAACTATTTAAGCAAATGCTTAAAGAAAAATGAGGCCTCTTGAAACAACACCTTTGATGGATATACTAGATTGGGTGGTGATGTAGTTTAAAAAACAATGGTTTGACAACACGTCTAACGGCATTCTTGGAACCAGACAACTTTGATTTGCAATCCAACCTCAACCAATTTCTAATTCACATGTATGCACAAGATTGTAAGCCTGGATAGATTGTGTGAAGTTTCTGAATCCATTCTCATAGAAGCCTCAAACCATGGAGTGACATGATTTTGACACTTGCAAGTCCTTTGAAGGGTGACACATTCCCTTTTCAACCATTAAGCAGAATGCAGGTTAACATGTTAAGAGTATGACAGGGAATATCTATGCCATTGGCCAAACTGTATTAAGCAAGACACCCAGAAGGGACCTTAGAGTTGCATAACCCTTGTGAAAGGAGAGAGAGAGAGAGAGAGAGAGAGAGAGAGAGAGAGAGAGAACTGCCAATGAATTGGATTAGGAAGATGAGAAACGTGGATTAAAAGAGGGCAAGTTTCCTCATAGACAATTTCATTTGAGAAAGGTTATTCCAAAAATTGTATGGATAGATTGGTCATTTTAGTGGACAAGTATTAGGCACTATTAGCTGTAATTAATCTAAGCATCATTTGCTTGACTCAGCCAAAACTTTGGTGGAAAATATAAAACACCCAAATGTTTGGTGTACGCCTGAACTATGCCAAAAGTTTTGGAGGGTGTTTCAAATTTTTCCTAATTTTTTGAAGGACAGACCATTTATTGCAATTTGCATATGCCATCTGAGAGTAGCCCCATCCCTAGATTGAAGATGATTCCTTAGATAAGTCACAAGATCAAAAATTAAGAAAAAAGAATGCAAGAAAAATGAACTAGCATATCTGTGGCTTCTATATGATAAACATGTACCCAAATTGGCAAACAGACAACCCCACAAACAGAGTTAATAAACAGATAAAAAATAATGTCGTAACTACTTATGCAATATGATAATACCAGTGTCACCAATATCGCCTCATATCAGCCAATGTTATCTGCAATATATAGCAATATTTTCAAAATATCACCAATACTCATGATGTTTTTGGGAAAAACTCATTTTTTCTATTTTAAGCATACATTTTCAAATTTTTATTTCTTTTATATTTTAAAACTTTTTTCTTTATATTTTTTAAGGAAAAAACATGCAAGACTATTACTTTCTTATCTTTTTTGTTAGTATTCATATCTTTTCAATATTTTTAAATTCTCGAGATTTTCCCAAGAAACCAACTTTTGAAAATCTCTCCAAGAAAATACCTTGAATGATATAGTTGACTATGGATGGTATGATTGGTATCTGCAATGTGCTTGCCTTGTAATCTGTGACACATAGGTAGGAGCTATGTCACACGGACATTCCATTTTTCCCTCTGTACCTATGTCGACATGTGCGTCCCCATGTCGTCATGCGTCGACACTTGAACATGCCATTTTACCCTCCGTACATACAAGTTTGTGTTCAATTTATAATTTTAATTATATTTTCAGTTTATAACTTTATATTTTCAGTATGTAATATATATTTTAAATATAGCATATATATTTAGATTATATTCAGTTTATTTTGAATTTATTTTGAATTTATTTTGTATTTATGTGATATTTAATATATATATATATAGTCGTGTCCCCGTACCCACAGGAATTGCCGTGTCGCACCCTCTGTACTCGTACCCACACCCAAGTGACATAGGGTAGGAACATGGACATGTAAGGTACGACACAGTAATATATATATATATATATATATATATATATATATATAGTGTTTAAGAAAAGTATGTATGTATACACGCACGTGTGTGTGAGCATCAAACACCATATAAGAATGGATGAAAACAACCCTTTATGTACCTTGAAAATGGATGTAAATGATTCCACATGACATAGCAGGTAGCAGGTTGGGTTTGAATTGGGTCAGATATGAAACTGGTCTGACCCATATCAATGAAGTACTAGTACCCTTCCAAATGTAGACATGGGTATGGCACCCTTTTGGGAGTACCCGCGTTACATAGCTTGTTAATATTGTACCTTTCAAAAAATTAATGTATAACTACCTAAATAATAAGAGAAAGTACCTGTAATATGGTTGCCTTGTGTAATGCTGTACCTTTCAACTCTAAAAGCTCACTCTCAGTAAACCAAAGGGGAGATCCAAAGGTGGATGGAAGCATATCAAGATACCTAAACTTCTTAAAAATAGCAACAATAAAAAGAAGATAATAAATGGTAGATTAAGCAACCATTTTTAGTATAAAAACAACTTTATGAATCTGCACAATTGTTCTTTTGATGAACCTCAAGAATAAAAAGTAGAACACTTCAGCCTAGAGGATCAATACAATAAAATCCCATACATTGGAAAACTAATCATAAACATCAAATTGCTTACGGTTTCCAGGATGAGTTCTTTGTAGCATGCTCCACGGTCAAAAAGAGCATCATCAGAAAACGATCATCAACGTTTCCCTCTTCGAACATTGGCCTGCATTTTGCAGCATAGATGGGGTCTTGCAGTACTCTCATTGGAGTTATAGCCAAATCCAGAGGAACCACTAACAACACTCCTGCATAAGAAAAGCTTTACTCATTACGTAATTCAGGCAAATAAGATTGGCATAAATAAATGATAATATCCCATGTTTATTCAATCACAAAGGGGTTCATTATTTATCTATTGGTTGTCCACACGTCTTTCAATCTGAATCAAATCAAATCACCTTCGCAATTATCATCGGATGCAAATATCCCGTATCCTTGCTGGAGACCACAATATTTGATTCTGCAACCTCGTAGCTCAACTCCATTGACCTGAATTCAACATGGATGTCCACCTTTGATGAGACTTATATAAATATCAATACCCATCTTCAAAAGCCACGAAACTAAAAGATGCCCATGCTTCGACGCATAGTTGGATTGAGATTACAGCCAAATCAAATAGACTTTATGTATCAATATGGCAAAATGGCGAATTGGGAGATGAATCAACAAGTTTGACTCAATCAAAAGAAGCTACCTGCTCAACCCATTGAGAACCTTAAACAAGTAGACAGCAACATAAACCAACATAGCCAGTGGCACAAAGGAACAAGCAAAACTACCACAGTTCCCATCATGGTTACAGTAACAAAACGGCAATCACGACAACTTAAACGGCAATTACGACAACTTAAACAGCAATGCAGCATAAATTTTAACTATTCAACTTCAGCTCGCGCGCAGGGTTCATGAAAACCCCAACTTGGTGTCAAAAAGAAAAAATGATGGGTCTTCGCCAATTTCTCATAAAACCCATTTCCTGCAAGTTGGTGGGAAAAAAAAACGTGACCCATCTCGCCAACACGAACGGTTCGAGGTTTAACAATCTTGGAGGAAACATCTAAACCAGTATCATTACAACATCCGGAATCGAGAGAAACTACACCCATCAAGTGAACAAAACTCAGGATATTAAAAACTCAGCTGAAACCCATGATTATAACGAGAGAGCCTTGACGACGAAAATGAGAGAAATTGAAAGTCTCGGATTGATAGAGAGAGATGTAAACCTGTAGCCATTTGAGGAACAGCTCGAGCTTCGAATCGTACCCGCCATCCATGGAGTCGGTGTTCCCGGTTGCAGGGAGTGTCTTGTGGCGGTGGGGGTGGGTTTATTGGTGATAAATAACGGAGATATAACGTGATAGCAGTAGATTTTCTGAATTTCACGCGTTGAGGATTGTAGGATAACGGAGAACTTTGTATAGAAAAGCAATGGGATTATGGGACGCGGTTTTGAACTAGTGTAACTCACGTGCATTGCACGTGAGTGTGGAATTCACGTGCGATGTGTGCGGATTAGGGTGTCAACGGGTTGGGTTGGGTTTGGTTCGGATTCAGTTGAAACCAGATCAAAACCTGATTTGAGATAATGGTACCGAGTCCAGACCTAGTTTTAATTGGATCCACCATAAGATCATACCCTGGATCTTATAAGAATTACATGAATAAACCTGGACCATACCCTGTAAAATAATATTTGTTTATCATTTTACATCGAAAATTTGTGGATCTTAATTGAAGCTCAGGTCTGGTATTAAATTTTACAAACCATACATGGTTTCATATATTAATCAGACCCTTCGGTTTCAACCTGGATTCTAATCGAGCTTTATCATTTATCACCAAACCTTGACTATAGAGTTTGATACAGGTAAGGTATGGGTCAAACCCGACCCATTGACACCCCTAGCACGGATGCAAAAATAGAAAAGGCCGAGTAGAAAGAAACATTAATTCGTGGATAGATGAGAAATTGGTCAAGTATTTGAATATGGACTCACACTCGGATCTACTACATAAAATTTAAGAAAATTTGCACTTAAGCACCAATGTTTTGCCCCTAACCCCAAAATTGGAATATCCCTCATGTTATGCAATTTCCTGCTAGGGTCCGTGGATAGTGGAATAATTACACATCAATGTCACATCCATAGGAAGGGGTAAGCCCATGAAGTTTTACATTGCCAGGATAGCGACCATAAATACAGCAGCACAGCTAGGTCTTTGTTTCCCATGTAAATATAAAAAAAAAGTAGCGATTAGGGTTATTTAGAAAATCTCATGCCCAAACAAATTGTTGGGTAGAGTGTTAAGTTCATCTATAAGCTTAGATTTTGATCAAAATGACTTGCATCATAAGATTTAAGAGGGGTATGCAAATGGGGGATGACATAAGGGATGAGTGGAATTGAACTATCTAAAGAACATTCTTTCAAGGGAAAGAAAAGGTTGAGGGCATGATGAGAGCTATCGAGGACATACAAGCATGCCTGACGCATCAACAACATTGACTTTCATCTTTGATTGTATATATATAATACTGAGTCATTGAAAATTTGATTACTATATTGTAAATCATTGGATCCAAATTTAACTGGTTTTTTTATACTTTTTATATTGTTGATGTTATAATATTTGATATTTTTTAAAGTCGTTCTATATATTTTTTAAACATGTTTGTATGTTTAACTTCATTCCAGGTTTATTTGAACTGAGTAGATGAAATTGAATATAACAGGTGAATTGTGTAAAATGCTATAAATTTGAATTAAGCATATGAATTTGAATGTAACAATTGAATGATGTAAATGTTGCAAATTTGAATTGAGCACGTAAAATTGTAAGGATGAAAAAGTTCACAAAAAAATTTATTAAAAATAATCAATATTTGCGAGGATGAGGAAGTTCACAAAAAATAACAAATATTTTTGAGGATGAGAAAGTTCACAAAAAAAATTGTGAATAGCAAGACCAATATTTGCGAGGACTGCATATTTAATTATTTTTCATAATTTTTTTAAGAATCATCGTCTTCGTAATTTTTTAATCATTTACAATAACCAATACATTTTGTGCATGTCCTTGTGACAAACCTGAAATGAAGTTAAATATACAAACTTGTTTAAAAACATTTAGAACTTATATAACATAATGTATAGAACTTATAATTAATAATGCACAAAATATCGAATATTAAAAGAACATTATTAATTTAAAAAATATTTTTTATTTGTGATATATAAAAAAATGTAAATATATATATAAAGAGAAGGATCCATGAAAAATATATATGTAAAATATAAACTATTAAGTTTAATATATAAAAATGTATATGTTTTAAGTATAATATATAGAAAATATATATTGCATGTATATAACATGAAATGTTTTTACATGAGCTAGCTCATTTTCGTCTTGCCTCATTTAGGGACAGGCCGACCTTGAGCTCAGCTTGGCTAAATATGAACATGAGCCGAGTCTCGAGCTTGGTCCTCTGATACACGAGCCAAGCCCGAACATGCCCTGTTCGGTTTGTTCAGCTCATTTATCAGCTTTAATGGTAGGGCCAACACGACAAACATTTACATAGAGCAAGAGGATGGCAAGTAGGAGCCTCTTGCCATGTGAAAACTTTTTCTCACCGCTAAGATGGTCCAATTTTTTATCGTTTTAAAGACCAAAATTTGGTCAGACTATGTGAGGGAAATCGGTATAGGATTTTTTTTGCATGTGTTGGGCAAGTAAGGTCTGATGATCCGGACACTCATGGTAAACTTGATTCACTAACAAAATATCCCAGAACTTGCTTTCAGTGGGTTGTTATCTCGATATATCTCCAAAGCAAGCAACTTTAATATAGGGTCTCGTTTTAGTGTAATAAAGTACAAATTTTGCCTCCATTCTCTTGGTATATGATAAATATTTGCTTATCATTTCAGCTGAGTCTCTTTTGATAACTTTCCTTTGGCTGGCCAATTCACACAAGTTACCTAACTTATCACTTGAGCCGATTGCATCTCTTCTATTCTTATAGCCCCCACCTCGATCTATGAAACCTTGATTCTTCTCAGAAATCTAAGGTAATCACGCTTTTATGGTGAGTTGTAGCTCCTTGTTGGGCTCGTTGCCCACTTATCCAGAAGAACCATAAGTTGGACAAGCTCCTTTTTCCCATCCTCCTCTTATTTTTGTTGACACCGAAAATTTTTCTGGTTCCTCAAACCAACTTCGATAGTTGGTCTCTGACATCATGTCATGTCATGACTAGTAGAAAATCAGGATGTGTTCATTCACATTTCTCGAGTCTCAGGGTGTGAACCTTTAAATACTTCGTTATTCATTGAGAATACGAAGTATCTTGGAAAAGAAGGAATTTCATATTGTCCCCACCATCACCAAGCACACTCAAGTACTTTTTCAAAGAATATTTTTGAAAGGTTTTTTGGTGTTTGAGGGACTTTTAAAATGAAACCAACTTTTTTGGCCAAACTTTGACCCATAAAATAACATTTTCAACCACTTTCAATTAAAAGTAGAGGTTTCTTTTTTTCTAACAAACCAAAAAATACTTCGATTCGACATGAAAGTGGAAGGTTATAGCCAAAACATGTTCTAGTTTTAAAAATAACTTGTTTGAAAAGTAGGACCTACTTCAAAAGCATTTATGACATTTCAAAGAATAAAATTGGTTTTGAGCCTAAAAAATTGATTGTAAAGGAAGACGTTAGCTTTCCAACGTACTGCTTGTCAAATGGACTTATAAATCTTGAGATATAGGCATTCTCCTTTAAACAAGCTAGTCTAGGTCTTGACCCGAACTGGGTCGAGATCCATTTCGGTCATCTCCAATTAATTTAACTATTGGCAACCCAGCTTGGATCGAGTCAAGATTGGATCAAACCTATGTTGACTCAGATCTAAATCCAATAGGATAGTAGTCAACTGGTGATGACCTATTGGGTTTGGATCGAGTCTTGATCTGATTTGATCCGAGTGGCCTAGGCCCAGTGAAGGTTCATCAACAGTTGGCCAAATTGGTGATGACTTGGATTTTTTGCTAGTTACTCCAACTGGCGACGACCTCACCAAATTAAGATTGGATCTAGATTTGATTCAATCTGAATTGACCCATATGAGAGTTGTTGTCGCCGGTTGACCCAACTAGCAGCAACCTTGGTGGATATCGATTGAATCTAAATTGTACCCGATCCAAACTTTGACCATAGAGGGGATGGCATAAATGGCAATGACCCTAGCAGGTTTTCTTCCATAGGAAGCCTATAATCACTGCTCCATTCTTTATTTTTCACATATTGAAAGCTTGAGTGAGCTCCTCCACTTGAGTGCTTGAGTTTTGGTGAAACTTAAGAGCACGTACCTTCCTCCTTCCTTTCATTCGCATCAGGGAGAAACCCCATTAGGTAATTTTTGTATTCTTTCTTCTTTAGGATAGGTAGTTTTTCCTAGATAGCTTAATTCTCCTAAGTAGTCTTCCTAGGCTAGCTTTCCCACTTGGTTGGTCACCAAGTTTGGGAAAAATAAAGAGTACCTTGCACTCTTCCTAATTAGGATAGTTTCTTTTTTCCTCTCCTTGCCTAGGATTTTCTCACATTCTAATGTGATTTTTTTAAAGTTGTTTACTATACCTTAGGATTTTTTTTTTCAAACTTAGTAGAATGGTCTTTCCTATTGAGAATGCCCTTTCCTACTAGAATATTCAGTTAGAGAGGCAAAGCACTAACTGATTTTCACTTCAGGTCTAGTGGGGAGACTTGACCTCATAACAAGCGAGGGCTTTATAATGTCCAAGTAAGTATTTTTTTCTCTCTTCTCTTGTATTTTTCCTGTGATTTCTTTTTTCTATACACTCTCACTAAGTTGCATACACTTGTTTTCTCTTGTTTGTGACTTGGGTGGTGCTGGATAGGTTTTTAAGAAAGCTTCTAGAGGTCAACTTTCTTACGAAAATCTCAGTCTTGTTTAGATTATCCCATGCCACTTGGGGAGGAATGATACAACTTCATACTATCAAGTGCCCCACATCATTTTGAAAAGAAGTTGGTTTCAAGAAATATTTTATGATTTTTTTTCAAAATAAAATCTTTGTTTTCAAATGTAGGATTGTAGTCCTATAATTTTATTCTTTTTTAGAGTTTCTATTGTAAGCTTGCGGATATGATGGTTTTGTGATGAAGACTTGAATTGAATCCAGATTTGTTGAAGAAGTAGAATCACTGCTTTCAAGCTAGCATCTTTTCTTCACCAATGAGAAGAGACCAACCTCGCTAAGAATGTCATCACCCTAGTTGTTGGCTTTAGCGGTGAAAATCAATGTGCCATGTATGCAACCCTATAAAAAGGTTAAGTGTGATGGTGTAAAGACACCACCAAGATTCAAAAAAGATCCAAAAGGATGAGTATACAAATCATTAGACAAATCACACTTAAATCTAAATAAAATATGAAATAAGTGTGAAAAATCAAGTCTCACATCGAGCTTAGATAGCCCTTTCTACAATGATGATGAGTAATAACCATAAAATTTTCATAATTATTTAATCAATAATGATGAATTTTATGTCTCAAATTTGGTTTAAATTAAAGTTGAATTAGAATTCAATTTAAGTTTGAATTTGAAGTTAATTTAATCTTAATGTGAATTTGAATTTCATTTGAGATTTAATTTTAATTTAGAGTTAAATTTCAATTTGAGATTTAATTCCAATTTAAAATTTGAGTTTCAATTTAATTTGGAATTGAATTGAATGTGAATTTGAGGTTTAATTGAATTTAGACTTGAATTGAATGTCAATTTGAATTTAGAATTTAATTGAATTTGAATTAAAAATTAATTTGGATTGGATTTCAATTTGGACTTAACTAGGATAAAGTTTGAATTTAATTGAGTTTAATTGAAAAAGTTGAATCCATATGGTAGGACCCCTTCTACTTGTCCAAGATCACCTACTTAGGCATAAAGTCAAACTAGTTATTAGTTTTCTATTTCACAAATAAGTCTAATTAGCCAATGGGTCAGATTGTTTCATATTTAATGAAGGAATCCTAATTAGCTAGAATTGATAAAATTAAATTAAAATTCAAGAAAATTTAAATTAGAGAGAAACCTGAAGAAAGTTTTTATGTGAGAATAGGAAACCAAGTAGAACATTATAAAAAGCAAGCCTCTTTACCTCCTCCCACACTCCCCCTTGAGTTATCTCTCTCTCTCTCTCTCCCTATTGCCTATTTCCTATTATCTCTCTCTTCCTTCTTCATTCTACCCACCCGTCTCTTGGAACGAAAGTTGGTGTTGAAGTGGTTGCATCTTGGTGGTGCACATAGGTAGGATAGGGATCAGTTGGTGTTCACGCTTGTAAGACATCCTTTTTTTGATTAATTCTTTTTATTTTAAGGTAGGTACACCATAGCTATGCGTCCGTGTATAGAGCTAGATACATGAATATGTTGTGGATGATTCTTACATGTATATCATCCTAGTTTCACCTAGGTACTGATATGAGTTTAATCATGAAGGTTTTCATAAATCCAAAATTCTTTTTCGAAAATCAGTTTTGAGAAAAATATATTCTCTTAAATAAAAAGGTTGGATCGTATGTTTGATTCATGTTATGAATTAGATCTTTGTATTTCTAGCATGCTAAGATATGTATATATATGTGTGTGATGTGTTTATGATGAATCAAAATCATTGCTTGTATGTTGTTGGTGTTTTTGATAAAAACACAAGTTTCTTAATATGTTTATTGAAACTGCATGTTGTCCTGTTTATTTATTCTAACAAGCGTGAAAGAAAAAACTATTCTCCAAAATGGTGAACTCATAAATATTAAAAATTTAAGGAGATGTTTCAAACATATGGAAGCAATCCCATAAAAAAAATTGAACTCAAATGAGTGTAAGGTTGAGAGATATGACCTCTGCAAGTTGACACATAATTTATGTCTTGACAGAAAGTTTGTTTAGGCTGCATATTCTTGTAAAATTTATTGCTCCCAAATTATTCTAGATTTATGACTGGTATTTTTATTTATGTTAGTTTGTATACTAAAGAACACAAGATAAAAATCTTGTAGTATGATTCTTTATGGTTTAAAAATTAAAAATCTCAAAAGTTTGGTCTAGAACCTATAATTTTTAAAAAATAGTTTGTTAAATAACATAAATAACTTGTATTGCATGAATTTTAATTCTTTGTAAGAAATGAGTTTTAACTAAGTTTTTTTGGGACTCATGCCAAACATATCAAGTTATACTCAATAAAAATATCAAAATTTATTTCATTCTATGTAATACATGAAAGATGTTTCTTTAGAAAGACTGAATCGAACATGATTGTTCTATGAATAGAAAATATTTGGTCTTTATGAAATTGTTATTCTCTGATTCATAATGAGTTTAGGTCTAGGTTTTTTCCTATAGACAACTAACATGTGTGTGAATCTACATTAAAAAATTTAGTGCTAAAATAATTTTATATGAGTTATGATAAATTTCTAATAAGTAATAAATTATATCCAAACAATCCTGAATTGGGAATATCAGATACGATATGCATACACAATATATATGTACACAATCTAAATTCTATACTATTCTCATAACTGATTCAAGTTGGAATTGAGTCCTAAAAGTGATTTTCAATTTTGAAAATCGTTTCTATATTAAATATGATAGAACCAACATTGAATCCTTGTATGAGAGGTTCGATGCAGGGTTTTACCTATTCAGTATCAAAATAAACTCATGCATATGAGTTTTGATCTGTGGGTAAAGAATAGAACCCCTTACCTCTTTCAACGAATAAATGATAATGAATGCTGAAAAGATCAATTTGGCAGCATGATCCACTCCCGCCTTTCGAAGTGTGGCTATAGCTCCTTTCTCAGCTCTTGTCTAATGGAGGTAGAGACCTCCTAAGCTCTGAGAATGGAAGAGGAAAGCAAGGGAAAAGGAAGGAAAAAGGGAGAGAGAGAGAGAGAGAGAGAGAAGAAGACAATATAAAATGCCAAATAGGGGGGCATGAACCCCTCGGCCATTTTATATCCTCCCTTACTCTTTCTAAATCCCTTCCTTAATTCAACAATAAAATCTCAACCCTCAAAAAATTTTCTTCTTTTCTTTTTGCTAATATGTATCTCCTATTTATTTTTCCTAATTTTTCTTTCCATTTTTTTTTTGTATTAAGGCCATACCTTAGTCTCATGTCTAAGTCATATGATGTACATTATTATGTACATCATATTGCTATGTAAGCAAGGGGGCCCACAAGCATAGGATGCCCCCCCTTGTTTAGCCTACTTTCTAAATCTCAAAAACTGGCAAGGTATTGACTTTGCTATATATATATATATATATATATATATATATATATATATATATATATATTTATTTTTGTTTGTTAGCTCATCCTAGAAAACCTTCTAGGATGGGATGCCCCCCCCCCCTCCAGGAAGGTTTTCATTTATAGAAACTTTAGACTTAGTTTCCCTTGTTTTTTTTGAAAAGTTTTAAAATCTCTTAGTTTTTTTTTAACTTTATGTGCCACCTAGGATAAGGTGTCACGTAGGTTGGGCCCCATAAGAGGATGCCCCACCTATGGACCACTACCAAATTATAAAGCTTGGTTAATTTGCAAATTTTCATTCCACAACCATTAATTTACTAATTAACCTTATTTGGTATTTTCGATTTCAAATACCTAAAACTAAAATTCAATTTTTGGTAAAATGACATTACATGTATGCCAAATTATTCCAAATTCATGTGAAATTCTTTTAAATTTTAATTTGATATAATTATCATAATTTTGTTCTCAAAATTTTTTGGTTTTGAGTGCGATTTTTACTAGGGTCGACGGGACAACTTGGTCTTTTATTTTTTTTCTAAATTTCTTTCATCAAAATGTTGGGATTAAATCTAATTTATCTATTTCATATCTCTTGTTATTATTGTCAATTTATTATTTGTGAGAATATCCATAAAAAATCATAGGTATTACAAGTAGGCTTGACCCAAGTAGGCTCGGTTTAGAACAAGCAGGTTCAAGCTCACCTCAAGTGGACTTGATCCAAGTCAAGTGGGTTTGACCCAAGCAAGAACCAAGATAGAGAAGAGAGAGAAAGAGCAGAGAGAAACTCAAGGGGGGGGGGTCTAAAGGGGGTGCTCACCCCTATTTATAATTTTTTTATATGGGTCTTGGGTATGGGTTGGATCAGATAAAGATCCAAATCCAAATATTATAAAGGTGATGTGACTTAAGGTTTATCACATCCCAAGACTTAGGGAAAAAGTAATAAAATGACATTTGTGTCTCTATGAGACCCACTAGTTGCTTTTATGGAGTATTTTATGTGGGGCTCACAAATATTTCGTGAGGCTTGTGTATTTCGAGGGCAAACTGATATTTTTTGGAAAAACCAAAATTGGTCACCGGCTTCATCTTGTCGAGACTAAGCAGATTTTTTCGTTACAAACTTCTTGTTTTGCTTAATAAACTCGGTATGGCTCTCCAAACTTTTTTCGGCGAAAATCATTGAGAATATATGTGTATGTATCCTAAGCATAGTTGGATCGTAGAAATTTCTTTGTTTCATATCCTTAGGTCAATATGCCAAATATACATAAAATACTTCACATATTTAACTCAAAATACAACATAAAATTTAAGGATCTTGCAACTATTGTCATATAATTTGCCTCCATGAAAATGCATGAAAGATCCTTTCATACAACTTTTCCTACTCATCCCTGGACCAAAGGCATCTGAAAATAAAATTGATGTTTACATGTAATCGTTAATCAAAGATTTGCAAGAGTTATGTGATGATAGCAATAGCACATACAACACATCAACTAAAGATGTATTTAAGATGTGAGCGGTGGTAATGTAGACTATCAATGATTTTTTAACATATGACAACTTATCGGGGTGGTCTTCTAAGGAAAAGCTTGCATGTCAAGTTTACAACATTGATACAAGGTCAGATAGCTTGAAGTTCGGCAAGAAGACATTTTACATAACACACTATCGATTCTTACCAGTCGATCACCCATGACGTCGTAAAAAAGAGTTCAACGATAAAGTGAAGCATAGAGACACACCAAATGAATTATCTGGAGGTGAACTAGAGGTACAATTAAGTAACATTATTATTGCTTTTAGAAATACAATTAAGTAACATTATTATTGCTTTTAGAAAAGTACGGGTTGGTGAAAAAATAAAAGAATGTACTAATAATAAACAATATCAAAATTAGACAAAAAAATACATTTTTTTACTACCATATTGGTCATCACTGAAGCTAAGACACAACTTAGATGTGATGCATGTTGAGAAGAACATATGTGACCATATCTTATATACATTGCTCGATATGAAGAAGAAAATAAAGGACAATGAAAATACACAGGAAGACTTAAGACTCAAAAAGATGTGTCATCACTTGCACTTAGATAAAAGCGGTGCAACACCGAAGAAACCACATAAACAATACATATTTTTGAGTATGCATAAGGAGTTTCTTGATTGGTTAAAGGATGTGAAGTTTTTTTATGACTACACATTTAACATTGAGCGATGCGTAAACATAAACAATGCTAAATTTTTTGGAATGAAGAGTCATGGTATCCACATCTTTTTTCAGAGCCTACTTTCTATTGCAATTCCTGAATATCTAAAGAAGACAATCGACATACCTGTAAACCGTTTGAGCGATATGTTTAGACGATTGTGTGCAAGGACATCGAGAAGAGATGCTTTAACGAAAATGAAAAAAATATTTCAGTAATTTTGTTTTTATAGAATCCAAAGCTTGTACAACAATGTTTAGGAAGCTACAATACGACATGACCAGGAGTTTGCAAGTTGGTTTTTACAGAATCACACAGATACTTCTCTAGAATTATGAATTCTTGTAAGAAAACTTGAGCGTGAATCATAGTTCTATCAAACTTGTGATGTGAATGAAATTAGGTTTTATACACAGTCTCACGGTGAAGACCGTAGTTCTCAGAATAGTTGGGTAATGGTTAAGTGTGAAAGCGATTTATCGTTATCTGATATAAACTATTACAGTGTTCTAAAAAATATTATTGAATTTAAATGTATATGACAAAATTAAGTGTAATGTTTAGATGTGATTGGTTTGATAATAAGCAAATATATATGGATGAATACTTTGCATGTGTCAACATGCCTCACCTAGCATATTAGAAGGATCCTTTTATTTTAGCCTCTTAAGCTATGCAAGTATTTTATATTAGAGATCCCACAAAGAGCTAAATGCATATAGCGCAGAAAATAATACCAATAAATGTGTACAAGATTCTACCATCTTCATCTGAATTGAATGAAGAATAGGGCAACGATGTGTATCAGGAAGATGATTGCAGAGGGGTTGATTCATTACTCCCCACACCATCAATGAAGATCCCATGCCGTTATACCGAGATAATTCAGAAGATGATTGATAAATATTCTGATGTGTAATTTCATGAAAGATAAAGGTTGCACCTGAATCTAAATATCATCACCACAACCAGACTGGCTTTCATGCATCAGAAGAAAATCAAGCAACGAAAGGCTTCAATAACTATCAAGTCAGGTACGTCTTCGTACGTCCAGAGCTATCATATAAGGGTAAGTTTCTTATTCCCTAAGTTAAATTTTTTTATATAGCATATTGCTTATCATGATGACTCTAATAGATTATTAATTTATTGTTTACAGAATGAAATAAATAGATAGAAACCAATGATGAGTGTGTTATATAAACTAGTGGATCATCTTCGTACCTTTAGAGCTATCATATGAGGATATGTTTTTTATTCCCTAAGTTTATTTTTTTTCATATAGTATAATGTTAAATATTTTTTTTCTTGAATTGATGTTTAAAGTGTATGTTTATATTTGAATAGATGTATGTTATCTTTATATATATAAACTAATTTTAATTTATTGTTTGTAAATTGATTTTAAATATATATTTTTATTAAATTGAAGTTGATATCCTCTTAAATATGAAAAGACGTTTTGTTAATGTTATCTTTATGCTTTTTCATATTCTCATGGAAGTGCTGAAAAGGGCAAAAACATTATTGAGATTTCAATCGTATTGTGATTAAAATATCTATAAGTTATTATACTGAATTCTCATATTCTTGTCATCATCATCAACATTGTTATAATTGTTTCTTTTTAAATTTTTTTTTTGAATTGTCAGATTGTACTCATTCTTTAAGTATGTTTGTTGCGGTTTGAAGATGATGTAGGGCAGGGGGTTGGAAAGAATGTGTGTTTGTTTTTTAAAGTGTGTTTATTGTAAGTTTGGAGAGGATATAGGGGAGGGGTTGGAGAGGGTATATATATATTTTTTTGAAATGCATTTATAACATGTTTGGAGAGGATATAGGGGAGAAGGTTGGAGAGGATGTATATTTTTAAGTGTATTTGTTTTTTATAGTGTATGTTTATATTTGAATGCATATTTCAGGATGTAAAAACACTAATGTATGTTTATATTTGAATTGATATTTGAAGTGTATGTTTATATTTGAATTGATGTTTGAAGTATATGTTTGTATTTGAATAGATATATGTTTAAGGGGGTTAGAGATGATGAATGTTTGAGAAGGTTGTATAAATGTATCTTTATATTTGAATTGATGTTTAAAGTATTTGTTTATATTTAAATGGATGTATGTTTGAGGATGTTTGAAGTGTATATTTGAATAGATGTCATTTTGTTTAATGTAATATAAAAAAAATAACTAATATAAAAACTTTTTTTTGCAAGTTTAAGGTCTATAACAACAACATTTTTGTATTGTCATTATTGGCCTTACCCTATGTTGACGTTATAACCTATAACAATGACTTAATTGTCACTGTTATAACCTATAATGGAGACTTAATTGTTTACTTCTTGCCGTTATCGACTATGTTGGTGAGTTATAGTCCCCGTTACAGGTTATAAAGGTGACATACAAATGTCGTTGTTAAAAGGTGTGTCACCACTGTTGGTGTTCCCAGTTATGGGGAAACTCTTTGCCGATGTTGGGTCACACATTAACGGCGACCTATAAATGTCACTGTTATTAATCAACAAAGGCCAAAAATTTGTGGCCTTTTTTTGTCACCTTTATAGACCTATAACTACAATAAATAGTGCAATAACAATAAAAATAGTTGCCGCTATAGACTATCATCCTTGTAGTGATACATACATTTGTTGATACTCATGAATGAATTTGTGGTTCAAAAGAACCAATGTGGTGCCATGAGTGCACAAATATATGTGTGTGTGGCAGGCGATGGTGTACTGTAAGACATGAAAAGCATGCATGCACACAGAATTTTTCATGAATGAGCAAGGGTTTGATGACAACTCATGCAGTGATAGAAGTGCACCAATTTACAAAAATAAAGAATACATACGCACATAATATTTTGGTTATTGCCTTTACAGGTAAGATGTTTGGCTGGTTTAGAGGCATCAGAGCATACTAAATGGGTTATCAACATGATGATCTAATATAACTATTTAACTACCATGAATGGGTAGTACGATGCTCATGCCATGAAAGGCAATGTGAAAGTTACCTTGGAAAGGTACTTAGGCTATTGAATTATGTAGTATTGAACAATATATAACACATATGAGAAATGCAATGACATATTTAATTAAGAGGACCTCATAACCCATTCAGATTGTGGTTTACCATAGAGAGGGCAGGTGGTACAAAACTCTGTTGGACCGTACTTTATTTATGAGGGCAAGAGCATCTCATTGGTCACCAATCTTCAGAGTTAGGGGCTAGACTACTAAATTTATCCTAGGTGGTAGGTTTATGTCTTTTGTAAAAGTTTAGGATGCATCTTATTGTTGTTATGTTGCCACTGGTGAAAAATTTTCTTGGTCACAAACTGTCCATAGTGAGAGTGATTTGTTAAGGCACTCGAGTCATTAAGATACATAGCATAATAAACCCCCTGAGTGGGCTCTTCATCTCAATGCCTAGCCTTGTGAGTACTCATAGGGATACATATAGGAGAGAAACAAAAGCCTTACACTTGAACATATTTATTTTGTAAAAACTTGTATTGAAACATGTCCTAATATTGTGGAAGCTTAATATTAGATATGTTCATGTTTTGGAATATGTTGCATTGAGTTGATTGCTATTGTTGTATAATTGAATGCATTATTTTACATTATTGCATTGCACATGTTATGAAAGATACATGTTTCATGTAGGCTTATATTTATATCTAGATGCATTGTTATCGTGTTCTTACAGAGACTTGATGAGTCTGACCTCTATATTACAATTATTCAGGTAATGAATGAATAAGTCGAAGCGATTGGAATGTTGTGGGTGGTGGCTAAGAACCAACAATTTTGGATCAGGGATTAGTTTTTGTAAAAGAAAGACTTATTAATTTGTCTTGGATAATTATTTAAAAATAATTCATTAATTGATGTTCAGTTTATATTTAGTTCATAAATGATCTTGGCTCTTTGATATTTTAGATTCAGATTCTTGAGTTGGAATCGAATTATGAGTTGGACTTGGATCCAAGTCCAATATGAAAATTGGATCTAGTCTCATGATGAGTTGAAATACCTGTAAGCCGTCCAAAATTCTAACCAAAACAAAAGAAAAATAAAAGTTTTTCATTTATTTCTTATATTTCGTTTTGACAAAAGGTTCTTGTTTTTGGCATTTCTTTCATGAACTTAGTTCTAATGGACTATTAAACACTAGCGTACAAGCTAATCCCTAGAGCTTAGTCCGATTAGAGCAGGACCATAGATCAATCCTGGCATCATTCACTTTCTCGTAAAAAAATACGTATTTTTTGGTTAATATATGGGCCCAGTCTAATGGACTTCCTACATTGCCTAAAATGATAAAGAAATCTAAAAATAAAAAATAAAACTGAAAAAACATTTTTATTTAGAAATTTTTCTTTAACAAGGAACCCAAGTCAATAAATATTAAGCATTCTCAAAATAAAACATAAAAGGCTATCTTGATATTATTTCTAAGTTCAAAATTTTGGAAACAAGACCACCCTAGTGGGGGCACATAGTCCATGGCTAGAACCTCCTTGTAAGGCCATCCATTATAGATGTGTGTGTATATGGCATATTCAGGGTAATATAGAAGGTTAGGCTATACAAAAAATAATAATACGTATGTACAAATAATTGAGAAGTTGATAAATGTCAACAAAAAAATTTAGGAAGACAATTAAAATGGTTTTTTGGAAAGTTTGGACTGGAAAAGATTTAAGGAAAAGAAAGTCTTAAAATTTTGTTTTTTCAGAAAATCTTATAAATAGGAGAGGGCTCACACGCCCTCCCCCTTATTTGGCTCCTTTTTTTTTCTTTCGTCTCTCCCTTCACTCTCATTTTCCCCCTCTTTGTTACCTTCTTCCTCCACATATATCATAGGGCTCAGACATGAGTGGGGTTGTGGCTGATCGAGGAACCACAACTATTATTTGGAAGACGTTCGGTTTGTGCCTACACATGAGTTTGGTGTTTGCGGTGTCGACTCTGATTTTTTTGACACGTGCAAGGTAGGGGTCCTAATCTGATGCATGTAAGCGGAGACACATATGCACAAGCACACTCCGGGTGCAAATGAATTTGAACTCATATATCGATCCTAGTATAAGCCAGGATTTATATCGGTTCATACCTGATAAGCACTGAGATTGGTTATGAAACTTATACCCGATTGCATGGACTGATCCATATGTGGATCATCCATGCTCATGTAAGTAAAACCGAATCTGGATTGGTCATGATGTTTTTTTTGAAAAGAAAAAAAATGAGTCTATCAGTTGCATGCTAGATCGCTATGGGTGTGGATTCGGTCAGGCATGAGACAACACTAATCCATAATCGAAGAGACATCGATCAGTCCCTGCTAAGGCTGGGACTGATTGTTCTTAGTAGGTTTTTCAAAGAAAAAAAATGTGGTGGTTAGAGCAGTCATGGAGTGGATCAGACCCAAATGGGGTTTGGGTATGGACCGAACCAGTCCTTCACAGGACTAGGTTGATTCGGCTTTAGAAAAAATAATAATATTACAGTTCAACTCTAAAGCGGGCTGGGCCTGTTCTGTTACGAAAAAAATATAAATGCACATTGGAAAAAATATAAAATAAATAGTTTTGATAGTTTGGATGGATCCTCCAAATATCAGTATGAAGAGGTTCAACAACTGACCCATTTGTGGATCAGTTTTGAACGCTCTTGAATACAAACCAGACCAATCCTTTAGGGTATGTTTGATGGCTTGTCCAGGGTTGGATGAAATGAACAAAAAGAACGAAACAGAACATTGGTTATGTTCGTTCTGTAACAAATGTTCCAAGTCCAACATTTATTTGGATCATACTCAAATGCTATATTCCAAATGTTCGTTGTTTGATGATGATGTGCGGACAACTTGGATAGTCAAGGATAATGGGTCGAATTACTTTGTTTTGGATCATATAACCCGATCCATCCACCATTTTACATGTTTTAACAAATGTATTATGGTTTTTTACCTGAATATGGATCCAATTACGAAATTATATCTAAAATCATGATTTTTTTAAATGAATATGGATTTGGAATTGGATTTTTGCCCCGAAAGTAGACCTTGAATGGCATTTTTGCCATGAATATGAATTTTGCTCCAAATAAGGATCTCAAATTAGATATTTGTCGAATATAGATCTCAAATTGGATTTTTGGCCCAAATATGATTTTTTGCCTCGAGTATGTATATTTTTACCCAAGCCACATTCTAATAATCGTAATAATAATTATGTTTTTACCCAAGCCACATGCACCCATAGAACTTCGCCAAGATGCCTTTAGCATTGGAAAAGTCATTCTTTTCACTAAACAATTTAATTGATTAGAAAAATATGGGTACCCACCTAGTGGGAAAGAGAATCGAGAGAAGTGAACATAATCATCAAGTTTTTTTATGATAGAAAGACATGTTTCATGTGAAGCCAAACACAAGCTTAGACTCAATTAAGAATACCTTTGTTCAAGAAACGTGTCTTGGAACCTAGTGTTTCATCTTGAATCTGAACTGGGGATGTCAAAGGCTTAGATTTACATCTGATACCCAACACAATTTGAATCCCATTAGTCGGATTTGGTAAAACAAGCTGAATCCAATTAATAGTCAGATTTGGATTTGGTATGCAAATTTGCATCTAAATTCAAGCTCGAGTCCGAACCAGATCGACATATGATGCTGGATATGATCCTTCTTCAAGCGAGGTACCGGTGTTTTTTTGGATACATGGTGTGTTTGGATCATCGCTTTATGTAACTTCTGATGCTTGTGGTTGCATTTGGATAAGAGAGAAGGTACAATGCTTTGTGTTATGGTTGTATCCAAGCATCGTGTGCATTTCTAAATGTTGACATTGCAGATCATCATCCAATACATATCAGTTGCAACCCTAGAGTCTGCAGTGGGAAAGCCAAGGGAATTCATAATTCTTGGTGTTCACTCTCTGGGTCATTCAGAAAGTTGGTGTAGTACATATTTTATATATTCTGGAACATGTGAATGAATTCAGCTTGGCATGGTATGAGCAGGTCGCTACATGACAAGCTGCAAGTGACTCGTCCTTTGCAAAAGTCAATAGTTTCATTCATGTTCAAGAGGAAATTCCCAAGGGGAATCACTAGTCAGACTCCTATGAGCATACCTTCAATAGTTCATCTCTTCCATTACCATTTAAGACTTGTATCTTTCTCCTAGTTCTTTCTTGCAGCAATGGCTTGACAACCTAACAAGTAATCATGGTTTGCCCATCATTGAATGGCATAGAAAATTTTGAAAGAAAAGGTTGCAGCATAGCATCAACAAATATTAAAAACTCTATGGCATATCTTAAAGAAGTACCCTCAGAACTAGAACCACAAATTTTATGAGCTTCTTCCTCTTTTCGGTTCAGTCCCAGCCAAGGCATGAGAACCTTATAAGCTAGGAAATGACATAATCACTCTAAATTGCCAAATAATAAACTGAATTAACAAGCCACAGACAAGTTTTGGAAGACTAACAACTGAAATCAAAATTTTCCTGACTCAATCCAGGTTGTCAGTTGGCAAGTTCCAACTGGCACACCAATGTCCTATCTGACTCCAATTTACTCTAGCACCTTATCAACTTCAGTATAGGAAAACAAACATAGAAGGCCAAATGGGATCTCAAGACTTCAAGAGTTGTAGGCTTACTAGTTTCTCTAGGCTTTATCGTTCACTTACATGTCCCACTCCTCTTGATTGTGTTATAGTTGCCGCTTCAGATCACCCTATGGCACTAGTTCTTGTTGAGTTGAACGATGTGCACTATCATTTCTCTCTGCTGGTTCTGTGTCAAATGTTCTATGGTTTTTCCATGGAAAATTCTACTAGTTCTGGAGCATGATTATTGAACACAAGGCTTTTCTTGATATCGATTACTGGTAGTGAGTGAAACTATGTGTATTACTTTAGCTTTAAGTGGTTGGTTACAGGGAGAGAGAGAGAGAGAGAGAGAGAGAGAGAGAGAGAGAGAGAGAGAGAGAGAGAGAGAGAGTTGGTTTTGTTGTGTAACAAAAAGAGCTAAAGAAATTTATCAGAGCCAGCTGCTTTACATAACATACAGAAAGAGTCAAATTGCCAAATAGCTATGATACTAATCCAAATCTCATAATGAACCACCAACAATCTTATCATTATCCAGTTAACACTTGTATAGTATGTAGATATTAAAAGAGTTCTATCTGCAATGAAGGGATCTCATACAAGACAATGTTTGCAGATACAATCCTAACCTTGTAATATTGACATTCCAAGTTGAGATGCCTTCAGAAGGTTCCCAAAAAATTTCAATTATTTTATGTAGACAATACTGACAGTGATGCTAGCAGGTGATGTCAACAATAATTTACAGAACATATAAACTTGATGGCTGTAATTTGATCTATACAGCCTCACAAACTAACTGGTCTGTGATGGAAGCCAACTTATTATTGTCAAGTCTTAGGAATAAGTCTTGCACATCAATATGAGCAAAAGAAAAAGTAATAAGCCCCTGCACAGGTTTATGTTAAGCAAAGTTCAGTACATACGAAACACCTATATACTTCTGTTTCATTATATTCATTTTAATTTATGAAGCATGGGTATCATTTTTGGCTCAACATTGTTCTTCATACAATACAAGTGGAGGGTTCTGCTAAAATATAAAGATGGTAATGCAGAAATCTAGCCATGCATATCAACCTAGGTTCATTTAGGAACTGATATATGTTTGATCATGGAGGTTTTTTTAAACCCAAAATCTTTTTGAGAAAAACGTAGTCTTTATGTAAAAATATTTTATTTCAGATGTAGATTCATGATATTTATGACGCTTCTGTATTTTCAGCATACTTAGATGTGTATATGCATGCATATTATGTGTTTTGATGAATCAAAATTCGTTGGATGTATGTTCTTGGTGTTTTTTTATGAAAATCATAAAGTTTTTTATTTATTTCTTGAAAAATGCATTTTCTGTATTTTTATTTCGACCAACTTTGAAAATAAATCTGGTTCTCTAAAACAGTGAACTCATAAATATTGATTTTTTTTTAGGATGTTTAGATATATTAAAGCAATCTTAGAAAAAAATTAGACTTAATTAAGCCATTAGTTAGGAGATATGACCTTTACAAGTTGACATTAATTTTATATCCTGACAGGAAATTTGTGTAGGCTGCATGTTTTTATAAAATTTATTGCTCTCAAAATATTCAGGATTTAAGACTGAGATTTGTATATATCTTAGTTGGTATATTGGAGAATACACGATAAAAAAGTTGTTTGTTGATTCATTATAGTTTGGAAATTAAAAATAATGGAAGTTTGGTACATAACCTAAAATTTCTGGAACACAATCTGTCAAAGAACAAAAATAGACTTTATTGTATGATTTTTAATTCTCTGCTGAAAAAAGGTTTAGTTCTATTTTTTTTGAAGCTTGTGTTAAACACATCAAGCTAACTATAGTAAAGATTTTAGAATTTATTTTAATTTGTTTAATTGTTCATTGATGTTTCTTTAGAAAGACCAAACCAGACAAGACTTTTGCAAACATAAAATATGTTTTGCTTACATAATTATTATTCTTTAATCCAGAGTGAGTTTGGGTCTAGATTTTCAGTTGTAGACAACTAACATATATGTGAATCTACAGTAAAAAAATTTATTTAAATTCATTTTATACATGTTATGACAATTTTTATTGATTGAGAAATTTTGTCCATACAATTTCAAATTTTGAACTTGTGTTTGCATGCATGTCATGGTTATAGGAGTAAACCAGTTAGACATGATTTGGTTCTAAAGCTGGACCAGATGGACACACTTGTTAGAGTACAATGTGTGGGTCTAATGAAGTTATATGATTGTGCATTCACTTGTGAACATATGTCGATTCTTATACTATAATTTTCTGTTACAATAATAAAATGGACCGTATGTTATGTTAATGTGCTTGCATGATGTTATGGTATGCACTGTGATGTTATAATATGCAATATGATGTTATATGTTATAAGACATAAAATGCATGCATGCACATGTCAATGCTTAAGAATAAGCTTATAGTTAAAGGAACCAATATGATATCATGAGTGCACAAATTTGATATATTGTATATAATTATGTTATGATATGTTGTAAGACATAGAAAGACATACATGCATATGTTGATGATTGAACTTGTGATTCAAGAAACCAATGTGGTGTCATAAGTGCACATATATGTATGACATGTGATGATATTGTGATGTAAGGCATGATAAGCATGCATGCATAGGAGATCGGTCATGAATGAAAAAGGGGTTGATGAGAACTCATGAGGTGCTAAAAGTGCATCAAGTTATGAAAATAAATAAATATATGTGCACACAATAATTTGAGAATCGCCTTCACAAGCAAAAAACTCGACTGGTTTAAATGCATCAAAGCATATTGAATGATTTTTCAATATGACTAAGTAAAATAAAATTGTATAACTAACATGAATGGGTAGTATGATGCTTATGCCTGAAGGGCAATGTAAAAAGTTACCCTGGAAGGATACTTGGGCTACTGAGTCATGAAGTGCTATATAGGTACATGTGATAAAAATGCATGAAACCTTACTTTAATAAAAATACTCAATAACTCATTCAGACTCGGGTTTACCTTTAAGATGATAGATGATAAAAAACTTCATTGGACCGTCATGTGTTTTTTAGAACAATGACATCTCACTTGGTCTTCAGTTCTTGGAGTTAGGTGTCGAACTACCGATGTGTCTTATTTGATATATTTATGTCTTATGCAGAAGTTTAGAATGCATTCTTAGAATCTCGACCACTGATGGATTTTCTCTTGGTTACAGACCACCCTCAATGGATCTATTTCAGTAAGTTACTCGAAGAACTAAAATACATGACATAACAAAAAACCTGAGTGGTCTTCTCTGCTTTGATGATTGTACTGTGAGTACCTCCAGGAGGGTAAAAAAAGAAACATAAACCTTAAACTTGATCATATTTATTTTGTGAAAACTTGTGTGAAAATATGCCCTAATAATTCAAATACATAATACGAACTGGTTCTTGTTCTCTGACATGTTGTATAAAAGTATTGGTTATACATGTTCAGTTGAATGCATTGTGATGATTATGTTACAATATACATGTTCTAAATAATGTTTGATTTTATGTATGCTTATCTCTATTCACATATGCATTGTTTTTGTTTTTATACCAAGACTTGATGAGTCTAATCATTATATTACCAATATTCAGGTAATGAATAGGAAGTTGGTGGGATGTTGTGGGTCGTGCCAAAAACCATTGCTTTAGATCTTGGATTTATTTTGAAAATAATTTATAAATTGTTAAGACGTTATTTTATTTAATTATGTGTCCCAAATAATTTATGAATGAAATTATTGTATTGGATATCAAATTCCTGAGTTGGAACCCAATCATAAGTTGGACATTGACCCAAGTATAATTCAAGAATTGGATTCAATCTCATGTTGTGTTTAAATACCTGTAACTCGCAAAAAATTCTAACCAAAACAAAAATAAATATTTTTCGTTGTCTTTTTGTTTTCTTGATAAAAGGTTTTTATCTTTGATGTCTTTTTTTCGAACTTAGTTCTAGTGGGCTATCAAATGCTAACGCTAGCGTACAAGCTGACCCTCTAGAGCTTAATCTGGTTGGAGCAATGCTATAGAGAATGCCTTGCATCAAAGACAAAAAAAATGCTTATTTTTTAGTTAAAAATTTTGGGGTGTTATACTCTTTAACTTCTCTTTTAAAGAGAAAAACTTGACAATATTATTTTTTAGGTCAAACATGCACTTAAAATATATCCAATAATTTTGTAGAAGAAAACATTGGCATTTTATTTGAACAAAATTCATAAGATTATAACTGATCAAAATTGAGGTGTCGTCTACTAACGTCAAAAAGTCAAAGTATGGCTGATCTTCCAAAAGCCCAATTTGCAAACTTAAATAATAATTGGAATAAAAAAAAAGTAAGATAAAGTTTTTTTATAAAAAAAAAAGTTTTCACGTTTTTATATCTGACTTGTTTTTCTATAAACATAAGCCAAAACAGACAAAAAAAAGTTAAGTTAAATATTTTTCATGTTTGCTAAAAACACAGAAAAATAATGGATCCACCTGTTTCCGAGAAAGTTTTGCTTGCTTCCAAAACTTATACCTGGAACCAAACAGGTCCTAAAAACGGCGTTTGATAGGTGGAATGCCTCTAGGGTCTTGAACAAGTGTTTCTTGAACAAATTATCGAACCTCTTGGGGTCTGACACTTTTGTCTTTGCCAAAGTGTGACACAAGTAGCCTTGGCGACATGGTCATACTCTTGATGCAGGGCATGGGACCATGTCAAATGGCACGCAATGGTCAAAATCCACGTTGACAGGAAGGTCTCAACAAGTCGTGATGGGTACAACGAACGCACCTTTTTTTTTTATATATAACCCGAAGAAATCGCACCCCAAGACCTGGTCGCGGTAGCTCAGCTTGCCATACCTACCGTCGTCATTTCGACAACGTAAAACTCTGATGCTATGACCTCTGCCCCTGGGGCCTATGCTAAGCATTGGCTTGCCCAGACTCTAGTCGATTCAAACTGAATGCCCCCTTCCTCTCCTCCTGCAGCGCAGCCAGACGATCAGTTAAACCATCTTCTGGGTCATTGGTGAACACAAGCTTTGAGGGGTTTGATGATGACCCAGATTGCAAAGCAGACCAAGGTTGTTAAATGCGATGAGGCGAAGCGAGGCGTTGAGCCTGCGCTTCGCCTCTGAGGCGTACGCCTCAGGTACTGAAGCGTACGCCTCTCACAACTGGAATGGAAGTGAAGCGGTGGGAGGAGAGGCAGTAAGAGAAGGACCACCCGCCCAGCTGGTACGGAAGCGAGGGATATGCCGGTCGTCCGGTGGTCGAAGAAGACTGAGCAGCAGCTGCAGCACAGCAACTCCGGTGGTCGGTGGTCACAACTGGTCGGAGGTTGATGAGGGGCGCATCACAGCAACGCCTCAGTACCTTGAGCGTGCGCCTCGCCTCGCCTCTGAGGCGTACGCTTCAGGTACTGAGGCGTACGCCTCTCACAACACTGAAGCAGACTTCCCCTGAGCAGCCAAAGCCTCACCCCACTACGCCAACCTTCCTTGGGGCTACCAAGAACGCACCTTATTGCCAAATTAGATCAAGGACAAGATTAAAGACATAAAGAAACATTTAATTTGTATAAAGTCATGGAACTGGCTCAACCAGAAACTTGAGCTAGGGCTGGGAAACAAGTTGAGCCCGCTCATGGCGCAGCTCGTAAAGAATGCGTTTAAACTCGCAAAATAGGCTCGACAAGCTGAATATGAACAGTAGGCTTCTCATCTTGTCTCTCAACTCGTATAAATTTGTTTAGTAAAAAATATATTTTAGATATATTTTACATGTATTTTTATGTAAACTTATATCTTCCAGCTCTAAAACATTGTATTTTTTTTTTTATAAACAAATCAGTTCGAACTCCACTCGTTTAACTGTGACCAATTACGAGTTTAAACTCTGCCAGCTGAGTAGCCATAGAAATGAGATGAGCCTAACTTGATCTGTACGCATTACATGGACAAAAAGCAGGCGAACAAGATCACTCAAAATTTAAAGGCTTGTAATATGCATGACTCAGCATGAGGGTGCAGATCAATGAATCAAAATCAGTTTGAATTGAATCAATAGCAACGGTTTGTTGCAAAAGCTAATACCAGGCTACTGAAAAATCGGCCGTTCTTCTGTGAATCAGTAGTATCGACACAATACCGCCTGAATCAAGCTGGGCTTTTTTCTTCTTTCTTTCTTTTTTTTAAAGAATAAGTGGGTTTTGTTTCTTTTTTATTTTTTTAGAATAAATGGGTTTTTTTTCTTCTTCTTTTTTAGAATAACTGGGCTTTTTTCCTTTTATTTTTTTTTAGAATAAGTGAGTTTTTTTTTAGTTGACGTAAATAGCACCTTTTTTTTTTTTGCATCTGATGATAAATACCTACCACTCTCTCTCTATATATCTCACTCTCAATGCTCACAAAACTACGATATTTTGTGCTTTTTTTTTAAAGGTGAAAGTTACGTGTAACGTCTTTATCAATTCTCTTTCTTACCTACCGTAACAGTAAGGTCGATGATTGTCTTGAACAATTTACAATAAGCCACCTACCTTATTAACTATTTACAAGTAGAGTTTTTCTTATTACATTTAACTGCTGCTTTTAAAAGTTCTATTTGAAAAACACACCTATTTCAAAAAGCAGTCAATTGACCTTAATTTAAAGGGAAAAAAAGATCAAAATGCTTTCGTTTTTAATGCCAAGGAGTGAGAGAATGGTTTGGCCGACAGTGACATCTTCACCTTCATCCATGGTGGGCAGGCTCGGGATTTTGTTAGAACATTACGGTCATGTATAGCATTTGATTCATCTTTGCATTAGAACTTTTACAAATATATATATAATATGGGTCAAATGACATGCATTCACTCAATAAATTACAAAAAGAAATAAAATAAAATACAAAATCTCTAAAATCTAAAATATACATGCTCCTTCATTAAGAGAAATTAATGTAAATCCGTTCCACCCTCCTAACTTAAACACGTCACTGATCCTTACCATTTAATTTCTAAATCCAATCCATTCTAGCATGGTGGCAGGCAATTTTCTCTCGTTTTACAGGTGTTAGGTGTTGAAAAAAAAAGGATATTTTTTGGTATTTTCATTCATTAAAGTCAATTCATTGATCTTTGGACAAGGCGTGTCTTTGAAATACATCTTTTAAAAACAGGCGATTAAATGTAATAATTGAAACGTTAGGCACTATTTGTAAATAGCTAAGTTAGGCACCATTTTGTAAATTGCGCTTATGTCTTTCTTTGGCATCTAATTTTGTTATAATAGACGCTAAGGATTGCAACCAGAGAAACTAATGAGGCATAATTTGGAAAAAGAGACTTTGTAATGAATTCTAATTATGGTCTCAGTGACAATCACTGCATAATATTGAACATCATGTGATTATATGCCAGAGGGCCCAGCAGGATGCTGGAAACCACTATAGGTTTCAAAATGACAGGCAAATTGAGTACATTGAATAGTAAGCATAAGGATTGTTTGATGGCTTGTTCTCAACAAAATCAACAAAAAAAAATGACAACATAGTTATGTTTGTTCGATAATAATTGTACCAAGTCTAATGTTTGTTTGTATCAGATATTGTGTTCTAAATGTGCGTTGTTTGATGACGAGCAGATAACTTGGACAGTTATGAATAATGGGTTGAATTATTTTATTTTTTATCGTATGACCCGATCCGTCCACCATTTTACATATTTTAACAAGCTTATTATGGATTTTTGCCCCAAATATGAATCAAATTACAAAAGTATGTTTAAAATCATGGATTTTTTTCCGAATATGAATTTATTATTTGAATATGAATGTTAAATTGGATCCAACATACAAAAACATATGTAAAACAACTACGCAATAACTCTTTCTATATTCTGATGTTATAACTGGTATTAAAGTTAACCAGAAAACGCAAAAAATCCCTTTGAAAGAAGCAAAACAAACCCTTGTTGAATATGAAAGAAAAGTCCCATAGCAAAAAGAATACGAAACAAATACAACAAATACATTGCAAGATATGGTTACACTGTAAACACATTGGACCTAATTTCATAAAATGCCATGCTTGAATATATACACTAGAATTATCAAGTGGCAGAGTTGCAGGCTCATCCGTTGATTCATCCAGATGAATCTGAGCAAAATTGCTGATCATCCCGGTCCTCTTCCTTTTCTCTTCCTCTGCTTTCTCAACCTTTCACATCTTCATCAGCTTTAGCGATTGCTCATGATTGCAGAACCAGCAGTGTTTACCTTCTGTTCAGCGACAGCAAGCATAGACTTGGTCCTCTCGGAAAATTAAAACCGTTCATCCATCTCCCCTCATTTTGTCATTGACAACAGCGATTCCAATGCTTAGTTTCTCACTCAGTCCAATCTTAATCTTCTGGTCAATAGATGCAACAGTAGCTGAATCATTGGATGTCAAATTAAGTTTCTCATAAAATGTCTTTGCTTTATTCAGAGCATCCTTCCCAAAGACAGCTCTTCGCTAGCATGCTGCTAACCACCTCTTCTGCTCTTTGGACAGCATAACTAGCAGCGTTGGTGGACTGACTTTCCTTTGCAATCTAGGAGTGATAGGAAAGTAGCAGAGCGACTTGTATGAAACTTCCTTTGATCTCGTGCTACCATTGCCTTTTGTCTTTGGCTTGAACCGAGGATGCCCACATGACGGGCATGATATGTTGTTTTTCTGCTCCTTGAAATACATGCAGTGATTTGGACAAACATCAATCTTTTTGTAACCCATACCTAGAGCGTTGACCATAACTCTCGCACGATAGAAATTTTGTGACAATTTCTCATCTTTGGGCAACATACTCTTCATAATCATGCACAAACGGTCAAAACATGATTGACTCAAATTATACTCGGACTTCAAATTCATTAGTTGAAGAACTGCAGACAAGATAGTGTGACTCTCACAACCGTTCCAAAGTGGCTCATCAACATCTCTAAGTAAATCATAAAATCTATTAGCTGCATCGTTTGGTGATTCTTCATCTATGGCAGTTCTTACATCACTAGAACTCATAGCAGAACTCAGTTCTGTTCCTGCGGCATCAAATATCAAATTCGTATATGGATTATCGTGCACCACATTCACCCGTGCATCAAAATCGTTTCTAAATTCTTCTCCATGAAACGTCCAGTTCTGATAATCACTCACAAAACCCTTCCTGTATAGGTGATGTCTAACGCCATGAGGTTCTACAAATCGATTATTCTTACAAATCTTGCAGGGACACCTAATCCGACCTGTGGGATCTACTGTACTGACACTTGCCATTGCAAATTCAATAAAACTGTCAACACCATCCACATATTCATGCGATAACTCATTGCCCACTATCTTATGGTATATCCATTCACGGTTTGCAGTCATTTTGTCGTATAATGTTACGAATAGTATCCTAACCAGTTAAAATAGAACCATCAGAATGCTATGATGAAGAAAATATCAAATTTATCATGCAATATATGATGTCATACAATCACAAGAATTATGATGCATGCATTGATAACTTAATATTTTCATGTGCAAACTATTCATGACACGATACATTCATTTGAAGCATGCTTTCAGTATACAATTTCACATGGAAGACATAATCAAATTGAAAGTAACTACATGCAAGCATGGATACAATCACATCAAACATTGCAATACATCAAAATAATTCATATCAAACAAATGTCAAACATGTACCTGCAACAAACACACTTCAATATCTCACTAACTACTACCATGCCTAGCATGGACTCTGTACTCCAAAAATAAGAACACTTCCATATTCATACATTAAAATCATGCTCAGCATGATCTCCGAACTCCAACAAAGCAGTCCTAGATATCAACAACTAAGTGAGTGTGTGAACAATAAAGTGTTACATTCAATAAATTAAATAACATGTGATGCGCTTGCATCACTTACTCACCACGGGTATTTACCCGATTTGCATTGTTTTTATCACTTACTTACCACGGGTGGCGGGGCACAAGCGAGTTCCGTTGAGAAATCTGCAAAAAACACTGTGTTAAAATGAAGTCACCACCTGCTGAAAAAAAACAAGAGGCAGATGCAGCTTCACAAAACGCAGGGGGCGACCCCTTTGCCGAAAACGCAGGGGGGCGACCCCCTGCCGGAAATGCAGGGGGGCCGACCCCCTGCGACGTGCTGTCGGAAACGCAGGGGGTCGACCCTCTGCCGGAAACGCAGGGGGAGCGACCCCCTGCGCCCTGCTGCCGGAAACGCAAGGGGTCGACCCCCTTCTGCCGGAAATGCAGGGGGGTCGACCCCCTGCCGGAAATGCAGGGAGGTCGACCCCCTGTCGGAAACGCAGGGGGTCGACCCTCTGCCGAAAACGCAGGGGGGTCGACCCTCTGCTACCAGAAATGCAAGGGGGTCGTCCCCCTGCTGCCGGAAATGATTACGTGCCCGTTGTCGGGCGGTGGCGGGAGGCTGACGGGGAGCGGCGGCTGGCGAGCGGTGGACAGTGGGAGCCGGATAGAGGCCGACGGGCGATGGGAGGGAGAGGGCGACGGGCGGGAGCAAGACAGCAAAACAGGAAAAAGAGAAAGAGGGATGTGATTAGGGATTTACGCGACATTTAGCGACGGCTTAGCGACGGAATAATTCCGTCGCTAAGCCGTCGTAAATCAAAATACCAAAATAGCGACGAAATATATTTTGTCGCTAATCCGTCGCTAATTAGCGACGGATTAGCGACGACACAATTCTCTCTCTAAATCCTTCGTTAAAATGGTTTTCTTGTATTAAGAATTAGCGACAAAAAATTGATGTCGCTAATCCGTCGCTAATTAGCGACGGATTAGCGATAAAAGTTATTTCCTCGCTAATCCGTCGCGAATTAGCGACAGATTCATGAAGAAAGGTTTCTCTAGCTAATTTGTCGCTAATTAGCGACGAAAAAAATCCGTCGCAAATTTTCGTCGCTAATTAACAATTTTCTTGTAGTGCTAGGAAATGACATAATCACTCTAAATTGCCAAATAATAAACTGAATTAACAAGCCACAGACAAGTTTTGGAAGACTAACAACTGAAATCAAAATTTTCCTAACTCAATCCTGGTTGTTAGTTGGCAAGTTCCAACTGGCACAACAATGTCCTATTTGACTCCAATTTACTCTAGCACCTTATCAACTTCAGTATAGGAAAACAAACATAGAAGGTCAAATGGGATCTCAAGACTTCAAGAGTTGTAGGCTTACTAGTTTCTCTAGGCTTTATCGTTCACTTACATGTCCCACTCCTCTTGATTGTGTTATAGTTGCCGCTTCAGATCACCCTATGGCACTGGTTCTTGTTGAGTTGAACGATGTGCACTATCATTTTTCTGTGTTGGTTCTGTGTCAAATGTTCTATGGTTTTTCCATGGAAAATTCTACTAGTTCTGGAGCATGATTATTGAACACAAGGCTTTTCTTGATATCGATTACTGGTAGTGAGTGAAACTATGTGTATTACTTTAGCTTTAAGTGGTTGGTTACAGGGAGAGAGAGAGAGAGAGAGAGAGAGAGAGAGAGAGAGAGAGAGAGAGAGTTGGTTTTGTTGTGTAACAAAAAGAGCTAAAGAAATTTATCAGAGCCAGCTGCTTTACAAAACATACAGGAAGAGTCAAATTGCCAAATAGCTATGATACTAATCCAAATCTCATAATGAACCACCAACAATCTTCTTATTATCCAGTTAACACCTGTATAGTCTGTAGATATTAAAAGAGTTCTATCTGCAATGAAGGGATCTCATACAAAACAATGTTTGCAGATACAATCCTAACCTTGTAATATTGACATTCCAAGTTGAGATGCCTTCAGAAGGTTCCCAAAAATTTTCAATTATTTTATATAGACAATACTGACAGTGATGCTAGCAGGTGATGTCAGCAATAATTTACAGAACATATAAACTTGATGGATGTAATTTGATCTATACAGCCTCACAAACTAACTGGTCTGTGATGGAAGCCAACTTATTATTGTCAAGTCTTAGGAATAAGTCGTGCACATCAATATGAGCAAAAGAAAAAGGAATAAGCCCCTGCACAGGTTTATGTTAAGCAAAGTTCAGTACATACGAAGCACCTATATACTTCTGTTTCATTATATTCATTTTAATTTATGAAGCATGGGTATCATTTTTGGCTCACCATTGTTCTTCATACAATACAAGTGGAGGGTTCTGCTAAAATATAAAGATGGTAATGGAGAAATCTAGCCAAGTGGGTTGGAGCATCAATCAAAACAACACCAGTGACCTGGCTTCCTGTAAGGAGCTCTAAGTCTCAACATATTATGTACTCCAACAAGTGACAGAAAAATGTAAAAATACCTTGATTATAATGCATTAGAACTTTTACAAATATATAATATGGATCAAATGACATGCATTCACTCAATAAATTACAAAAAAAAATAAAATAAAATACAAAATCTCTAAAATCTAAAATATACATGCTCCTGGAGGTGTTTCATTAAGAGAAATTAATGTAAATCCGTTCCACCCTCCTAACGTAAACACGTCACTGATCCTTACCATTTAATTTCTAAATCCAATCCATTCTAGCATGGTGGCAGGCAATTTTCTCTCGTTTTACAGGTGTTAGGTGTTGAAAAAAAAGGATATTTTTTGGTATTTTCATTCATTAAAGTCAATTCATTGATCTTTGGACAAGGCGTGTCTTTGAAATACATCTTTTAAAACAGGCGATTAAATGTAATAATTGAAACGTTAGGCACTATTTGTAAATAGCTAAGTTAGGCACCATTTTGTAAATTGCGCTTATGTCTTTCTTTGGCATCTAATTTTGTTATAATAGACGCTAAGGATTGCAACTAGAGAAACTAATGATGCATAATTTGGAAGAAGAGACTTTGTAATTAATTCTAATTATGGTCTCAGTGACAATTAAGGGTGGCAATTTTTGACATGACCCGCAAACCCGCCTCTTAGGCGGGTTCGGGTTGGGCTTAAGCCAACCCGTTTAATAAACGGGTCGACCCGCATAACCCGTTTATTAAACAGGTCGGGTTCGGGTTGGGGGTATGCCAACCCGCCAACCCGGCTGACCCGTTTAATAAACGAGTTAGGCGGGTGGGTCAACCCGCCAACCCGTCTGCCAACCCGACCCGTCAACCTGACCCGCGAACCTGAGAACCCGTTTACCCGACCCAACCTATTTATTAAATGGGTTGACGGGTCGTGTCGGGTTACCCGTTTATTAAACGGGTCGGGTTCGGGTTGAGGTATGCTGACCCGCCAACCCGTCGGGTCGACCCGCCAACCCGTCGGGTCGACCCGCCAACCCGTCGGGTCGACCCGCCAACCCGACAAGATTGCCACCCCTAGTGACAATCACTGCATAATATTGAACATCATGTGATTATATGCCAGAGGGCCCAGCAGGATGCTGGAAACCACTATAGGTTTCAAAATGACAGGCAGATTGAGTACATTGAATAGTAAGCATAAGGATTGTTTGATGGCTTGTTCAGGATTGAACAAAATCAACAAAAAAAAAATGACAACATAGTTATGTTTGTTCGATAATAATTGTACCAAGTCTAATGTTTGTTTGTATCAGATATTGTGTTCTAAATGTGCATTGTTTGATGACGAGGGATGATGACAAGCAGATAACTTGGACAGTTATGAATAATGGGTTGAATTATTTTATTTTTTATCGTATGACCTGATCAGTCCACCATTTTACATATTTTAACAAGCTTATTATGGATTTTTGCCCCAAATATGGATCAAATTACAAAAGTATGTTTAAAATCATGGATTTTTTTTTCCCAATATGAATTTATTATTTGAATATGAATGTTAAATTGGATCCAACATACAAAAACGTATGTAAAACAACTAAGCAATAACTCTTTCTATATTCTAATGTTATAACTGGTATTAAAGTTAACCAGAAAACGCAAAAAAGCCCTTTGAAAGAAGCAAAACAAACCCTTGTTGAATATGAAAGAAAAGTCCCATAGCAAAAAGAATACGAAACAAATACAACAAATACATTGCAAGATATGGTTACACTGTAAACACATTGGACCTAATTTCATAAAATGCCATGCTTGAATATATACACTAGAATTATCAAGTGGCAGAGTTGCAGGCTCATCCGTTGATTCATCCAGATGAATCTGAGCAAAATTGCTGATCATCCCGGTCCTCTTCCTTTTCTCTTCCTCTGCTTTCTCAACCTTTCACATCTTCATCAGCTTTAGCGATTGCTCATGATTGCAGAACCAGCAGTGTTTACCTTCTGTTCAGCGACAGCAAGCATAGACTTGGTCCTCTCGGAAAATTAAAACCGTTCATCCATCTCCCCTCATTTTGTCATTGACAACAGCGATTCCAATGCTTAGTTTCTCACTCAGTCCAATCTTAATCTTCTGGTCAATAGATGCAACAGTAGCTGAATCATTGGATGTCAAATTAAGTTTCTCATAAAATGTCTTTGCTTTATTCAGAGCATCCTTCCCAAAGACAGCTCTTCGCTAGCATGCTGCTAACCACCTCTTCTGCTCTTTGGACAGCATAACTAGCAGCGTTGGTGGACTGACTTTCCTTTGCCTATGACTTACTGAATAAAGTTTTCAGATATCAATAACCAACCAACCAAATTGGGGCCAAAAGGTAGCAGTTAGTGTTTTACTTTGTAAATCATCACCAATTTGCATCTTTCAATTTAAATGAATTAGATATCGATAAAGGGGAATGATACAAATGAAATCATGGTCCTAGCACTCAACAAAAGAATTTAAAAATGTATAAAGAATCCATATTAATTAATTTCTTCCAGTGAGAAAGGAAATCTCCAAATAAAATCATGGTGTGTCCGCAAAACCCTAGACAGGAGAAAACTTAACACGTTGAAACACAAAATCAGCAATATGACGCAAAGAACGAGTCCGCAAAAACCCCACACAGGAGAAAACTTACCGGAGGGGGATCGTGTGCTCGCGGCCCCTGAACAAGTTGTAGAGAGCGAGCACGGAAAACATCGCAATGCCGACGTATGTTATCTTCTCCCATTTTCCCCTTTCATCTTAACCACCACCACCACAACCACCGTTATCATTCAGAAACCGCATGTTTTCACAGAAAAAAGAAAACGAAACAGACGAAAAACATATAATCACCGCATCTCATAACCCTATAACGAGATCGCTTTCAAAGAACGAACCGATAGACAGACGGATCTAAAAGAGGCGGAAGAGTAGGGAAAAAAGGAAGGGAAACTCATGGTCATCGTCGGGAAGGGAGAAAGAGGACAAATTCCTATTTGCCTTGCGAAGGATCCTTCCTCTGCCCCTCTAGACGCTTTATAGGAGAGAAAGAGGGAAAAAGACGGAAAATGGGAGGGATCGGGCACCCACGTCGAGGTGTTTTTTTTTTTTTTACTTTGTTTCCCGTCCCTGTTCTTTTCGTAATAGGGGTAGAACGGTGTTAAACCCTCATTTTGGATGCGACGGACGGTGTTTCGTGAGTCCGCTGCGTCCCATGTTTGTTACAAAACACGTAACTTTCGGCCATTTCATCCCACATAACACCATCAAACAAGCCCTAACCAAGCTGCCAGGACAGTGACAGTAAGTACAGCAGGTAAAGCCAGTGGTAAAAAATGGCGGTCAGTAGCCAGGCATCATTTTCCTGCACTAGTGAAGAATATCACCACGAGAGAGAGGGGGGTCAGGGCCCACCCCCTTTACATCACCATCACCACCCGAATGTACACATCCCATTCTCAAACATCATTTTGGAACTGTCGGTAGTCCTCTGGACCGGTTCAACACTAAGACAATGGGATTTTTTTTTTTTTGATATTTACACGGAGAAACTGCCCCCAGTAACAGAGCCTTGTGAGAGGTCGGTAAGCTTTTAAGGTCGGGCCAGTGCAAGCGCTAGCCTGTCAGTTGTGGGGCTCAACAGCAGATGGTGGGTGATCAGGTGCAGCAGCACACAAAAATGTGCAATAACATTACACCTGATCCTCACTCAATGACCAAAAACCAACCCATGGATCAAGTTTACAATGACGTTGAAATTTCTGCAATTACTATAAGCAATGCCAACTAGAACTTAACTGCTCAAACCATGCAAATCAATGATATTAGCCGAAATAAAAAAGAGATTTACAAGCGCCTCTTGAGAAAATATCCTGATAATCGTTTCCACTTTACAAAGAAGTTGAGCTACTCCACATTGAGATGCTAGGTGATTTCCCTTTCTGAATTTTGCCAGTGTAGGCATAAAAGTTAACAAACAAGGGATGACTGGAAAGATGTAGCATTTGAAAGATGCGTCAAAGAGGCCCATCGTATAACTGATCCTGTCACCATTAAGTCCAGGTTGCCCAGCTGCTCGAACTCACCCAGGCCAATGGTGCGGTTTCTCCTGCTTTTCCTTGCATCAATACAGTCTCCGTGAGAGGCTGAGGACAGCATTAGCATCTTCCTAAAGCTCAGGTCTGCATGAAATGAAAATGAATTTAGCACACACCACCATAGAAAAACAAATTTCAAAGTGCTTCTCATATGGTAGGACAGTTTTAGGCTAAATTCTTAAACCAGCAAGGAGAAGAATTGAATAAGAATGAGAAATGATCACCTCTGTCCATGACGGTTGAATTCTCTAGGTTATCTGAAAATGAAGACTGCTTCTCCTGCTCGTGGGGAGTGCACGGACTGAAGAATGCAAAGCTTGGCACCGAAACCATAGGCGAAGCAAATTCCTGGTTGCTAGATCCATCACTCCTAAATGAAAAGCCAGCAGATGGGGAACACACTGAAGGATCGACCACAAAGGAAGAAAATGATGATTTGCAAGTAAATGTAGGTGAGTGCTCCTGTTGAACATCACCAAAAACTGCATTGCCAGAGCTCAAGCTAAAGTCATGATTCATAGAAATGAGTTGCTCGGGTGAAGAGTCCTCGACTGAGGGAAATTGGCCTTCACTTTCCAGCTTCTCTCCATTTTTAATCCAGCAATGGTCTGCAAATATAAAAGGATCACAATATTTTTTAGGAATACAGCAGAGGGGCAAGAAAAGAATTACCGATGCAATCCTAGGATCACAACAATGATGAGTAAAAGAGAATTAATCTTTAGGTAGGCATTACAGAGTTATCTTTTTCTTTCCCTTTTCTTATGTAATTCTGTTTTCCTTTGCTCAGACAGTAGACATCAGGCATAGGGAAGACCAACTAATAAAAAGCAGATGAAGTGCCTCGCCTTGGACCAGGTCACAGTCCTATTAACAAAGCTATGACAACCAAAATGCACATGAAGCTTTAACGAAAAGCACAAAGGAATACCAAAAAAGGGCATCTATCTTTGCAATTTACTGCTAAATGAAAATGGTTCAACGCCACTAAAGTAACCTCTTTGAGCCAGCTACGCATTTATGTTGGAAACATGTAAGCATATACAAAGGTCGACATACCTAAGACCTGTGCTGCAGTAAGCCTCTGGCTTGGATCTCTGCAGAGCATTCCCTTGATCAAATCCTTGGCAGAAGGAGATATTTGATCCCAAGGATCTGATGGAAACCATATTTGAGCAGCCTTGACTTCATCAAAAATCTTCGCCCTAGTCTTCCCCCAGAACGGAGGAACACCACTAAGAAGCATGTAAAGAATCACGCCGGCACTCCATACGTCTGCTGCTTGGTTGTAGCCCCCAGCAAGAAGTTCTGGAGCAATATAAAATGGACTGCCAACTATTCCATACAGATTCTGCCCTGTTGGAGGAAAGTTTTTGTCATTTGGTGATAAAGTTGACCATCGACAAAAGCAGAGAACTTAACTGTAAACAAAAATAATACCTGGTCTGACGTAGGTAGCAAGACCAAAATCTGCCAATTTTATGGGTGCTTGCCTTGACATTGTAGTTGCCAGTAGAATGTTCTCTGGTTTCAGATCTCTATGGACAACACCCTTGTCATGGCAATACATCAAAACTTCCATCAATGGCTTAAACAGACCTGCGGCATCTGTTTCTGAAAAACGACCATGTTCCTCTAACAGATGGAAAAGTTCACCACCTTCACAAAGCTCCATGACCAGATGCACATAATCCTCCTCCTCAAAGACCGCCTTAAGGTCCACAACATTCGGGTGACCTGATAATCGAGCCATGATTTCTATCTCTAGTTTGATGCTACACACATCTTCCAATGTCTCCAATCTATTCTTTGGAATGGATTTGCATGCCAATGTCTCCCCTGTCAGCTTATCAGAACAGGTTCTGATGACCCCAAATTGGCCTGAGCCCAATTGCTCTCCGAGCAAGTATCTATCCTCCAAATTACAAATTTGTGTTGCATCTAGAATTGGCTCAGTCAGAAAACGAACTTTGTAACAATTAGGTAAGCATGCTGAAAGTTTGTTGCCCTTCGCAATTGCCATTACCAATCTGTAGCTCCAATCACAAAGAAGAACTGCTTTCGATTAACCCAGAATGGAAAAAATACTAGATCTCTTACAGACCCAACGACGAACCAACAGGGTCAACCTAGTGAATCTTTTGCCTTTTCAAATTTGATGTCTCACCAATCGTTCCAACAAAGCATTTGAACCTGGCAATAAGGACAATCCAAACAATTAGATCCAAAATTCAAAAAACAAACCCCATTGTTTCTGAGCATGTTTTCTCTTACCAATATATTAGAAGTATGAAAAGGCTCCTGCATCTTTCATCTCAAGAGCATGTTACTGAAAGCCATGCTTGCAGATATAGAGCACGAGCCTATATAAAGTCGATTTGGGTGATAGATAAATCCCAGCGGTTTGACAGTGCCAAGAAGAGTCACTTCAGATGAGGTTCTCAATCCTGGACACAAATTTAAACCGCAAAGATTTAAGGGTGAATTCTGCGACCAGATTTGTAAAGAAAACAATTAAAGCAACACAGTACTTTTGTTTGCCTTTTGCACTTTCATTTTTGGATAACCAAGCTGAGATTCAATCTTGATCCCGTTGGCTACGAACATGCAACTTTTACAAATCCAGCTATCGGATTCTACCCAAGGCAACACAACACATATCAAGACATGCTGTTAATGGTATGCTATCAAAATCCACATCTAGTATCCCAGCACACACATACACGTAGGGGTGGCAAAACCTGACACGATCCGCCAACCCGACCCGTCAACCCGCCTCCTTAGGCGGGTTCGGATTTGGAAAAAACAAACTCGTTTAATAAAAGGGTCAACCCACCTAACCCGTTTATTAAACGGGTCGGGTTCGTGTTAGGGGTATGCCAACCCGCCTGACCCATTTAATAAACGGGTTAGGCGGGTGGGTCAACCCGTCAACCCGCGAACCTGAGAACCCGTTTACCCGACCCAACCCATTTATTAAATGGGTTGGCGGGTCGTGTCGGGTTACCCGTTTATTAAACGGGCCGGGTTCGTGTTTGCCACAGCCGACCCGTTTAATAAACGGGTCGGGTTCGGGTTGAGGTATGCTGACCCGCCAACCCAACACGACTGCCACCCCTACATACACCCATATGCACATGCACACATATACACACGGATGAAGTTGCACTCTTCATAATATTAAATGAGGCATAAAAACAAATAAAAATGAATTCATATTTGTTCAATTCTATTGTTTCAAGTGTCTTGAAACAAAAAATTAAACAACATTTGCACTGTAAGCATGTTGGATGGAAAGTACAAACACTAGATATTATCAATTTGATTTTAAAATTGGCATCTGAAGACTATTGAGTTTAGACTTGTTACAGACTAAAATGAACTGATTTACGACACCATCAAAGGATTCAAGCATAATCAAACTGGAAAAAAAAGGAACAAAGGCCTGGACACCAAAACCTCCCAATCATAAAGATATATATATATATATATATATATATATATATATATATATATATATATATATATATATATATATATATGAGATTTTTCTATGAAAGATAAGTTAGGATAATAGGAACAATGAGATTCAGATTCAAGAATTATTATGATCCAAACCCAAGATCCGACCCCTGTTAGTTATTTGGATTAGGATTGGATCCATTTGGGTCCAGTTTGGATCCGGATCCATTTACCATAGTGATAAGTCCCACTGAGTCGTGGGACCATCTGTAACTGTTAGTCAGTCACGGGAAATCATATGAGTATCCCTGCGTGGTTGAGGGCAGGGCACGTGAGAAGAGATTTTCCTAAAAAGTTTCTTATCTACAAGAAAAGGGTCCCTGCTCTATTCTTCTCATCTTGTGCTGGGACTCACCTAAGGCAGAGAAGAAACTAGAGGAGAAGGCTTTTGTACTCTACTCCAAACATCCGAGCTCCATCATCTATCCATGGCAGGGACACAAGGTACATGTTTCTGTCCTCTATTTTAGCACAGTATGCATGTACCATATTGTTTTAGCCTCTGGGGTCTTTTTGACTCCATCAACCCTATGATCCATAATTGAGTTTTTCTGAAAAGCATTTTGTTTAAATATAACTTTTAGTGTTCTAAACCCTTCACTCAAAAGAACTCATTTTTGCCGATCTTTTGAGAAAGCCAGAGTTTCAGTTGCTCTTATTCCTCGTGTGCATAAATTTTTCAGACAATTGCTAATGTCCAATCAGTACACCGAACAATAGAAACATCGTCACATAAATGACTAAACAGAAAACTGAAAGCAAAACACTCGAATTTCCCAAGGAACCAAATATTTCTCATACTATACGAATTCTTTCTAATATTAGTAGTGTCCGAAAATCCTCTCTTTCGACAGAAAGTTAAACATACCACAAAATTATCAAAGATAATCCAGAATTGCAGGTTAATTCTCGAAACCCACGAAGAAAACCGAAAAACCAACCTCGACCTTCAAAGCCAAAAATATCACAGACCTCTAAAATGACCAAAAAATAAGGAATTTGTCCTGAAAAACTCTCAGAAATGGTTTAAAAAAAAAGAACTTTTTCTAAACCACAGAACCCAGATAATCGACATCAGAAAAAAAAAAGCAAACGAAAGACACAGATTTTCTGAACCGAAGATCGTTCAAAAATAGGGCCACCAACAAAAAGTCTCCTCATTAGCACGCCAGATCTCCGCAAAACAACCAAAAAATCACCCACATTCATTTTTTTTCTCATCCTCCTTCAAAATACCCCAAAAGACGACAGCCCAATTCGGCAATTCCTACCCAAACACCAAAAAATAGGGAATTTTCTTCACACCAAACACAGACAAGAAAAACTATGCATCTCAGAAAACTAAAACGAATACCCAAAACAATAATTCAAAGAAAAGAAAAAAAAAAGGAAAAAGAAAAAAAGAAAGGAAAGAAGGGAAGGAACGAACCTCTGGAAAAGGGGAAGAGAAACCCTCTGAAGCTCCCTCTCTGGACGTATCTATCCTTTGGGAAGGGAAAAGAAGCCTTCAAACGTAGCTCGGTGCGCCTTTTATAGGCGGAAAAATCTATTTTTTGATATTTTTTAATCAGCAATAATGATTTATTTAATACTTAAATAAACAATATATTGATTGCTGGTTGGTGGCCGTGCATTGAATAATACCAAAATCAAGGTGGCCCCCCGGACGTGAAATCCAGATATCAATCCAATTTACTAGATCGGTCTTTTTGGTTTGTCTCAGCGGACTGAAAAAATAACGGAAATATAACGCCAATGTAAACAACGGGTTAAATATTATTTACTTTTTTTTTTTACGACGAAGGAAAACCCTTACCAAGAACTGGGTCACTTTTAATGGACTTAGTTTGCTACAAGGTAAACCTCTGGGTTGAGGACAGGACGACTCAGTCTTGCATGCCCAAACCATAGTAAAGCAGTGGCAGCTGCAGTAGACCGGCAAGATTTGGACTTGGAAAGTATACATTTTTTGACATTAGCTAGGGATGCAAACGGGTTAGACCCAGCAATTTTTTACAGTTTCATGTATTCAGCTGTTCCAGATCCGACCCGTTTGTGTCTTTAGCATTCTGTTCATATGATGGGAGCGGCTTGTGAGCATTACCCAGTTAAGTTAATAGAACGTTACAAGTTCGAAACTCACAGGTGCATGTTTCTTTGCTGCAAGGTCAAAGCTGAGTGTAGAGAAGAACTTGAGGTTTTCATTGCGCAAGTTGTTTAATAAAAATTGAAAATTTTATATCAAGATACAGGATATAAAACGTAACTAGATAACCAATTTAACGTTGGTTCAACCCTTCAAAAATGGTTTTAATTACGTGAAATATAATGTTCCCTCACGGTTGGCAGTGACGGCAAAGAATAAAAAAGAATATTCCAATTTTGGGCACCTGCCCTTTGAACTCTTGAGAGGAACTGCTTCTTTTTTTTTTGTTTTTATAAAGGCTGGGGTTAGGTATCATTAAAATCTGAATGTCAAAAATACCCTGATGCTATAATTTACCTCCAAAAATATGTTGACCAAAATTTCTTGTTACTCTCCCAGTATTGACCATTATATTTGCTTTTCTTAAGTCTAATACAGTCTTCCTTTGTGGACTAATTAGAGTTGCTACCGGAGCCCACCTCCTTGAGAGGAAGAGCTTTGCTTTTGAAAAAATATGAGAGTAAAAGGGTAAATTCGTCAATGTAAAAATGTACGTGGCCTTAACCCTTGTCCCTTTCCTTGACTTTTAAGTGAGTTTCATGTGGGGCCCACGGGGTGTCGGTGGAGTTTCTTGTCAATAAAGGAAATGACAATAATAGGTTTCTTTGTCGATATGGAGTTTTTTTTTTTTTTAACTTAAAAAAAAACAAAAACAAAAAAGCCTTTTGGCTTTGGCGTGAGAATTCAGGAAGCAGGGGTTTGCTTTTTAGGTCACCAGGATGTCACGCTCAAATTATTATTTTTTTGTTCGTTTTTTTGCGTTTCTGGGGACTTCTAGTGCGTGACAAATAAGACAATTGATAACTTGAAGGTAATTAAACAAAAAAAAATGCCTATCAAGTCAGAACGATCACCCTGATGCCGTTCATCCGAGCGATGAGCGGTGATGAAGGCATCCAAAATACTATTGCCGAACTGGGTTTTCGGCACTTCATTTTGCAAACTCTAGATGCCGTTCATTTAGAGCATCAACGGTTGTGAAAAAAAAGTGAGACCCAATTAAGAGATGCTGAGCTCTATCAATGGTATTTTGGATGCCGTTCATTGCATGAATGAACGGCATCAGAGTTACTTTTGACAGGTTACCGTTAGAGGCAACTTGCTGATGGTTTGGCATACTGAAATCTCAATGTCCAGTTTTTTTTTTTTTTTTATAGGCAAGCTGGGGTTAAGCAGACCCCACCCACCAGTTACGCAACATACCATTGGGTTTTGAACTTGTAATCTCTCAAACAAGCGGAGCGCCCGTTGGCCTCAATGTGCAGTTTTTGACAAAGGCAAAAGTCGCGTTTGCGTGCCACAAAAACAGGAGAATTTCTGCGAAAACACACAAAGCACGCGGCATTTCTGCGGGCCTGATCGTAGCTGCACAAACACTGTGCTCTCTTTTTCCGTAGAAAATTGCTGTTTTCTCAATAATCAAAGCAATAAAGAGAATTCTCTATCGGATCGAGGGGTAAGAGGTCGGAGTTTTACACCGACAGGACAGCGACCTTAAGCGTGACTAGGCTTCTCCTCTGTGTAAAATACCAAAAAAAAGCAAGAAGGGAAATTGGAGTTTAGGGCAAGAAGCTTTTAGTTAAAGAAAAAGTCTCTCGGCTAATAAACCTAAAATGAAAAGGACAAGAAGCACAAGGACTGTGCAGCAACCAAACAAAATTGCCAAGCTTTTTCTCTTTCTGTAATAAAGAAAGAAGGGCTCAATGTTTATTATAATTGATCGTATCAATAAGTGGCTTGACAGAATTATTTTATTTGATATTTTTAGTAACACTTACTTTATAGATGCTATCTACATGCTTTATTTAGTAGGAATCAGCTCTTGGATCGTTAAAATCCAATTTGTATGTAAGTTTTTCTAAGCAAAAATCTGTAATTATAAATACAACAAACGCATCCAACTCATAAAACCATGTTTTTCCTCCACAAACACAATTCATCATCTAGTTTTTACTAAATCAACTATGTTAAATACATTTACGAAAATACATTAAGCAAAAAAATAATTGCATCGTAAGATCCCAACTAAATTATAATAATTAGACGATATATATATATCTATATATATATATATATATATATATATATATATATATATAGAGAGAGAGAGAGAGAGAGAGAGAGAGAGAGAGGAGGTTGCACTTCCTTGATTGTGCGGTAGGGAAGGTGGGTGGTGGGGGAGGGGGACGAAGGGTAGGTTTGGATCAGTATACATGCTGATAAGATGGGTGAGTCATTCTGATAATTAAAATCTCAAGGCCTTGACTTACATTGATTTTTTTTATGACAAGGAACTGAAAGCCACAAAAACCTTGGGTGGGGCTTCACGACCACCCTGCCTTGCGTGGCCTACCCATAGTGACAAACGTTTTTATCGGCAATTTCTCGTTTTTCAAAAACTCGTGAGAAATTGAAAAAAAAAGATCATAAATTTTGCATTTTTTGGCAAAATCTTGGCAATAAAAAAAACTTAAAAACTATACATTTTATTTTTTATAATAAAATATTAATAAAATTATTTAAAAATAAAAATACATGATTTTTTCATGATAAATAGCTGTTTAAAACATAAATATTGCGTTTAAATCATGGTATTTATGTTTTTTTCATAAATCTCATGATATTTTGAAAATCTCACGAGAAGTTGTCGTTTTAAACTTCCAGACAATTTCTCACGATATTATCGCAAGTTTTTCATAAATCTCGCGATATTTGTTGCTATGGGCCTACCTCTACAAACTAGACATACACTCATGCACCAGCGGAGTTTGATTCGGTATCTTTATTTCAGCAACCTCACAACCACTTTGCTGACCGCGTAGGCAACCACTGCGACCTCGACTTGGATTGATGAGATGCTTTTAGTAATTTTTAAGTGATCTAACTAATGGCTTAAGCAGGGATTAATATTTTCTTGTTTAATCATGAACAGGAACAATGGCTTTGTGCAACAATATTCAATAATAAAAAAAATAAATAAATAATGCTGATGTTGAGTTAATCCTTGATGCAGACTGGCAAGAGAGTTGTAACCGTCAATTATCAGCCACGGATTCTTATTTAAAAAGGTGCTGATCAGTAGACTCATGGAAAATTATTTGCACTCTAAGCGTTTTCTTTTCTTTTTTTTTTCTCATTTTCCTTTTTATGTAAACTTAATAGTATGTTGGTAGATTAGCAAATTAGTATAAAATACATTTTGACTTGATTATAATCGACGCCATTAAAATGCTAATATTTGATGATTTTATTAGGGTCAATAACACATTCCCAAATGCATCAATATGTCCATGAACTACTAAAAAAAAATATGTTAGTATGTTGGGTCAGGTAGGGCTCTTTGCAATAGTGTTTCAAAGAGCTTATGTTGTATATATTTGAATCAATCAACTCCTTTTAGGTTTAAAAAAACAAAATCTCCATGATATTAGAGTTCAGAGTAAGACCTATTAAATGTGGTTGCTAAGGATCAATAGATCATATTTCTTTTGACGTAAAAGCATGAATTTTTAAGTTATGATATTTTAACATAATATGTGCTGTCAATTTTTTTTAATCCCTTTTAACCGGCTTACTTGTCATAATTATACGATTTAAAACAAATTTCCTATTGACCAAACCATGTAGATCACATATGTAACATTTGATTTAACAAAATTTATTTTTTTTTAAAACAAACGAGTGAATTTTACTTAATATTTGTGTACCTTCATTAGTACCAAGTATGTGCTCTCTCTCTCTCTATCTATATATAGAGAGAGAGGGAGAGGAGATTGTGCTGCCTCTTTTTTTCATTATGTCATGTTAGGACCTTTCAAAAATCATAGTTTTAGGTGTTTTATATTGGATATCAACCGTTAGATGTGTTTATCCTTATTTATTTGAAATTGATTTGATGTAAAAATGCGAATATTTTATCATCAAATTTTAATACGATATCAACTATTTATTTTTTTACTTTTTTAAAATACATATATATGCAAATTTTTTTATTTATATATTTATATATACATATATATAAAGTTTTTTTTTTTTAAATATATGATTAGTTTTTTTAGGCATTATAGGTTTTTTGAATTTGAAAGGAATTGAAAAGTCAAAACACTTTTTTCAAAAAACATCTTTAGGAAGTTGTAAAAGTTACCATTTTTTTTACCTCAAAAAGTAACCTTGTATTTTAAAAATAAATTTTTTTGTGTATTTTAGTTATTTTTAGAAGGTTGAATCCATCTCATGTTAAACCTAACTGGTTTAATAGTAAATTGACCCCATATATCGATATTTTTTATATTCACGGTGTTAATGTGGTCAATATTGACTTACACAGATGCAATAATATCATTATTTAACTTAAAAAATAAAAACCAGTGCTAATGTATCAAATGGGTTTGGGGCTCAGAGGTGTCAACCGGTCTCGTTTACCAGGCCGTACTAAACCTTATATGATGATAAATAAGAAGATCCGATTAAGACCTTGGTTCAGATATAAAGGTCCGATTAATACATGGATCTGGGTATAGTTTATGAAATTTTATATTAGACCCGAGCCCGACCGGAGTTCTGATTAAGACACATAAAATTTCAATGTAAAAATGATAAAACTAATATTTTATTGAGTATCGCCCGGGTCTGGTTCATGTATTTCGTATTGAGTCCCGGTATAGTTTTCTTATAGTAGGTCCGATTAAACCCGATTTCCGATATCATACCTGAAAATAGGAGCCAAGGTGGAACCAAACCCGACCCGTTGACACGCCAAGAGCCTTTTCCGGGTGCGCATCCTTTGTATTTGATTCAAATCGCCAGCAGATTATATTGTCCTTTTGAACCTTGGAATATTCTCCAAAATCATGTTTGCTTCATATACGCGAGACTTGTCCCAGCCTGAAGTTTGGCTGTCACCGTTCAAAAAGGTTCAGTTCCAAACGGTATAAACAAAAGGCCATTGTAGCCGTTTACTTGTTCATTACAATGGGCTGAAATCCCTGTTTGTGAGCTGCATTGCCAACAGAAATATGAACAGTAAAAGACATGCAAAAAAGACAGTATAATCTGCTGGCGACACTTCCAGAACCCATGGGCTATGTCCAATGGGGTGAGCTGTGATCCAGCTAGCACTGGACTTTGAACCCAAGTGAGTTCTGTTTGATTCCATCCAACTGTAGCCATTGAACATGCACAATTACAACTGGACTTGTTACTTTTTCTTTTTCGATAAAAGTGCAAGTTTTGTCTCATTGCCTGAGTTAAAGATAAAAGAGCTGTACTTCTCTAAAATCAGTCTGTTTTAAACATCATCATTATTTTAGACTTATTATTCTATAACATTTGTCTTTATACTCCTCTTAAATGTTATGATGCGCAAGTTGTTTTGATTAAATCTGACCCTATAGATGGATTCAACATGATCTATTTAATTACAAAATTTCATGTTTTGTCAACATTTTAATCACCAAAAAAGCCTGCACACATTGGATTTAGACCATTTAAATGTTGATCTTCGGTAAATGTGTGATGTGGATCACGTTTATGGAGTCCGATTTGATCAAAATAATTTGCATCAATGAAATCCTAATGAGAGTATAAAGATAGGGATGACATAAGAGATGAGTGGAGGATCCCATTTGAAGCTTAGGCTTACGCATAAACATCTATTTTGTAGTTCAAACTTGGAAGTTGGGTATACAGCGATTCAAGGAAGGATAGCTTAAGTGCTTGACAATCACATGACATCATTTCATAGGCCCCACAGAAACAATACGTAGGCCCTTCTCATAAATAAACAAGCCCTTAAATGGTCCTTGTATCTCCACTTGGCACCTGTCTCTAGCCTTGCATGTCATGTGACTAGACCCTTCTAGTCAAGGTTGGCATGATCCATTTATGAGGAATCCACACCTGAATCATGTGTTTTCATAAAAAAAAAATTTGATATTTGGAACACTGGGAATTTATAAAGATTGAGGGATAGCTTAAGTGCTAGACTAAGTGATACAGGTTAATCACGTAACATCATTTCATAGGCCCCACAGAAACAATATGTAGGCCTTCTCATAAAATAGACAAGCGCTTAAACGGTCCTGGTATCTCCACTTGGCACCTGTCTTTACCCTTGCCGGTCATGTGACTAGACCTTGCAAGTTAAGGTTGGCATAATCGATTTATGAGGAATCATTCATGTGTTTTCATAAAAAAAAAGAAAAGATATTTGGAGCATTGAAAATTGATAAAGATTTTGGGCCGTTAGTTTTTTTAACGATATAAAAATTCACCCATGTGTCTGAATCGAACACTTCAAGAGCAGATTCCAATAAAATCTAGTACATATATCACATATGTTTAGTCAAAATTTAAAAATAAAAACAAAAAAACCTAAAAAAAACTCATCTATCATATTTCCCATTACTCTCTCTCTCTCTATATATATATATATACCCACATGATAAAAAGCTAATTGGCCTAATACAAAAATACCACCAAAGAAAAACTTGTTTACGATATTTGAAGAAAAATCTCTATAATCTCTATACTGTCCATATTTGCCTATTCTAAAATTTTGTTGATATTTAACAAAGGGGGCTCTGCTTGTCTAGTAGGAGCAACTAGTGCACATCACCTTGTGTTGGGATGTTGCAGGTTCAAAACTCAATGGTATAATTGTTTAACTGGTAGGTGTCTGCCTAACCCCAGCTTGCCTTTAAAAAAAAATTTGTTGATATTTTGTAGAGTTTCTAAGGATTTTGATTGAAAAGATTAAGATTTTTATAAACCCTTACCTATTTTAAGATTTTTGTTTCTTATAAATTTTATTTTTGCTCGCCTTTTGAGTTGCCTAAACATTTTTGTTTAACTTTTTGTATTTGTATTATAAGTTTTGGTCCTACAAATTTGTTTGGATATGACATTAGGCTTTGTCAAGCACATAATGTATTGATTTAGTGATTAAATGGCTTTATATGTAATTTAGTGAGTCTGAAGTCTCAATATGGGATATAATGGGTTTTATTTGGATATTGATTTAGGTTTAGATTTTTCAGTTTGACTTTATATGTAACACTTGAGATTTTTTCATAATTTTTTAATAATTAAAAATAAAATTATGTCTCAAATTTGGTTTGAATTTCAATTTGGGTTTGAATAATTACAATTATAATATTTAGATTTGAATTTTAATCATGACACATACCTAAGATATGGTATAAAAAATCTATGGGTGGGACACCCATTGGATCTTAATCAACTTGGATCATGGAGTCCCAAATGAGATATGGACCCAAAGCAAAGTCCAAGCAAGGTGGGTGTTCCCCACCTACTTTCCTTTCTTATTCTCTCTCATACTTAGTAAAATTAACCTTATTATTTCTTAATTGTTTAGGAATCTTAATTAACTAGTATCCATAATTCGAGAGGGTGGTGTATGTTCGCCCCCGATGATTCACTGAATCCCACGTCTGTGTTCGGGGGATCGAATGAGCGCCACATATTCATGCACATGGAGCTCGTATTCTTGTGTATGTTGACATAACTTTGCATCGGACTCTAGTGATGTTGCAAAGACTTAATCACCCTTACTTGCTTTTCCTGCCCTGAAATGACGGTTCGAGGAAATGACAAAAATATCCTCCATTCAAAAGTTGTGAAACGACGGGTCGATAAAAAGACAAAAAAGTCCTCCATCCATAAAGTTTGATGTTAACCATTTAAAGTGGAGACGTTCCCTATTCATTAAACTCCTGCGCCATCTGCTGTAACAGTTGCTCCCATTATCAACCAAAACTTTGCCTTCGTCTCCAGTCTAGCTTTCCGCCTTGTTTTTTATCCTGTTGTACAACACACTGTCGCCTTCTCGTGCCTGCCTTGCGTTACAAAACATTCCAGTGTCTTCTCTTCATTTTTGCTGTCGTTAGGCATCATGGTAGAAAGCAATGATTCACAAACATTCCTTCCAGTGCCATTAAGGCAGCGTGAGTAGCTTTTCATCTCATCATGCGATCGATGAAGAAGGCATGTCGTCTTGTGTGCCATTAAGGCATTGTTTGGTTATTGCAGGTAGATCTTGTTCTTACAAAGGTTGGAAACTTATCGATATTTGTAAGACGTTGGGACTTATTGACAAGAATGCTTGTTTGCAGATGCTAGGAAGGGCCTCTACCCCATCAGGTATCCTACATTCATTCATCGTATGCATTGTATCTCAAACCGCTGTATTAGTAACAGACTCCCGTTCACTACAAGAAAAATGTTAATTAGCGACGAAAATTTGCGACGGTTTTTTTTCCATCGCAAATTAGCGACAGATTAGCTAGAGAAAACTTTCTTAATGAATTCGTCGCTAAGTAGCGACGGATTAGCGATGAAATTGTTTCATCGCTAATCCGTCGCTAATTAGCGACGAATTAACGACAACAATTATTTCGTCGCTAATTCTCAATACAAGAAAAACATTTTAGCGAGGGAATTTTTCCGTCGCTAATCCGTCGCTAATTAGCGACGGATTAGCGACAGAAAAATTCCATCGCTAATTTTCGATTTAAACCGAGCGCAAAATTTTCCCTCTCTCCCCGTTCGAAATTTAAATCGATCGCGCTCGATTTAAACCGAGCGACGTCGGAGAGCGCGTTTGAGAGCATGTACATGAGAGTGGAGGACGGCGACGCCGGAGGACAGTCGGCGATCGCTGGAGGACGTCGGCGCCGGTTCACGGAGGACGACAACGCCGATTCACGGAGGACGGCGACGCCGGAGGACGGTCGGCAATCGCTGGATGATGTCGGCGCCGATTCACGGAGGACAACAATGTCGGTTCACGGAGGACGGTGACGGCGGAGGACGGTCGGCGATCGCTGGAGGACGTCGGCGCCGGTTCACGGAGGACGATGACGCCGGTCCACGGAGGATGACAGCGACACCGGTTCACGGAAGATGACGGTGCCAGTTCATGGAGGACAGCGACGCCGGAGAGCACCGGTTCATGGAGGACGGCAACGCCGGTTCGCGATGCGGCAGAGCGATCGTTCTGTGCATGCAATGCCTGTCGGGTGCGGTATAAGTCCGGCTTAGTGCTGCCGAAATACCGCCCGACAAGGATCAATTTTTTTTTATTTTTTTTTTAAATTTAGCGACAGATTAGCGACGAACATTATCCGTCGCTAATCTGTCTCAAATTAGCGACGGAATTAATGACAGATAATTTTTTCCTCTAATTAGCGAGCAAAAATTCGCGATGGCCTCTATCCATCGCTAATCCGTCGCTAAACAATTTAGCAACGGCTTAGCGATGGATAGAGGCCGTCGCTAATCCACGGTTTTCTTGTAGTGGTTTTTGTGAGATACATTTTTGTTAGTTAATATCGATTTGTTTGCTATTATGCTCAAGTTCTTCCTTATCGATTTGTAATTTATTGTGCGATATATTTATCGACCTTTTAGATAGTATGGTTTTGTATCGTCGAGTTGTAAGTTATTATGCTGAACTGCCGTATCGATTTTCAATATCTTACAAATCGCTATACATACGATATTTGTAAGACGCTGTGACCTATTGACAAGAATGCTTGTTTGCAGATGCTAGGAAGGGCCTCTACGCCATCAGGTATCCTACATTCATTCATCGTATGCATTGTATCTCAAACCGCTGTATTAGTAACAGACTCCCGTTTTTGTGAGATACATTTTTGTTAGTTAATATCAATTTGTTTGCTATTATGCTCAAGTTCTTCCTTATCGATTTGTAATTTATTGTGCGATATATTTATCGACCTTTTAGATAGTATGGTTTTGTATCGTCGAGTTGTAAGTTATTATGCTGAACTGCCGCATCGATTTTCAATATCTTACAAATCGCTATACATACATATCGTTTGTGTAAGATATTATATTTCATGTAATATGTATTTGTAAGATATTTGTACACAGACTTTGAAAACATGTGGATGCAGAAACACATCGTTACACGAATGGCGGGGCGATTTTCGCATGCATATCGCTGCTCTCTCAGCGACTTCTATTGAACTCGCTTTAGAGCCTCATGGATATTATGAGAGCGTTATCGTCAACACACATGTACGACATGTGTATTTTATTGGCATGGTAAGCGAGAAGTCGATGCTCAGTATAAGCAAACATCAAACTGCACTTGATTTGATACTGTCATGCATTAAATCGTTGCTTTGACTTGCTTAACCCTAGTGGTATCCGTTGTTATATGCATCCTGATTAAATCGTAGTAAAGCTATGCCGCTTGCTAACGCAAATTGATATATTGCTTACAAAACATTCCACTGTCTTATTTTATTTGTCGTTGTTGTTAGGCATTATCGAAAAAAGCAATGATGCACAAACATTCCAACCAGTGCCATTAAGGCAGCGTGAGTAGCTTTTCATCTCATCATGCGATCGATGAAGAAGGCATGTCGTCTTGTGTGCCATTAAGGCATTGTTTGGTTATTGCAGGTAGATCTTGTTCTTACGAAGGTTGGAAACTTATCGATATTTGTAAGACGCTGGGACCTATTGACAAGAATGCTTGTTTGCAGATGCTAGGAAGGGCCTCTACCCCATCAGGTATCCTACATTCATTCATCGTATGCATTGTATCTCGAACCGCTGTAGTAGTAACAGACTCCCGTTTTGTTAGTTAATATCGATTTGTTTGCTATTTTGCTGCAAAACACAAATTGATATATTGCTTAAAACATTGTTGAGCTTATCATCAGGTTGTAATAAAGACGATGTAGCTGAATCCATCGAAAGATCTAGAGAATTGAATATCTATACTTATGACGCAACTGAAGTATTGAACATTTGCACTAACAATGCACATGAAAAAAAGGGTGCAGGCATTAGACCCACTCTTGACTTGAATGTTCCAGCGGAAGAAATGCAATTCAATGATGAGTTAGACTACCATGACAGTGCACATAATAAAAGTGTAGGCCTCGGGAATGTACACGGAAGTACACTTGACTTGAATGTTCCAGGAGAAGAAATGCAATTCAATAATGAGGTAGATTTTGATGACAGTGCACATAATAAAAGTGTAGGCCCCGGGAATGTACACGGAAGTACACTTGACTTGAATGTTCCAGGAGAAGAAATGCAATTCAATAATGAGGTAGATTTTGATACCGTAGGAACTGGGAATGTACATGGAATTACACGTGACTATGTTCCTGTAGAAGGAATGCAGTTTAATAACGAGGAAGATGCATATAAATTTTACAATGATTATGCCTGAAAAGTTGGCTTCAGTGTGAGAAGGTTTTCTTGGTCAAAAAATGCACAAGGTGTCTTGGTTAGAAAGACATATGTCTGTTCCAAGCAAGGTCGGAAGAAATCAATGGGAAATCCAACAGGGAGCATGCCAGAATCAAGATGTGGATGTCAGGCGAGATTGGTTTTGAGAAGACATCTGAATGGGAAATTTATCGTGCGTACTTTAATCAGTGATCATAATCATGATTTATCTGCATCATTTATGACTGCTATGCTAAGGTCACATCGTAAAGTAACTGTAGCGCATGCTGCAATGGCTGAAATAGCCGATAGCGCCAGCATTGCACCAAGGAAGACATACAATTTGTTTACCCGCATAGATGGTGGTCGCGAAAATGTGCCATTCACTCCTTTGGATCTAAGAAACCACTTGAGAAGGAAGAGGATAGATAACATGAAGAACGGAGAAATATGTTGTTTGGTTCGCTACTTACAGAATAAATCAAGCAATGAACATGGTTTCATTAGTGCAATGCAAGTGGACGAAGATGGATATGTTGTGAATATGTTTTGGGCAGATTCAAAGTCTAGAGTAGATTATGAATGCTTCAATGACGTGCTTGTGTTTGATACTACAGTAAAGATTAATACTGAACAGTGGCCATTTGCACAGTTTGTGGGAGTGAACCATCACGCACAGAGTTGTATATTAGGCGGTGCTTTTGTGTATGACCAGACCAAGGAAAGCTTTGAGTGGTTGTTCAGAGTATTTACACAGGCAATGAACGGGAAGCATCCTGAAATTGTACTTACAAATGGTGATCACGCAATTGCGACTGCAGTGCTTCATGTGTGGCCAGATGCACATCATCGCCTATGTTTGTGGCATATCTTTCAAAATGCAGCAAAGAACATAGGACACATATTTAATCAGAATACAGAGTTTGACAAAACGTTTACAAGGTGTGTACTTCATAGCGTAGACGAGGTCACTTTTAAGTCAGATTGGGACAAAATGATTAAGACATACGACCTTATTGACTGTCTGTGGTTACAAAATTTATATGCAGAAAAAGAGAAGTGGGCATTGGCATATGGAAGACAATACTTTTGTGCAGGTATGATAAGCACACAAAGAGCCGAATCTATGCATGCCACCCTGAAGAAAACTCTGTATTCATGTTTAACAATATTTCGTTTCATGGAACAATATAAATTATTTGTAGACGGTCTAAGACAAAATGAGCTTGAACAAGACGTGAAATGCTTCAATACACGACCTCAAACTTTTGACATAGAAATATTGATGCGACCTGCAGCTCTGTATACACTAACTGTATTTGAATGGATCAAGAAAGAGGTGTTGCATGTCATGAATTGCAAAATAGAAGGACTCGTGCAAACCGAGAATATGCACAAATACCATATTTTTTGTCAGGGCGAAAAGCATCAGGAAAGGCAAGAAGCACATGTCACGTACAATGTTGACAACGGAAGGGTAGAATGTTCGTGCAAAATGTATGAATTCAAAGGCATTCTATGCTGTCATGCATTAAAGGCACTCAATCAAGAGAAGATACAAGAAATACCTGAGTCTTACGTAATGCGAAGATGGACCAGACACGCGAAGATTGAAATGCTCATTATGGACAATGCGAGTAAATCTGGTGTTGACGAGAAGTGCCACATAGCCTCCCGTTACCAACAACTGTGTAGGTCATTCATGCATGTTGCTGATTTGGCATCGAGAAGTGAAGAAGGCTATGCATGTGTGAGAAAAGCTGCAATGGAGTTACTAGAAAACATGGAGTTAATTCACATTAAGTCCGTTGCAGCGAATGAATACCAGACGAAGATAATGGGATCGAAAAGCGTAGGTCAAAATCATGTTTCGCTTGACACTCCTGAGAAGTTGCACCGAAGCGTAAACATTATCTTCAACAAGTCAGTAGTGAACGTTGTTGATTATGATGGACATATTCATGAAGCGAAGGGTATAAAAAAAAAACCTGCCTCTGATCGCAGTCGTCGGAGGGCAAAGGGTGCAGTAGAATTGGTTGACAAGAAGAGGATTAAGAAACAACCTACCTGTAATAAAAAACAACAAGGCCCTTGCAATGAACAGGTATGTAAAACATTATATTGCTTCCTATTGCGTGAAGCTTGTCAAATAGCTAACTCGTGTAATGTCCATCATGCAGCAATACCATGCCGAAGTACCACCAAACGTTCAAACCTACATTCCTCCCGACCAGATTTCCGGCAACGATCGCTACAGTTTTACAAGTCTTTTGGTATGTAATCAATGTTGCGAGGAGGTATGCATTTCTTGTGAAACTTAATTCAGTGTCTAATATTTTCTCTTTCATGACAGGCTCTGATGCATTCGACAGATAGGTATGGGACACAGGAATCTCGTGTAGGCTATTAATTTAGTTGTCATGCCTCTTTGCATGCCCCGATCTCCACAATGCCGGATTTGTTTTTGCGTTTATAGTCATTTGTCACTGACGATTTGCGGTCCGTGGTTGGATTTGCTTAAATCGATAGATAGCGATTTTTTGCTTCTGCAGGAAGTCGATCGATGACATCACTGTATGGCGATTTGTGAATATCGTTGATTAGCGATATATGGCATCGCAGCGTAGTGATTTGAGTGTATTGTTCGAATGTCGATCAAAGCGGGATGACAAAGGTTGTTCAAGTAAGCTTTTTTCGGCCAATGAGCAAGGTTGCGTTCCATTTTATGATCTAAGTATGCTATCACCTGCGCGGTTGAAAGCCTACTTGGATCATAAAATGAAGCGCAACCTTGGTCAATGCCCCAAAAAAGCTTACTTGAACAACCTTTGTCATCGCGCTTAGATCGACAGTCGAACAATACCCTCAAATCGCTATGCTGCGATGCCATATATCGCTAATCAACGATAACCACAAATCGCCATACAGTGATGTCATCGATCGACTTCATGCAGAAGCAAAAAATCGCTATCTATCGATTTAAGCAAATCCAACCACGGACCGCAAGTCGTCAGTGACAAATGACTATAAACGCAAAAACAAATCCGGCATTGTGGAGATCGGGGCATGCAAAGAGGCATGACAACTAAATTAATAGCCCACACGAGATTCCTGTGACACCTCTAATTGCCTTTTGAAATCATTATTGTTATCCTGTGAAATGTTGTATCCATATATTATAAATAAAAGGCTACTCAATGTGTATTTTCTCTTCCTCACTTCATTTCTTAAGAGGTAAGTCAACCTCTTCATCTGGTACAGGGGGAACTTTGTTCGCTTTAACAGTCGAAGTGCAAGTGTGAGTGGTACTCCACAATTTCTCACAATCGATATGTGGTTCAACCCGTGGGGTTATTATGAACAAACATTCATTATCAATTTATACTAGTATCGTTTAACACCGCAAATCGGCGTTGACTAACACCCTTTACAAATGCCGAGTATTGCTGCACAAATCGTTATTCAACGATAACCACAAATCGCCATGCAGCGAATATGAAGTCGAATTACTCAGTTACAACGGATAACAATAAATGTTTGATTTGTCGTACAGTATTCATTGATCATGTTGGTTGAGCAGTACATCTTTTAGGTCATAAATAGTCGCACGAGTACTAGAAGTTGTGTTTGTCTTCTACTTCGTGAACCAGCAACAATCAAACAGACGGTTCCTTCATAAACCAGGTGATCCGTCCTCCAACATACAAACTTACACAGACGAAGATAGCTACACGACCAACAATGGCGAATCATGGGTATATTGTCTACACATCGTCTACATTTTCATCAAAATCCGTCTGTTTCATGCCGTTTTTTGCGATTTGTGTTTTGTGTACTGTATAATGTAATTTCAATATCGTTCGTTGCAATGTCCGCATTCATTTCAGTCGAACATCCACCGACGAAGTTGGGCGAAAACTTAGTCAATCACTCCTGGAGGACATCAACAGAATGTAGAGTGAATTTGCACAATACAACATGATCAGTAATTTTGTTAGTATGAAACTAGTAGCAGTTGTCTATATACGTAAGCCATGTGTACGTCCGTTAACAACAACATATTTGATGCAAACAGACTATATCCGATTTCGTCAGTTATATTAAAAGCAGCGCACCAAGCCAGACTGTATGCGTCGTAAGCCCGTATTTCATGGTATATCGGTTTTATTTTATGTTGTTTTCCGTTATTGATTTATTCCAATTGATTTGTATGTTATCGTTAGTGTTAGCAATGTTTGGGTTTGCAGACTATCTTACGTCGTTTGCCATACTCTAGTGGATTTCAAGACGGCATACCTTATTGGGTTAACGGTAATCACTGCAAAGACCTTTTGTCAAGTGAAAAGGTAAGCAAACAAACCTAGAGTGCAATATTACAGCATAACAAGTGCTAACATCATTTTTTCGATCTATTTGCAGATATTGATTCCTACACTATGGCAATCTGAAAAGCATTGGGTCTTATACGTGATGGATTTACACGAAAAACAACTATGGTGTTACAATTCGTTGGAAGTTGACAGTGGTTTACGGCTAAACATTTCCCATCTCGTAAGTTTCAATATCTATGTGAGGAACAAGTCGTGTACTGGGGTCATGAATTTACTGTCGGTCGCATTATTCTCAGATCGGTTTCCTCAAAGCCATTTTGGGAGTCGATGCTAGCGAGTGGATCTATCGCACGACATACAATGCTCCTTTACAAGATAATGGCATTGATTGCGAGGTATTTGTAATGAAGTACATTGAAGCAATATACAATGGTGCAAAACCCTTTTTCGATGCTGTATGTCATTTCTTTGCCTCTGTTATTGGGGATTAAGTGCATGTCTATTGCTTCTACTTTACAATTTGTTTTTGCAGGTTGATATACCCGAATTCCGCGAAGAACTCTGCAAAAAATTGACGTCCTTTCTAATTGCGGAGGAGAAAGTGAAGGAGGCCTCGCGAGCATCTAAAAGGCTTGTAATTGATAAAAGATGTGCGCTCAACCGGCGTGGTTGACAGTCGCTGAGTGAGACTGCGATGTATTTTAATGAATAAAGACTTCTAATGTTTGAAATAATAATATTCAACATCGCTATGAAATGTTGTATGCTTAAACATCGCTTTATTGCTGGCATATGAAAAAAGTGGTGAATAAGGGCCATTAATGTAGCTTTCGTATTTTACGAATAGTACAAAGCGATACGCTTAGTGGTCTACCATCAACTACACTGCTACCACCATGAAAACTTGTACACATATGACGTTTCCTTCAATTATGATCTTGCAGACATATGAAAAAAGTATAAATGGATACGACAACTGCGTCAAAGCCACCTATACGCAGGAATTATCGATTTGTCGGTTCCTTATTCGCGAAGCAAAGTGGAAGTGTGTGTTGTGTCATTCAAATATTAATGAAACGTCCTATCACCCTCCGTCAGTTTTCAAGTATATACGTCAGTTTCATTAAACCAAAAGCAAATCTTCAGTAAAAATGCACTCCGCATTAATGAAATTGAACAATGTGGGGGCTATTCCAAATATTAATCAATGCGATTGGACCGAATTTTTCGATCTCAAATAAATCCAAAAGTACGTCCACATGCGTCCCAAGAAATCGCCTTAGGCGTACCTTACCATAGGTTCAGCAATACAGCGATTTCTGAGAACAAACCTTTCTTATTGATACGTTCACTGAATGCGATTTTTAGAAATATCTATCTCCGTACAGTATTTTTCATTACTGAAGAACAACTTCTACCAGCATTGGTTATGCGCATACGACACAAAACTATTTCTAATTACGATTTACATTTCGTAGAACACCCGTCACCGAAACGAGATGAACACCCGTCACCGGAACGGCGGCTCCGCTGAGACCTCCTCGATAGGGAGAGGAAGACGACGTGGTGGAGCTTCTGCTGGCCATCCTCAGCGCGACTGCACCGACTGGGTTGCTGTCGAGGAGGAAGGCGAGAACGGTGATGGCGGAGCTCCTTAGGTTGTACAAACAGAACAATCGATATGTTTCAGTTCACATATTTTGTCTGCCGTTCTTTTTAAACTCAATCAATTGTTCGCATATTTTGTCGCGTATTTCCGGCATAATATCCTGCAACAAAACATGTAATGTGAAACGAATATATAACAGGAATAAACAATAACATCGGATACAAAGCTCATACAGCGTAGAAAGTAACATCTATTCCATTGTATATTGCTTTAATATGCTTCATTACGAATATGCCACAATCGACCCCATTACTTTGTAAAGGAGCATCGTCAGCACAGAGCAACATCCACTCGGCATTGTCGACACCCGTAGCCTCATTAAGGAATCTCGCCTGTGATAAAGGGATAATATATTACACTCCGGTCCACCTCGAATAGCTACGATTCACCTATGCCCACAATCTTACCAAATGCATAGTGTCGCGTTCTACGCCACTGTGGCAGTCCAATGAGTTGTAGCACCATAGTTGTTTTTCCAGAAAATTCATCTCGTATAGGACCCAATGGTCGGGATTTTGCCAGAGTATAGGAAGTAAAATTTGCGAATCGAAAAAATAATTTCTCATTCCAGAGACATATCGTGATGGGGATGTTACGACTAAACCTTGGAGAAGAGGTTTGTTCACTTACCTTTCCAAATTTCGAAATGTCTAAGCACTCATCATCGCTGTTCCAACAAGGTACTGCATCTTTAAATCCAATGCTGTATGACTTTCGCCGGACGTACATCTGTTGCACGAAATAGTAAGATTTAACCATCAAGAAACTTGAGTACGTAATAAAAACAAACAAAACAACAGCGGAACAGCCATACCATGAAATAAGGGGTGATGATGCGTACTGTATTGCTCGTTGGCTTGCTCTGGATGTAATTAACAAAATCACACATTGTCTGGTTGCACAAATTTACGAACTTCAAAACATACAAACCGAAACGACCTAGAAATTGATAGTGGTTAAATACTTACAAAATTACTGATAGTGTTCCCAACTGCAAATCCATCTTGCATATGCTCGATGTCATCTACGCACTCGTCAGGGCATTGTCGCCCAACCTTGCCTGTGGATGTTGAACTGTGTGCACCATGAGCGTGGTATTCAGGATTCGACATTGAAATTATTGTCTACAGTAAACAACAATAGTCAAAATACGACATGAAAAGACAAATGTTGACTAAACCGCTCAGGCGTTTCAAAAAATATACGTCTTAAGCGCTAATGCTGGTACTGTGGATGTGGTTGTGTTCTTCTTCGGCGCCGTGTCTGGCCGTTTTGCTCTCATCGCCCTCTTCGTTGCCGCTGTGCCTGGTCGTTTTGCTCCCATCGTCCTTTCCGTTGGCGCCGTGCCTGGTCGTTTTGCTCCCACCGTCCTCTCCGTTGCCCCCGTGCCCGGTCGTAGTGCTCCCATCGTCTTTGGCGCCGTGCCAGGTCGTATTGGCCCCGTAGTCGTCTTCTTGGACGCCATGGCTGGTCGTACTGCTCCGATTGTCCCCTTCTTCGGCGCCATGCCTGGACGGAGATATCGATGGCACCTTTGCAACGCAGATACGGAAACGCCGTCCTTAGTCAAATACAAAGGTAAAGTCCTTTAACGTCCCGCCCTTTTTCGAAAACAGCCCGTTAATTAAATGATTGTGTTTTAAATAAATAAAAATACGTCATTTCGCATGCCGCCCTTTTTCCGATAGCCGCCGCCAAATTAAATGATTGCTTTTGAAGTATTTAAAAATACCGATCTCCACAAACCGCCCTTTTTTCGATAGAAATAATTAAAAATACGTCGTCTCACATGCCGGACATTTTCGGAAAACAGCCCGTTAATTAAATGATTGCATTTTAAATAAATAAAAATACGTCTTTTGCCCTATTTTCGATAGCCGCCGCCAAATTAAATGATTGTTTTCGAAAAATTTAAAAATACGTCTTTCCACAAACCGCCCTTTTTTCGATAGAAATAATTAAAAATACGTTGTCTCACATGCCGGACTTTTTCGGAAACACCCCCGAAATTTAATTATTCACTTTTCAATAATAAAAAACCCGTCGTTTGTCAGTCGCATTATAACAAGCTTTATGAATAATCTTTCACGATTATTCTATTGATTATCGTATATGGATACATCGATATATTCATGCAACGACAAACCCTTTTCTTATCACTATTGACTGTTATCATTTACGCTGTCAGAACTCGTTAAGTTATTGTTCACGGCTTACATCGCCAATCCTTATTGCGATATTCTTTCGAGGCGGAGACAAATACAGCGATTGCTAAACAGAAATGATATATCTTAGCGATGCTAGAGAGGTTAGGCAATGCCACGATTTTTGAACAAACATCTATTTTCGATTAAAGTTTATTTATTACCGAGATCCATAAACGAAGAGATGTAATAATAAAGAATTAAACAATAAAAGAATGTCACGTTACTACAACTCATTATACAATTACAACAAAAACCTAGCGTGATAAAAATGAAAAACTACGATTTATTCCGAGGCACTTGACGAATCAGATGAAATATCATAGACTTGTCTCTCACTTTTTATTTGTGCACTGTCTATCCTGCGTGGCATCTTCGTTGCGAGACCTTTATTAAGAAAACTGGTCATCATTTCTACCACTGAGTTCAACTGAATCCCCATAGTGCTTACTTCTGCCCTTAATTTCTTATTCTCCCTCTCCATAACTTCCAACCTTGCGGCAGAGACAATGTTCTCTTTTAGTGCAAGTGTTCGCTCTTCCTCGCGCTTTGTTACCGAGGGACCAGTCGTAGTAATCGGAGAGAGACGACGTTTTGGTTGTAGAGGCTGGGCTGCAACATGAGAAAGGGCAGTTGGGAGGCATGGGTTCACAATTTTTTCAATCTTCAGATTTCGCCGCATTGGTTCCCAATACCTTTCGAAATAGAAGAGATCAAATTGTCGTCCTTCATGTGGTTTCGAAATAGAAGGGATCAAACCACCTGAGTTCTAATTTAATAATTCATCCCTATAGCGATCGGGTCAATTCACGTTCCTGCCCCCACCACTATTCATCTTCCTTCTCACTTCCAAAGGCTTATTTGGGATAGACTGCCCCAAGCCAGATTGTAGAAGAACTCGACTACCTTGCTGCAACTCGGCTTCAAAATTGCAGAATAGCCACAAATCGCGGTAAGACAATCTAGCAGCCACCGCAACAACGTCTTCATCATCGTCCTCCCCATCTCCATAAGGTCTCCATAAAACCTGTACATTGATAATTCTTTTTAATAACGAATGACAAATATATTAACATTTATTTAAGCATGATATGACAACAACGATATGTACTACGAAAGACAATCCTACAACAATGGATACTTAAGAATGCTGAACATTACAACGATTTATAATACTCAATGGTAAATGCCGTCGCGATTGTAAACAATTTTAGAACGTTTACCTCGTTTAGTTGCAGCCCATCTAAAATGGACTTAGCATTATAAATTGCGACGTTTATTCTAGCCCAACGACCGATCTTTGGAAAACCACAAATCGGAGGGCCACAACGAGGACGCAATTGCATAATATGTTCCAACGCCCAGGCCTAACAAAAACAATATTATTAGTAACACCACAACCTGCAATGAGATTGTTCTACAATTACTAAGTATGTAATCAACAAATACCTGAACAAATGGCCAAAATTCACCAACTGTTTTCGTATCGTTACTCGCACGGTGGAGTTGACTGTACAAGTGTGCGAGCATAGCGGCACCCCAGGCATAGTTGTCTACTTCGTCTAAGTCTGCCAGGTACTGCAACCACATGGAACTTATTCTCGAACCAGAACAATCGGAAAATAATGCAAGACCAAAAAAATATAAAAGGAAACCGCGCAACTCTTGGTCAGCTATTTCAGATGCACAAGTAGCGGAGTGGCCTTCCCATTTATTACGAAAAAATGAGACCTTCATTGATGTGGAATTTATTCCACCAGAAATAGATTGACTCCATTCGTCCATCGACATTCCTAACAGGGCCGTGCATTTCTTCCTTGCGTTATAGTTTGAATGCCGTAACAGGACAGCACTGCCATCGCACTTAAGGCTAGTGATCATCGCCACATCTTCTAGAGTCATGGTGATCTCAAAAGAATCAAACTGGAATGTGTTCGTCTTATCATTCCATTTATTTACCAGGTGGGTCATGGTATTCCAGCAAGTTTTAAAATATTGCTGGTCCAAAAGGCCACCGAAGTGCATATTTCGTAATCGGTCCTTCTGATATGCACTCAGCTGACCATACCACGACAGAACTACAGGCCATTGACACCGACCTTCGAGCTTTTCACCTAGTGCTCTACTTCTCCTGTGAACTCCCTGTAACACAAAATAACATATTATTCCTACCAATTGTAATTTAGTTCCATTTGTACTTATAAATACTATTCTACTAACCGCTATAAATAATATTGGTTGCAGACAGACTATCACAGTAATCGCTATACAAATTAATTCCTAACACAGTAATTGCTATATCAAAATCGCTAAACATGTTATTAAATCTTCACAGACAGAACAAATATATTTACCTTGGTCGCTATTTTCTGCTGTTTTCTATCCAACCTGGGACTTTCTGGTGGGTCCACTGCCTCCAATTGCATTTCAATCTCCATCTTTACCGGCTCCACCATCGCATGCCTTTCTCTCGCCTTCCTTTTCTCGCCCTCCTTCTCCATCCTTCCTTTTCTCATCCTCCTTCTCCTTCCTTTCTCTCTCCCTTTTCTTCGCCTCCTTCTTCTGCTTCCTTTCTCTCTCCCTATTCTCCTCCTCCTTCTCCTTCCTTTCTCTCTCCCTTTTCTCCTCTTCCTTCCTCTGCTTCCTTTCTCTTTCCCTTTTCTCCTCCTCCTCCTTCTGCTTCCTTTCTCTCTCCCTATTCTCTTCCTCCTTTTTATCGTTCCTTTCTCTCTCCCTTTTCTCCTCTTCCTTCCTTTGCTTCCTTTCTCTCTTCCTTTTCTCCTCCTGCATCCTTTCTCTCTCCTTTTTCGCCTCCTCCTCCTTCTCCTTCCTTTCTCTCTGCTTTTTCTCCTCATCCTTCTGCTTTATTTCTCTCTCCCTTTTCGCCTCTTCCTCCTGCTTCTACCTTAACCTTTCCTGCACTTTCTCCTTCTGCTTCTTCCTTTCCCTTTCTTTTTCTTCCTCCTCCTTATCCTTCCGCTGCCTTTCTTTCTCTTCCAGTTCTTGTTTCCTTCTTTCCTGGAATTCTTCCTCCTACTTCTTCCTTTCTCTTTCCTTTTCTTCTTCCTCCTCCTTCTTCTTCCGTTGCCTTTCCTTCTTTTCCTCCTTCTCCTTCTCCTGCCTTTGCATTTCCTTAGCTTCCTCAAACTCCTTCTCCCTCATTCGCCTTTCCTTTTCTTCCTCATACTGAGGAATATTCTGTTCCTTCTTTTCCTCGTCCTTATTCATTTGCCTTCGCCTCTCCTCCTCCTTCTTCAGTAGCCATGCCTTGTTAAACATTGCACTGCGCTCCAAGTCTCTCCTCTTACATTGTGCCACAGTTTCACCCACTAAATAGCTAACATAACTTTGAAACTCCTCCTCATTCTTCTTCCTCTTTTCCCTCGCCCGTGCGTCAATCCTCAGCCTTCTTTTTAAATTCTCAACAATATTTATTGCCTTTGCCTTCAATTCGTCATCCTTGTTCTGCATCTTTCGTAATTCAGAGTTCTTCCTTTGGTCCGCAACCACGATATCTGATGGATAATCCTCCACATAATACGATTCCAAGGCTTTTTCCCTATCTTCATCGTTCTCAATCTTAAGTATATTTTGGTATCTTTCAAAAACCTTAGATAGATGGGACTGGCGGATCACTTCTCTAATAGACAACCCATAGAACGACGGGGTATCTCTAATCTGATGAGGCGCAGACATTGCTAACCTGCACAACACATTACACGATCATCATTATTAGAAATCGTCAAAATATTTGGGTTCATAAGAAACAAATCGTTGTATAAGAAGCAAAGTTCAGATTGAAGAAAGAAACCTTACACGAAACTCACCGAAACGATGGGAATTTGGATATTCCAACTGTAGAGTAAGCACTGGTAAGACGGAAACAGATGCTCTGGAACAAAGGGAAAGGATGCTCCGACGACTCCAGATGAAAGCAAAGAATCTCCGGTAGAGTGCTTAGAGCGAGAATGGATTGTTTCGAACTATTTGAATCCTACAACATAACGCTTGCTACATACGCAAACTCTGCGGAACGTTTTGGCGTGATAACGATGGAGGGCAGTTTTGTCCTTTTCACGAACCGCCGGTTCAGTTTTCTAGAAGAAGGGCATTTATGTCCGTTCGAGGAAGATGAAGCAAATGGCGGTAAAGGGTACTTAAGTCTTTGTTGCGGCACCAAATTACGATGCAGTATGATGCGAACGGTCATCGGGAACCATGCCGGTCTCGATCGTATACGTGGCGCTATTTGGAAGCCCCGAACATGAGATCTCAGTACCGGCCCTGTTCGAGGGGGGAACATATAACCTGCTTTGCCATAATTCAGTAGAAGAATTAATTAGCCAAGACTTCTAAAGGGCACCTCTTGAGAAAGACTATTTAAGAGAGGCTTTATTCCTCCTATCTATCACACGCCCCTCCCTAATCATCTCACTCTCTATTTGTTGTTCCTATCCCTCACGCCCCTCTCTGGAAGTGTGGAACATGTTTGGTGTTGCTTTATATGTGGTGCATCTCGAGGAAAGGAGGACCAACCATCCCTCGTAGATGGCGAACGTTGTTTAGTAACCGCATGTGTTGGGAAAGGGATCTACAATCTCTACTTCAGAGATGTTTTGGAAGAAGTATGTTGCAATTTGATCTTGGTTCTCATGTACACTGTTTTAACCGAACCAAAATCATATTAAAGTACAAGATTTTTATGTTTTTCATACTGTATGGGGTTTCAACATAGGTCGATCAAGCATTGGACCATGAATTAATTTTTAGAACCCCAAAATCAACTTTCATAATAAAGGATTTAAACTTTTATCCTTTTATAGAGAAAAATGTGTTCTCTTTGAAAAATGTAATATTTTTTTATGTTAGATTCATGTATGTGTTGCATTTCTATATTTACATCATGATCTCATGGTTGTATGCATGAATTTGATGTGTTTTTTATGAATGGTTGGTTTGATGATGAAACATGAGTTTCAAATCTGTGATGTAAATCTAAATAAGTACAGTATAAATCATACTAACTAATTATGTTTTATTTTACAACTAATCAAGTAATTATATTGTTCATGTTTGAAGACAATAGTATAATTTTTAGTACTCTAATTATAAATGTAATATTTATTATTAAATATTAAGTTACTAATAATTTGGACCTGAATATATTATATACCTAATATTTTTAGCAAATGATAAGTGGTGTGGCCTATATATTCGCTTTGACAATGTTTCTAACACTACAAGAAAAATGCTAATTAGCGACGGAAATTTACGACGGATGTTTTTCGTCGCAAAGTTGCGACGGATCAGCGAGCGAAAACTATTTGTCGCTAACATTTGAATTTTTTGCAAAATTAACGACGGAAATATATCCGTCGCTAAATCCGTCGCTAATTAGCGACGGATTAGCGACAACGTTTTTTTGTCGCCAAAACACTACAAAAATTGAAAATTAGCGACGGAATTAGCGAGGGAATTTTTCCGTCCCTAATCCGTCGCTAATTAGCGACGGATTAGGGACGGAAAAATTCCCTCGCTAATTCCGTCGCTAATTTTCGATTTGAACCCGTCTCGCCTGAGGCGCAAAATTTTCCCTCCCCCCCCCCCCCCGTTCGAAAATTTTCTTCCCTCCGTTTTTCCCTCCTCCCGTTCGATTTAAACCATCCCCACCTTCCTCTGATGATGCGCAACAACCTCTCACACCACGGAGATCGACCTTCTCAGGCACCTCTCACACCACGCGCAGCTTCTGCAGCCGCTCTGCAGCGATCCCTCCGTCCTCGTCTCATCGTCCAGCCCGACGGCACCTCTCGCACCACGCACAACTTCTACAGCCGCTCTGCAATGATCCGTTTGTCCCCGTCTCGTCGTCCAGCCCAACGGCACCTCCATTCTCAGGCACCTCTCGGTGGAGACTGCTCAGGCACCAATGGCACCTCCATCCTCCGCGCCGTCGTCCAGCCCGACGCCTCCTGCAAGTTCTCCCCCGTGAACCCTAGCTACGCCGCCTGCCTTGACCGCTCCTCCCGGCGGTGCCCCTCGGCAGTCTCCACCGCCTGTTCCGCCTCTCCCTCGCCGGATCCTGTCTCCACTACGACCCTCGCCGGATCCCGTCTCCAGCCGTGACTGGCTCGCTGCGGAAGAGCGTCCCGACGCCGGTTCTGTACAAAAAAATTTGCTTCCTGCCGGAAAATGCGCCGGCAGCGAGCAATTTTTTTTTTTATTTTTTTTTTAAATTTAACGACGGATTAGCAACGGATATTATCCATCGCTAATTTAAAATAGCGAAGGACTAGCGATGGATCATATCCGTCGCAAATTAGCGACGGAATTAGCGGCGGATAAGTTGTGGCACTACTTAGCGTCGAAAAATTTGCGATGAAAGTTATCCGTCGCTAATCCGACGCTAATCTGTCGCTAAACAGTTTAGCGACGGATTAGCGTCGGATTAGCGACGGATTTAGGTTGTCGCTAATCAACAAGTTTCTTGTAGTGTAAGTACATAAGGTGCATTTTGTGAGTTTATATATATAGAGAGAAATTGGTAGCTGCTCACATGATAGGTGCAAAATGATACATGCTAAATGGTTTTTTTCTGCCCTTTCTGTGTTTTTTTTCGCAGTTTCAGCCCCATAAATGTGTTGGGCATGTCGTTTAATGAGGAATCCACACCTGGATCATGTGTTTTTTTATGAAAAAATGATATTTGAAGCCTAAAAAGTTTATAAAGATTTTGGACAGTTGATCTTTCAAACCATATAAAAACCCACCCATGTGTCAGAATTGAACACTTCAAAGAACTAATCCTTATAAAATCAAATGCATAGACAACATCTGTATGCTCAGAATTTATAAATGAAATGAAAAAAGACTGAAAAAACTATTTAGGACACTCATTTAACACCTGACATGTGAACAACTCTCTCTCTCTCTCTCACTAGTAGTGGAGTCTGGGTCGATCTTAGAAAATGAGAGAAAACTTTGTATTCCACAGAAAACTAATCTACTCTTTATTGCCTTGAAAATAAAAATGATTAATTAAGTATATGAGAGTGCGGCCCTCTGTGGAGGGCTTAAACAAATAAATATATGGTTTTATTACAGACCCAATGAATTAAATAAATAAAATAAAATAAATCTTAATATAAAAATAAAAGAAAAGGTCTTCAGTGCTCTGAGTTTCTAGTCCTTTGCTTGATTTCATTGCTTCCCTCTTGTTGTTGTGTAAACACCCTAAATTTTCACTCACCTTCCTGATATCTCCACCAATCATCACATTTTGGTTCTCCAAGATCACTGGAGGGCAAAATGGTCACTTTCTAAGATTGGACCTTGCAGAAAGTCCAAAATTTCATTCCCGAGTGTCAAAATTTTTCTATTTAGGCTCAAAAATATCTTCAAACTACACATTTTCAAAATTCTATTCTTGACAAAAAGCTAGAATTTCTAATTCCTGATTCAGAGTAGTATTTCTTGAAACATGTCTTTCCATAGCATTGCATGAACATTTCATATCATTTCACTGCACAACATGTCATTTTAAGATCCAGAACTCCTGATTTTTAAAATTATCAATCCAGATTCGAGTTTTAAATATTTCAAAATTGATTTCAAATCCCTGGGGTTTTTAAAATAGTCAGTTTCCCTTGTCTTAACCCCCAGAAATCCGAATTACAAAAGTTTTCTCAAGAAAACAATCTGAATAGTTTTGATATTGATTTTAAAATTTTGTCAGTTGGAAAGGAGAGGATGCAACTTTAAATTTAGAAGACTTTATTTCAAACTTTTGCAAAAGGGCTCTGAATTTCTTTATAAAATCTCTGCATCTTTTTATTTTGCCATGAAAGACCATTTTTCTTCTAAGTTTTGAAATCAAGCCAATTTTTACTTCGTATTTTCTAACTAGCCTACTATTATAAAAATCCAAAAAAAAAGAATTTATTTATTTTGAATTTGCTTTTATTTCAAATAAATGACACGGGACCCACCCTGAAGTGGCGTCACACTCAAATTCCTAGGCATTTCTCTTATTTTCACGTGGGGTCTACCCCGAGGTTTTGCAAATTTGTAATTCTTTTCTTTAATTTTTGTGTTTTATTTATTTTGCAAAATAATAAAGTGGACCCACACATAGGTGGCGCCACACTAGAGCTCCCTGCAAAGAAAACCAAACAAAAACTTATTTCAAAAAGATTTTAAATCCGGCTGAGGTGGCATTACCCTAAAAACTCCTGTTTATTTCGTTTTACTATTTATTTTTATTTTTATTTTTATTTTTATTTTTATATAAAAGCAGCCTTAGATGGCGCCACAGCCCAACCTTCCTAAAACATTCATTTTACCTAAACTTTAGGTAAATGAACCAAATTTAAAAAAAAATTAAGAATCGTCCCCCTCTAAAAACGGCGGATTTTCAAAATCAATCAAATTTCGGTTTCAAGATTTTAAAAAACTGTAACGGAACCTCAACAGAAAAGGAAAATCGCGATCTTTTGATAGAAAGAGGCTCAAAATCTTTAAAAGGGGGACATTTTGAGGGAAAGGGGGCCTGGCCGAATGATTTTTGGGTCCTTCTGTTCTTATCGCAGGAAGCCCTCTTCTCTGCCGTGGAGTTTTTCCCTTTTGGGATCCCATCTCTTCCATCCAGATTGCAAAGATCCAAGCCCTTCTATTCCTGGTTGGCTGTGTGACAACAGGCCTTCTTCCTATTTCCTTCAGCCCAGTAGAAGAGGATCGACCCCTTACTTGCTAGTTACCGGTTCGTTTGGTGCAGGGGATCCACAAGGTAATGTGAAGTTACGTTATGTTATCTCTTTGTTCAGTTTTATTAAATCAAACACTGTTGTAGGATGAAGGTCTCGTTTTAGCATAATAGAGGAGTTTGAAATGGGAGTTGGGAGGATTTCACAATCAGGCTAAACAGATGAGACAGTTGATCCCTTTCATGGACCGAATCTCTCATCTCAGTAGCCTACATACATTCAACCACAACCATTAGTCTTATTTTTTTTTTTGTTGTGCATTTTACCTACATCCTACCTACTGTTGAATTTCATACTATAAATTTGATAGCCTTATTATCACACGCTGTGTGGGTATGCCCACAACACCTTCATCGATCCAGAGTATTAAGCATGAGAGGCATTTCCTCTGCATGTTTCATGTAATTTAGCTCTTAAGGTTGATTACTCAACAAACGGTTGTCTATGGTCTTTGTTTTGAGTACCTAATAGGCTTCAAGATGTTGATATCTGATCTGCATTCATTCTATGTGCATCTGAATAGTTTTATTAACATTGATTAGCAATACGTTTGTATTTATCAATATTCACAGCTGATAGCCTTGATTTGTTATGTAAATCTGAGTTGCAGTAACTCAAATAATGTGAATATAGTAAACGTGTGGTTTTAACTTTTTCAGTAACTGGTATTGCAGATTTTACTTTAACTTAGCCTGTTGTGATCAAAGTTGGATTGTTTTGAGAGATTCATTTGTTTGTTATTCCCCTAATGATGAGTTGCCTTTTATTTTTGCTACATCATATATGGCATTTGGATAGGGTATAGTTATATACGTGCTTTCATCCACTGTGTAAATACACACACTGCACATTGTGAGTGTCATTTATGTATATACAATACACAGGTATGCAATCTGTGGTGATAGCTCATTATTAACATCCTTTGATATATTCATGAAGTTGTTGATTAGTTCTAAACATTCGACCTCTTAATAACATGCAACCTACCTTGTAATGCTTGTACAATATACGTTTTGCCACCTATTGCATATTTCACTATACTCCTGTTTCTATTTTGCTGAACCATTGTGTTCCCATTACCTGTCAAATCCCTGTTTTAGCTGCATAAACCAAGAGAACCTACTGTAGATAAGAATACAGGTATTTCTAAGATTGAACTTGTTATAAATAGGGATATATATGTATATATTGCAGTTTCCAGTATTATAAAATATTTCTTGTTTATTAACCATCTTAATATCAGTTCACAGATAAGTTACAGCAGATGGTTCAAGTGGATTATACTCAGCAGCCACTCACACATTCCATATTGACTAACATTTCTCGTTTATTAACCATCTCACCTGGTATTTCCTGCACTTACTGAAAATTTCAGTATTGTTGTCTTCACCATACTATTTTATCATTATCCCGTATACATCATCCTTGTTTTATATATACATATACAAGGGCGTTTGTGCATAGTTATATTCAACATCTATAAATTTCATTGCACATTTCGGTTGCTACACAAGTTGTCCCTGTATACCAAATGTTTACAGCATCCCTGCCCCACCTGTTCACATTGCCCTCTTGCATTAATGCTCATCTACAGCCATTCTTCCCTTATACACTTTAGCCGCAGCTTATCCATTGACATAGCTACATAATTTCAGCATAAATTTTTTATAGGTCATGGTGTATTAGCTTTTTGCACAGTAATCTGCATTATGTATATCCTATTCATGAAGATGTCCTTCATGTAGATATCCATTACACCCTAGTAATTGGTGGCATTTTCCTTCACAATTTAGTTATACTCACTGTTACATTCATGTGGTCATTTATGTATTCCACAACACATTTGCATATTTCTAATTATATGTATTCCTGCATATCATTTCAGTCTACATTTACCCATTACCTATGGAAATTCAATTATTATGCATATTTTCCCATTATAAGCCTATATATCTATATATATATATATATGTATATATATATATATAATACATTTATTTTCATGCATAAGCATTTAGGTGGATACTTTTTCCTGTAAATATACCTCCATTATCACATTTCATTTAGCATAAATCTAAGCATTTAGATATATATACATATATTTCTCATTTAAGTTTAAACGTGGTGCCTAAATATTATCATATGCATTCCAGTCATGTTTTAGTCATTGTATTGTATATTTCCATTGTATATTTCTATAGATACAAGTTGTCTTTGCATACAACTTGTATCTATAGATGTGTATGAAACAGACTTACATGATGATGTCAATGCTTATTTCTGGTCCACAATCTCTCAAAAAATACATCGACGTATTTTTGCAACCTCTTATTAAGGAGTTGAAGACATTGTGGGTTGAGGGTGTTCACACTTATGATGCATCAAATAGCGAGTACTTTCAATTGTGTATAACTTTGAAGTGGACTATCAATGATTTTCATACATACACAGATCTATCAAGGTAAAGTACAAAAACAAAGTTAGCATGATCGTTATGCTCTAAGGACACATGTTCTATGTGGCTAAAAAACAACAAGAAAATGTGTTATATGGGGCATTACAGGTTCTTGCCCATGGATCATAGATATCGGTGGGACACACACACATTCAATGGAACAATTGAAGTGAATACAACTTCATCTACTCTTTCAAGCATGAATGTGTTGCAGGAATTGACTAATGCACATATTTCATTCATTGGCGAACTTAATCTTTCATGAAATTGGAAGGAAAAAAGCACTTTTTTGAATCACTTTATTGGGAGCATAATTTGCTTCATTATAACTTGGATGTCATGCACATCGAGAAGAACGTAAGTAATAACATCATTAAAACGTTATTGAACATTGATAAAAAGACAAAGGATCAGTTCAATGTTCAACTCGATTTGCAAGTATTAAATATAAGATATGCACTTGTGCACGAAGGCATGCTAATCCTACTAAAGTGTTTATACATGTTGCATGCTTTTCTATGAGAAAGAGGGAGGAAACTACATTATGTAAAGTGTTAAAAAATATAAAAGTTTCGGATGGCTATTCAACAAGCATGTCACTATGTGTATCTATAAAAGAGGATAAGATTTTTTGCTTGAAGAGTCATGACTGCCATGTGTTATTGCATCAATTTCTTCCTTTAACACTAAGAAAAACATTACCCAAGAAAGTCAGTGCAATGCGTGTTGTTTTATTGTGTCATCTAGATAAGATTTTTCTGCCCTCATTTTTTGATGTCATAGTGCATTTACCAGTTCATCTAACATGATAGGTTAGGTTGGGTGGCTAGTTACATACCAATGGATGTATCCTATCAAAAGGTACAAACAATAATATTTTATTAATCATGCATATATGTGTTCTAAGGCTGTCAATCTTTTTTTATAGTGATTCAATCATGCATATATGTGTCCTTAAGTTGTCAATTTTTTTTATAGTGATTCAATCATGCATATATGTGTTTTAAGGCTATCAATAAAAGTTCATAGTGATTCAATCATGCATATATGTGTTCTAAGGTTGTCAAAAAAAATTCATAGTGATTCAATCATGCATATATGTGTTCTAAGGCTGTCATAAAAAATTTATGGTGATTCAATCATGCATATATGTGTTCTAAAAGTGTCAAAAAAATTTATAGTGATTCAATCATGCATATATGTATTCTATGGTTGTCAAATAAAATTTATAGTAATTCAATCATACATATATGTGGTCTAGGGTTGTCAAAAAAATTTCATAGTGATTCAATCAGGCATATATGTGTTCTAAGGTTATCCAAAAAAATTTCTAGTGATTCAATCATACATATATATGTTTTAAGGTTGTCAAAAAAAAATCATAGTGATGAAATCATGCATATATGTGTTCTAAGGTTGTTAAAAAACTTTCATAGTGATTCAATCACGCATATATGTGTTATAAGGCAGTCAAAAAATTTCACAGTGATTCAATCATGCATATATGTGTTCTAAGGTTGTCAAAAAAATTTCATACTCATTCAATCATTTATATATGTGTTCTAAGGCTGTCAAAAAAATTCACAGTGATTCAATCATGCATATATGTGTTCTAAGGTTGCCAAATTTTTTTTATAGTGATTCAATCATGCATACATGTGTTCTAATGTTATCAATAAAATTTTATAGTGATTCAATCATGCATATATGTATTCCAACATTGTCAAAAAAAATTTATAGTGATTCAATTATGCTTACATGTGTTCTAATTCTATCAATAAAATTTCATAGTGATTCAATCATGCATATGTGTATTCCAACATTGTCAAAAAAAAATTATAGTGATTTAATCATGCATAGATGTGTTCTAAGGTTGTCAAATAAATTTAATAGTGATTCAATAATGCATATATGTGTTGAGGTTCTAAGTTAATAGGCATATACGTATTGAAATCTAACGACATGAAACTTTAGATATGTATTGAAATAAATGTTATACGTATTTGACTGGCACCAGAGCTCATATTGAAGGCAGACAAAGTTCGCTTGTTTTGAAAAAAGTTGCACAACTCATTATGAATAAGGATGTGAATGACTTTATGTAAAAAGTCACGCGTTGTGTCCTGATGAAGCTGGCGGACACCATCCTCAGAAATAACAGAGTCAATCATACGCTGATAGTTGATGTTGGCGGGAGAACACTAAGAGCCCTGGTTGGAGGAGGCAACGACTGTTGTGGCGTTCATATTACTCCTAAACCCAAACACACAACCTTTTTTGGGTTCATGGGTTGCAGTCACCCATGTTGCAGGATCAAAATGCGGATGCTGAGTGGAGTCATCGCCATATCGCTCTACCATCTGCTACTCGTATGACTCCTACAAAGTAATGATTACAGCATGAATTAATAATTAATAATTATAATATTTATGATAATATAATTCATGGTAACTTATATATTATAATGTTTATTAATACAATAAATATATATTATTGTTGCTCTCGCCTTCTCTGATACGAACTCTCTCGTGCTCTTATGTTTATGTGTTTTAACAAACACATCCTTGTAAGGCACAAGACCTTCTTTTTCGGCTTCCTGCAAGGTTAAATGATAAAAAAATCAATTAGAAAGTATGCATAAATACTTATAAATTTGATAATATATATATGTATGTATGTATATATATATATATATATATTGATGAGTTACCATTTTCTTCTAGTGGCTCCCCAAAGTCCTAAAACTACCTCTATGTAGATGGGCATTGGGCATTTTCGCTCGGTTCTATGCAGCCTTTGCTGAGCGATTTCGAAATTCATGGCTTGCCCACTTGTCACACATTGCATCCCAATAATATGTCCTGACAGTAGAAGGGTCATCGTCTTTCCACTGCAGTGGATCATCTATCCCACCAGCTGCTTTTATTGTTGCAGTCTTCATATTGTGAATCATGTCGGCAAACCACCTTCTGCCACACTAGCCTTGCGTCCTGTTCCTCCTTCGCAGTCGCGAAGTGATTGGAAGCCTACAAATAATTTCAGAAAGTTAGTATACGTGACTATAAAAAAAATTAAATATGAAACACATTAGCTATGATAAACGATTATATACTATGAATGATGACCATAATCTGTCTAACACCTCTTTCAGGTACTCTTTCCATTGAAAGACTGGTCCTGGAAGATGTTGAACTAATGATGTGGGCACGTGAGATGCGGTCAAACACGTATCCTTCGACAATTGTCCTTTTTCTCAAAACAGAACAAACTTTATAAACTTGACAAGGGTATCCTGTTTTTTTTTATTTGAATAGACAAAGCAGGTTATATGTTCCCCCCCGAACAGGGCATCTCATGCTCGAGGGTCCCAAAAAGCACCACGTATTTAAGCCTGTGCATCTCGTATCCCCATGTATGCCAGCATTAATTAGCATTGGAGTTTGATGCGATTGCAAAGACTTAAGTACCCTCTCCTCCATTGCTGCCAAAAAAAATATCGATTCTAGAAAAGGAGTGATTGTAAAGACTTAAGTGCCCCCGAAGATGATTATTTAAGACTCAGTCTCAGAATTTATAAATGAAATGAAAAAAGACTGAAAAAACTATTTAGGACACTCATTTAACACCTAACATGTGAACAACTCTCTCTCTCTCTCTATATATATATATATAGAGAGAGAGAGAGAGAGTGATGTGCAGGTTCTAGACCATCAAACCATCACAGACATTTTTAAAAAACATATTTGTATGTGTCTTTTGTTTAATCTAAACATGTAGATGTGTTATCATTGTATCATTATTTGTTTACTAAAAACTGTTCTTTGGTTTGAACCAATTTACAAGGATTCTTTATTTTTAGTTAATCAGGTTTTTGGTGCAATATAAACCATTGATGTTTTTTTGTTTAGCTAAAAACACATGTAAACATGAAAACTGTTTAAACTAATACATGTTTTCTACTAAATAAAGTATTTGAGATCATATCTATATGTTTAGATTAAGCAAGTAATGACACGCAAGCATGCTTTCTAAAATGGTCTTGGACGGTTGAAATCAATGGTCTGGAAGTTGCACTTTACTCTCTCTCTCTCACTCTCTCTCTCTATATATATATATATACACACACGCACTAGTAGTACTAATAATTTCTTTGCTGAAATTAAAAAAAATAAGCAAAGCAGGGTCAGTGATCTACGTGTAGAATCACAATGAACTGAATGATGGCCATTTTCATCATTGCACACCTTCTTCAAATCCGCTTGTGTTTAGATAAACTCCAAATCAAATAATCCTTGAAGCCCCAACAAATCTTACATCGTCAACAACTTAGTAAGATGTATTGAATCCCCTAAAAAACTTACGTCAAGGCCTACTACACCCAAGCCAAAAGCAACAATCGAATCATAATCCTTCAAGCCTTCCTAATTGAATCCCCTAAAAACCCGATCGATGATGTCCTTATTCGATATCATTTAGAAGGGTCAAATTTGGTAACAAAATACAAAAATACAGGTAATTACGGTGGATCTTTCACAAGCGAATTGTTACAGTGATAACAACCAAATCAACTTAAAACTAGAAACTAATATGAGAGAGAGATATACAATTATAGCACCTTACTTTCTTTTACACGTGATGACCCATTTTGGATTTGACCCATTTTATGGCTAATTATAAACAAAAATGATGTGTTTCTCAAAAAACCTTATAAATTATCAAAATTCAATCGATGACCAAAACTGCAAATGTTGAGCATTAAAATAATCATTTTAATCTTTACATGTTCAGACCTACTGGGGATATGTGAATTTCTTTTGTGACAAAATTTAATGATTTTTTAAAGGATTCCGAAGAAAGATATAAAAGAATAAAAAAACTAGATAAAAATACCTTTCCAACGATATTTGAATCTCTGAAAAATGATTAACAAACATTGATATACAATTTCAAAAAAAGAAAGATTAACATGCATGGTTATGCCAAACCGATTATTGTATGTTATTTTTTGGCAGCCTTTGCCAAAAATCTGAAAAACTAATAAAAAAGACAAACATATCAACATGTCGATGCCACCAAGATCACCGTTATTTGATGAGTGGTTTGTGAGAAACATCCTCTGTAAGATAGATTTTTTATTATATCACATCCTCCGACTAAAATGTAGATTCATACGATTTTTTTTGCGAACCTCACAAAGTCTACATAAAATATAGGTGAGGATAAGAAAGTTTGCATAAAATACAGGCGAGGCTAAGAAGCATGCAAAAAATATAAGCAAAAATAACAAATATTTTTTATGGAGAAGTATGCAAAAAAATTGTAGCTGCTAATGATCTTCAGCGGCGATGTTTGTCACGAAATGCCCTTTTGGCAGAAAAACTCATCATTTTGACGCTAGTTTTTTTTTTTGCATGACTGTCCATTAACGTGTGTGATGGACAGCCAGCGTGGTTGACCATCGATTTTGTACCTAAGCATTTCACAGCTACCAACTTTCCTATATATACACACACCCATACAGAGCCCTCCTAGAGCTCGGCGTACACCCACAACTTTTCTTGTTCACGCTAGTTTTTTTTTTCGCGTGGCTGCCCATCAACGTGTGTGATGGATGGCCAGCGCGATTGACCACCAATTTATTACCTAAGCATTTAGCAGCTATCAATTTTCCTATATATATATATATATATATATATATATATATATATATATATATATATATATATATATATATATATATATATATATATATATATATATATACACACATACAAAGCCCTCCTAGAGCTCGACGTGCACCCTTGAGCAACTTTTCTTGTTCAAATATGACACCCAAGAGCTGCCAATTTAAGCACCCACGCTATCGCTCAGCTCAGGGAACATTGTATATTGTTTTGGTGATTACACTACGGTAAAACAATTTATTGAATTGATTGAAAAACAACTCCTTGTGACTATCGTTGTTTAACCACTAAAGCGAGGCACTTTCAAGTGGGGGCTGCGCGATGGACATACGAACATAGCGAAGGTTGCCGGAGGAAGTCGGTCATGTTTGTGTTCCCTATTGGTCAGGCAGTCATTCATTCACCATCTCTCTCTAACGCTGATCTGCTCCGAACTCTAAGAAAAGGTAGAACTTCTAACCCAAGACTCTCTCTCTCTCTCTCTATATATATATATATATATTACTAATAAAATTTTAGTTTTAAAAATAAAAATTAATTTACCTTAGCATAAATGAATTATTGATCTTGACAACGGGTCCAAGATACATATAATAATAAATGAATCATGGATTTTGGCAATGGGTCTAAGATCCATATCAAGTTTCACTTTAACATCAACCACACTATATATTAATATATATGTATTTTGTATACTATTTTAATTTCAGACATCAAAATTATTATTATTAAATAAATTTTATATTTATTAAATTTAAAAATAGAGGCAAAAATTGAGAGATCTTACAATCTACACACCTACACAAGATTGTGTAGTTTGAGCCACTCAAACACTCTCCCCTGCGACAGCTTGTCATATTGTCTTGTATAATCAGACGTTACGCTTGGTGCCACATTGTGTTTGATTTACTCAATCAAGAGAGAACATGCTCATATGCTGTCGATTATGTGGTCTATCCTAGAATTGGACTTAAGCTTGTTGCCTGCAGCAATATCTCTATAATATCTGCAGTAATTCTTGCATTCGTTCAATCAAATTGATGGAAAAAGAATGGTCACTCAACCTGGTGTTCCTTTTATGATTATATCCAATATAACAATGACACAGCAAAAAAGACATGGGACATGCCATATTTGTGGAATTTTCCATTTAATATAGTATATAAGAGGATACATCTCGAGAGAGAATTGGATTATCCCTGAGACAGAGATTATATCTTGGACCCTGCTTATCTTTTTGTCTGAGCTCCAACCCCTTCCCCAGCATTACCATGGTTTTTCATCATCTGCCACCCCAAACTTCACTTTCAATCTCAATCCTCTGCCATCAATGGCTGAATCAAAGCTCTCTCTCTCTCTCTTCTCTTGAAACCAATTACCATTGATTCTTTGTACAAGTTCATCACATGACGCTTCCAGTTAGCTCTTCAAAGAAAAACTCAAGGTGTCAATTTCAAGAGAGCAGTTTTTTTGTGTTCTATTTGAGACCACATATGGACATGCATTTGTTGGCGTCTTCGCAAAAAACATGCGTACCTGTAGACGCCATGAAGCGACATGCGGGTGCTCGGCGTTCTCTTCAACCTATCAACGCCCACCCAGGCCTTAGGTCGATGGTGAGTGTGGTCATCGCAAAATTTTTCCTCTCGTAATATTCTCTCTCTTCATTCCCTTTTCCTTTCTAACCTCTTATTTTCCTCCTTTTTAAGGGAGAGAAAATAAAAGACAGAAAGAAAGAGAGAAGAGAAAAGAAAGAGAAAAGGAAAGAAGATGAGGAACTCTTTTGCGGGTCTTACTTGACCTTAATTTCGAAAATACTTGAAATAACTCGCCTCCATTTTTGAAATATTTGCGGGAAAACTGGGAGACGGGATCCACTCGTTGGTACGAGGTTCGACCGTTCCTGGTGCCTTTACCAGGGGTAATCGAACCAAGGGTCGAATTTATGCCTTTTGTTTTGCTCAAAAATTATCTAAGAAATTATTTAAGTCTAGGTGCACAAAAAATCATGCTTGTGCGAAATGCAAAGATGTATGCTCTTTTTGAAAATGTTTTGAAGAATTCCCAAGTGTTTCTGAGATGAATCTGATAAAGTGAAGAAATGATTTTTAACTTAAAACTTAAGATTAAAGTTCTAAGTTTTTCAGAATAATCAAGAGCTTGGAAAATAAAATCTGGGTTTGGAAAATGATTTTGAAGTTTTGAGATAAAAGAAGAAGAAAGGATTTTTCAAAGTCATAAATGGACTTCGAATCAGAATAGAAATGAAAATGGAATTGAATTCTAACTTTGAAGTTCGAAATCAGAAGGAAAGATAGAATTGGGAAATCGGAATAAAATTGAGAAATGAAATTGATTTAAAAGTTGGAATTTCAAGATGGAATTTGAATCTGAAATTCTGAATGGAATTTGGATTTGAGAATTGGAGATCTGAGATGAAATTGGATCTAAAATTTTGAATGGAATTGGATTCAAGATTTGGAATCCAAGATGAATTTGGGGTCTGAAGTTTTGAATGGAATTGAATTCAAGATTTGGGATCCAAGATGAAATTTGGACCTGAAGTCAGAGATCCAAAGTAAAGTTGAATTCTGGGTCCTAAATGGATTTCGGATCTTTAATTTGAGATCCAAGATGAAGTTGGATTTTTGGATCCTAAAATGGAATTGTATCTGAAGTCTGAGATCCAAAGTAGAATGGGGATCTAGATCCTAAGTGGAATTTGGAATTTTGAATAGAATTGGATTCCCGATTTGCAATCCAAGAAGGTATTTAGATCTAAAATCTGAGATCCAAGATAGGGTTGGAAGATGGAGTTGGATCTGAAGTCTGACATCCAAAGTAGAATTGGATTCTGGATCCTAGAATGGATTTGGATCTAAAGTCTGAGATCCAAAATAGAATTGGATTCTGGATCCTAGAATGGATTTGGATCTAAAGTCTAAGATCCAAAATAGAACTGGATTTTGGATCCTAGAATGGATTTTGGATCTGAATCTGAGATCCGAGGTAGAATAGGTTCCTGGATCCTAGAATGGAATTCGGATCTGAAGTCTAAGATCCAAAGTAGAATTGGATTCAGGATCCTAGCATGGATCTGAAATCTGAGATCCAAAGGGGAATTGAATTCTGGATCCTAGAATAGAATTGGCTCTGAGATTTGAAATCCAATATGAAATGTGGATTTGAGGTCTAAGATCCAAAGGAGAATTTGAATTCTGGATCCTAGAATATAATTGGATCTCAGATTTGAAATCCAATATGAAATGTGGATCTGAGGTCTAAGATCCAAAAGGGGAAGTTTGATTCATACTTGAAAATCTGGATCCAAGTTGAGATTTAACTTTGGATTTGGGCTTTTGAAAGTCCAACTGGGACTTTTGAATTATGGACCTGGGTTTTGAAAAACCCAGATTGAATTTAAAATTTAAGAAAGGTCAAGTTTTTGAGAATCAATCTCAAACTGTGGTTTTTGAATAGATAGGAAGATGAACTCGATTTTGAGACTGAATCAAGAATTTCAAAGTTGTAAATGGAACTTTGAAATTGAATTTTTGAATTGAATTTGATTTTTGGAGTTTCAAAATTGATTTGAGAATTTGAACTATAAATGAATTTTAAAGTCAAATTGGACTTTGAATTTGGAGCTTGAACTTGGAATGAATCAAGAATATAAAGATTGAATTTTGAAATTCTCAAAGTCAAATTAGACTTTGAACTTAGAATTTAAATCTTTGAAATAAGATAGAAGAATGAATTAAACTATAGACTTGAAGAAAGATATTTGAGACCACTTGGACTTTGGAAAAGAATTTTGAAAAATATGATGTTGCTCTATCTTAAATGATGAATGAATTTGAATAAGTTTGAAATTGGATTTGAAAATCATATTTCATCCTTCAAATGAATTTAAATAAGATTAATGATATAATACACTCCTGACTATGGTCATTGAATGTATTATATAATAGTCATATCTAAATTCAAATGAAGGATAGTATACCTTTTTGGTGCTTTTATAGAATTTAAAATGAAATTAACCCTCAATATACCCTGACTATGGCCATTGATATATATTTTGAGTTAATTTTAAGTTAAATTCTGATAAAGAAGAAAATATTTTGGGAAAATATGATGAATTTTGAAAATGGATTCAGTGCGGATCCAGTGTTATTTTGTAATAGATAAAAATGCTAAGCTTTGTCCACACCCTGACTATGGCCATTGATGTGGATCATCAACTTAGTATCAATTACCTCTTACGAAATGGTGCGCGGGCCATTCGTGTTTCACCATTGTGAGAATTTTAAGAAATAAAGGCAAAAATGCATGAAAACAAGTAATTCATGATATTTACAATGCTCATTCATTCTACCTAAAGCATGAAAATATGAAAATATGAAAATTTTGTCTTTAATCATTACAACTTTTCAACCGAATTTATAAATTTGAATTTTAATGTTCCTAAACTAAAATATTAGTTACTTACCACCTGCAAAGCAGAGTTAGTATAGAACAAGATTGCAAAAATATGGAAAGATGATAGAAGATGTTAAATTGAACCTAAGATGTTATGCCCTTATGGAAAATATATACGGAGATATCTTCATTCAAATGGGAAGGTAATACTTACCTCAGCCGATGAAACATGCCTAGCAAGCTGTGGAAGCAACGATGATGATATGCAAGAAATGGGAGGAAGGTGCTGGAAAACAAAGGTATAGGGGAAAGATGTACAAGTGATAATGCATTTGAAAAGATATACAGGTATATCTCATCTAAGTTCCATTTTATAATGACCGTTTCAACAGGTTGGTGACACCAGTTGGTGGCATACGGCACCACAAAATGGCTTAGCAGATTGTTTCCTGCATAGGATTGGCTAAGAGACCCTGCACTATGTAAAACACGCAGTAACCATGAGATTTTAGTGATTGGCAATCATATGGGAGCCGATATACAGAGTTTAAAAAAAACGAAACGAAACATTGATAGGTAAATGTACCCATATGGAATACACAGATGCTGCCAAAATAAAGTAAAATGTATACAAATATAAAATATGCAGATGCCAACACAGAATGTACAGATGTTTCAATCATATAAGAGGTGAAAAAGGTGTTATAGAAATGGATGATAATACAGGTATGATATGCAGTGGCGAGTGCTGAAAGCAGTCAATGAAATTTCAGGTGATGTAACATCGGGATGTAGAATCACCAGATTTCAAGAGACCAACAACTTCCAAAAGATACTTCATGGAAATAATCTGCATCTGACTCTTCATCCAGTCTATATCTAAAAATCAGTGAACCTTACAGGAAATTCTGGATGGTGAAGGGAATTGAGTTACTCTTTAAGTGGTCACTAGTGGATTAGCATCCCTATGCCTTTTCCGCCCTTTTGACTCATTCTTTTACTTCCTACTGAAGAAGTATATGATCCTATACATCCTGAAGATGTTCACTTCCTCATCAGGAACTTCTCTCTCAGTACTACAAATTCCCAAAAATATCAATAGCTTTTCTTATGCAATCGATCAATGGTGGGCAAGCTGTCATGGGACGAAATAACATAAGAAAATGTTCACACCCCCAAATGTGTGGAGGGCTATTATTAACAACGTGGCCATACTGCACATGACTACCCTGAGGTTCATCATCTTTATAGAACTATATCCTTACAAAGCTAATATGTTGTGGGCAATAGAAGCATCACTATGGGAGATGGTATAATCACATGATATAAATCACCTGGCAACACTACCATAAGGATGTCTACAACCCATATTTCTAAAGGAAACCATACGAGGAAAATGTGGACTTTCACAGACATAAGAACCTGAAGCAATCCCAGGGCAACATTACGCAATACAATCAGACCAAATTGATGTAGAGAATTTCAAGTGATAAACTAGTCTTGTGACAAGTCTTTAGCATCCCTAATGATACAGCAAATACCAAAGTGATGCTCTCAGAGAAATAGCACGGTAGATCCTATTTACCACAAATCTAATATAGGAAGGAAGAGAGAGGGATTATGCAGTGGTTGAAATGTAAACTGCCCTCAGGATGAATCCGATTGATGATGGGGATAGCACCGTTTTGAAGACAATACAGGCATCTTCTCTGCACTCTAAGAGCTTCCATATGGTAAGTATCACCAACTCTTCTAAAATCTGTGGCAAGTCCTGGAATTCAAGCAAGGCCCCTTTCATTAACTAAAGCATTTGTAACACCTGTACCAATCAACGGTGCAGAAGTCCCAACAACAAAAAGCTTTGAACCATTATGCTGTAAAACAGAACAATACATGTTAGAAACAGGATTTTGTAAGAATAAAATGTCAATGCAAAAATATGGAAATTTTTCCCATTAATGAATCTCAAGGACTTTTTACGCTTTTTACCAATATCTCCTCCCATTTACTGCAAAAATGAGTACGATGTTCCATCCAAAGCAACCTGAAATACATTATCAGGACGGCTATGGAAGAATTTCGTAATAGGTTCGGCACTAATCGCCATAGGTGGCTTTAGAGAAACAGTTGGTGCTGGAAGCCATACAAGCATGAAATTTACAATAATTGCCACCACCATACCTGCTAACACAAAATCAAACCCCTTGACACACACATTTTTTTTTGGCATTCATGTTCTGCAGCGGTCAATACCAATATATTCAGGTCGGGATCACCCATTTTATTGGATTTAACATGTAATCAAGAAATCAAAAGATTTAAACAATTATTACTGAAACATGTATATGAGCATTTTGAATGAATTTCTGGATTTAAACATACCTTCACTAAACCAAATACATTGGCCCTGAAAGTATTTATGAAGACAACATTCTTGAAACTTGAAAGGCATATTATCCAACGTAAAAATAACTGTTCCCAACATTATGCTTTGCTTCCGAATAAAGAATCTGATATTGTGCCGCAGGTAACCAAGATTTCTTGATAACAACAGGTGGATCTGCCGCAAACTGATTTATTGTTACCTTCTTTTCGGCTACCTGCAATGGAAATTTTCTACGCACTTTGCACGGTGGGGTCAAATCCTACGCCATGAACTCATTTGATTCTTGAAACTAGATATGTTCCCAAACTTTGGCAGAACCTAATGAATTTCTGATGACGATTTTATTGAGAGAGATCATACTCAAATATTAAGAGAGAAAAATCGTTAAAGGAAACAGAAGATGAAAAACACAAGGACTAAATCAAAAGAAATATAAGATCAATCCTTAAGTAATCGTCCACTCATATCACAGAATGGGAAGAACCAGATTACCTTGCTGTATACCGAATTTATGCTATTCTTATACCCTCATGTCAGCAAAGGATTATGAACAAAATGGAGTTCAAACACCCCGGATGTTGAAGTCAAGACTGAAAATCCTTAGATAAGCTCCTTATAGACATATGCAGCGTAATACAGATAGTGAGAAGACAAAATCCAGTCTCTCTTTTTGCTTTTAGAACATGAATTTCTTAATACCAAAAAAAATCAACGTGAGCTATAGAGAATAAGGCTAGACAAGAGATGATATAGATTAAAGATAAAGGAAAATTAATAACCACCAATGAGAGCAACAGATCTATTGTCTAAAGAGAGATCGAAATGCAGAGAAAACAAGAGAAAAGAGAAAAGCAATAAAGGAGAGTCTCATTCTTAACAATTTAAATTCATCACTTCCTTTTCACAATAGCTTGATAAACTGTTCTCGGTGGATCAACTTTCAGTGGATCGACCTCGGCATCTTGGCTTCTTACCAAGCAGATGAATAAACTTTACAATCCAATGTTGGTATGCTGGTTCAGTCCCATTACTAATGGGATTTAGGAGAGACACATTGATAACGAAAATTGAAGTGAAATCTAAGATGTCAACGAATCTAAGACAAATGCTGAATATAAACACAAGTAAAGGAACTTTCACAATGCTAACACAGTGTTCGATCTACCAAACCTAGGACCAATGGAGCAGAGGAGTATAAGTATGAATCGCAAAATATCTCCAGGAATTACGATTAGCGGAAAATAGTAAAAAGGAAAGTAAAGATAAGGAAGAACGAACAAATAGGGAATCATAATATGAAAGAGAAGTCGGAAATAAAACAAACTATACATTGAGATGGTAAAAAAATAAAATAAAAAAAATAAAAAAAATAAAGAAAATGTCGGAATCGGTCATTCCATCGATATAGCAGATGGTAGGTTGGTCCTGCTAAGAACAGGTCAATCCTACCATGGATGCCTCAGAATATAGAAGAGAAACAAGAAAAACTACGCAGGATTATTAAAAAAAAAAGAAACTTATGCCGAAAATCAAAGGGAAATAGGAAAATAGGCACTTACCTTCGGCTGCTTCTGCTGGGAGCTGAAGGTCTTTTGATCCTTTAAAGGAGAGTTGAAAGAGGAGAGGGGCGATCTCCTTTGAATCGCTTGGAGTCTCTGGTTTGCTTGTGTTACCAGAGCTGAAGACCCTTCGATCCGGACAGAGAAATACTAAAAGAAGAAGGGGAAGAAGGAGATAGAGGAGCATGCGATGGAGGGGTAGGAGATGGATGGTCGAATGGGGCATCTTGCGAGCTCTTTTTAAAGAGGAGAAGAAGGTTCGGGAAGGGCCAAGCGGTTAGGGATGCCGTTGGCGATCGAGGGTCGCGGTGAAGCAGAAGGAGGATGGGTGGTTAATGGAGGCTGAGATGGAGAGAAGGAGGAGCAGAGCCACAGAGGGGATAGAGGGGAATCAGTAGGCGATTTAGGGTTTCTGAGGGAAAACCCTGAGAGAAATCAGACGAGAGAGGAAAAAGGGAGGTTTTAGAAGGGTTTATTTGTGAAAATTTTTGGTTTTTCCAAAAAGAGTCTCTCTTTAACAAAAAATTTTCATAAAAATGGTTTAAAAAATGATTTTTTTAGCAAAATCGACTTTAAAAAGTTAAACTCATTCATTTTTCTTGAAGTTTTCCATTTTTTGATTTTTTTTGTTTTATTTTTCCATTTTTTTTGCATTTTTAGAATAAAGTCCTAAAGCTTGTGAGAAAACAAAGATTAAAACTAATTTTTTTGTGTTTTTGCAAAAATATTTACAAAAGGGAATTTTTCTGAGAATTTTAAAGTCAATTTGAGAAAATTTCTTCAGAAATGGGTTTGGATCCGGGTTTTGAGGAAATTTGGATTTAAAACACTGGATTCGGATCCAGAATTGATTTTGAATATATCAATATTTTAATTAAGAAAATCTAAAGAATGACTGAAATTTAGTTTTGAAATCGCTTTGATTTTCTCAGAAGATGGAGTCAGGGGCAAAAGGGTCATTTTGCAAGTCTTTGAAAAATTTGGGGTGTTCACAGTGAGCAGGACCCTGAACTCAAAGGGATTTTCACAATGTGAGCAATAGAAAAAACAGAACCAAAATGTCAATGCGTACCTGTAGATATCATGAAGCGATGTGCGGGTGCTCAACGTTCTCCTCAACTTATCGATGCCCACGATGAGCCCAGGTCTTAGGTCGATGGTGAGCAAGACCCTGAACCCAAAGGGATTTCTAGAATGTGGGCAATAGGGGTGTTGGTGGCTGATGGCTCTCATCATACGTACTGCCCCAACCCTCTCCTTTTATAATAGGAGATAGGAGTGGTCACGTGAATGTGGTCTCTCCACATTCACGAAACCTCCACCCACTAACTCCTATTAACTTTTCACTAAACAACCCACTAACAATGTCAAATTGGGTCATCTGATGGGTTGGACCTAGACAAAAAATGTTCAACATTCTCTCACTTGACTCATTGACACTAAAAGTATACTAAAATTGAGGTTTATACCGTTATCTCGATTTAATTCTTCATGTGGGTTCACATGCTATCCTGTATTACAAGAATGAATCATATGAGTCATGAAGATGACCTCTTTATGAAATATCATATTTTCATATACTACAATACAATTCATTATCAGTGCTTTAGCATGTTAAGATTATCTTTATGAATAGGTTGGTCTCTAACCCATTCTATTGGTCATTTAATATTGTTATTAAGCTATTTTCTCTATCTAAATGAGAGATCATTTATGCAAAATCAACAATACACAAAGTCATAGAGAAACAATTGATTTTCACAAATGTGATCACATAATGTATTGTCATACATCAGAAGGAATAAAAAAGACCCATCACCTTTACATGTTGGGAATACAATCCCGGTGCTAGCCCTTTAGTAAGTATATCAACAGTCATTTCCTTCATTCTAATTGTATCAATACAGATCAGATGATTCTCAGTCATTTCTTTAACAACAAAATATTTTAACTCTATATGTCGACACGAGGTTGAACTCTTGTTGTTATTTGAAAATGACACGACAACTTTATTATCATAAAAGATCTTTAGTAGTCTCTCAATAGAGTCCACAATACCAAGACCTATAATGAAGATTCTTATCCAAATGACCTTAGACAAAGTCTCGTATAAACTAATAAATTCCTCCTCCATAGTATGAGCAACAATTGTAGACTGCTTTCTACTTCTCCATGAGACAATACCACCTGCTACTAGGAAGATGTATCCAGTAGTGAGTTTTCTATTGTCGAGACATCCTTATAAGTCTGCACCAGAGTATCAAATGACCTCTAGGTGGTTAACTTTTCTGTAGGTGAACATGTAGTCCTCCGTTCATTGTAAATAGCGCATGACCTTCTTCGTTGTCTTCCAATGCGCAATGCCTGAATTTGACTGATATCTACCAAGCATTCCTACAACAAATGTTATATCAGGTCGTATGCAGGTCTTCGCATACTACAAAATCTCAATCATTGAAGCATATGGGACAGTTGTCATCTGAGCCTTTTAATTATCATCCTAAGGACTGTCCTTTAAGCTCAGTTTATCCCCTTTCACTATGGGTGCAGAACCAGGCGAATTTTTTTTTATCCCATATCTTTTAAGAACCTTAAGGATATAAGATTTCTGAGAGAGGCCAAGGACACCCTTAGTTCTGTCACGACAGATCTCGATTCAAAGGACATATGCGACTTCACTCATGCCCTTCATATCAAAATGAGAGGAAAGAAAATTTTGTGTCTCATGTAATAGACTCAAATCATTAGTTGCAAGAAGAATATCGTCAATATATAAAACCGAAATTATGAACTTACTCTCACTAATCTTAATATAAATGCACTGACCAACAATATTTTCAGTGAATCCAAAGTTCATAATTACCTGATTAAACTTTTTATATCACGGGAGGGAGGCCTGTTTAAGTCCATAAACTGACTTCTTCAATTTGCAAACTAAATGATTTGAGTCATCTACACTGAAACTATGAGGTTGTTGCATGTATACCTCCTCTTCCAGATCCCCATTCAAGAAGACAGTTTTCACATTCATTTAATATATCTCTAAATCAAAATGAGCTACAAGGGTCATGATTATCCTCAATGATTCCTTAGTCGAGACAGAAGAAAAAGTCTCATTATAATCAATACCCTTAATCTGTGTAAAACTTTTTGCAACAAGCCTAGCCTTGTATCTCTTCACTTGACCTTTATATTCTATTTTGGTCTTATAAATCCACTTACAACCAACAGGTCTAACTCCATTAGGTTGAGGTATACAATCTCACACTTGGTTCTTTGCCATAGAGTCAAGCGCTTCTTTCATGACATTGATCCAATGTGTTGATCTTTCACTTTCAATGGCTTCTGCAAAGGTGAAGGGATCATTATCAATATTTATGAAATTATTGAACTCTTGTAAATACACCACATAGTCTAGATAGATAGCAGATTTTCTAGTCATCGTAGACCTTCATATAGGTACTACAGGTGGTTCAAAATGAACTTATGTATCATATTGTTGATGTATATCCTTATCAACAACTGACTTTATTTGGGATTAATATTCATTGACCGGACTTTCCCTGACATTATCCAAATGGACAATGACAGGAAAAACTGGGTCTTTCTCCTTTGTAGGTATGAAACCTAAATCCTACAATTCCTTAAAATCAATATTTTGAGATGTATCTATCCCAATAGAACAATTTTCAAGAAATCTCGCTTTATCTATTTCCACTATTTGTGGTGTATGAGATAGACAACAAAACCTAAAGCCTTTTGACCTTTCTAGATAACCAATAAAAAAATCACTAGTCGTCCTAGGATCAAAGGCTTTTATATGTGGGTTATATAATTTAGCTTCAGTCGAACATCCCCATATGCGTATATATGATAACGAAAGTTTTCTACCTGTCCATAACTCGTAAAGAGTCTTCTGAACAACCTTCGTAGGAACCTTATTTAAAATATGCACTATTGTCCTAAGAGTTTCACCCCACAAGGTCAAGAAAAGGTTTGAATGATTCAACATCGCTCGAACCATTTCTTTAAGCGTACAGTTTTTTCTTTCAGCTACACTATTCTGGTAAGCACTACCAGGCATGATATACTGAGGTACAATGCCTTTCTCTTTTATAAATCACGCTAATGACCCTTTGTTTTGTTCCATCCTAGTGAAACGACCATAATATTCGCCATCTCTATCATACCTGACAACTTTAATAACTCCATTGGTTTGTTTCTCTACTTTTTTCTTGAAGTCCTTAAAAACTTAAAAGACTTCTGATTTTTCAAATAATAAGTAGAGATACATATACCGTGAGTAATCATCTATAAATGTGATAAAATACTTTTCACCCATATAACACGGTGAAAAAGGGCTGCAAACATCCATATGCACTATTTCAAACTTTTCATTATTGTGTTTGACATTTTTCTTATACGTGTTAAATTGCTTAGCCTTTATGTAGTCAACACATGGCTTTATATTGGTGAAATCAAGGGATCCAAGGATTCCTTATTTCATAAGTCTTTGAACTCTCTCTTTCGAGATATGTTCTAACCTTCGATGCCAAAGCAAGTAGGATTGATCTTCCTTTAGACCATGTTTATTATCAATCAATATGTTCTCAACAGAATGGGATTCTTGAATTTAAAATTCGATTTTTAACCGATACAAACCATCACACACATATACAGAACCTACATTAATAAATTCTTTGATAATAACAAGCTTGGAATTTTCAAATTTAAAACTAAAACCAAACTTATCAAGTTTCAAAATTGAAATTAAGTTTCAACTATAGGATGAAACATAAAATGTATCAACCAAATCCAAAATGAATCCTGATTTCAATACTACTCTGCAAGTTCCAACGTTCTGGACATGCAAAGACATCTTATTTCCTAAGAAAATGCTTCTTTCATGCTCTATTAGTTTCCTTTTGTTCAGAAATGCATGCAAAGAGTTAGTAATGTATATCGTGGCACCAAAATCAATCCACCAACTATGCAATGAAACATGAATCAAATTGCACTCATAAAAAATGAATGACTTATTACCTTTATTTTTGAGTCATTTCTTATACTTCAAGCAGTCCACCTTCTTATACTCCTTACAGAAGAAAGACTTTATAAAAAAGCCTTCTGTTTGGGATTTGGCTTTCGCCTGAGAGTTAGAACTCTCCCCAGAAGCCTTTTTGTTCTTTCTTTTGAAGGAACTTCTCTTTGACCTTGACCTTTGTTTCTCCTTATGAGAGGCCATATGTGCACTCGGCACCCTCTCACCCTTCAGTCTCACCTCTTCTTCAACATACTTAGACAAAAAGTCATTAAAAGATCATTCATCATTATATGTATTATAAGAGATTTTGAAGAATCCATATTTAGTAGGCAACGAAGTCAAAATCAGATAGACTAAGAAAGAATTCGGAATGGCAAACTTCATGTCATTCAGCTGAGAAGCAATATTCCTCATTTCCAAAATGTGTTGTCAGATGTGACTGTTATCGATATATTTTATAGATACCAATTTGGACATGAGCGTATTGGCCATTTCCTTATTAAAACTGACAAATTGAGCCTCAATGGCTCATATAAATTCTTTCACTGTCCTGCAGTGAGGAATGATGCCTCAAATATTCTTAGTCACTCGAGATTGCAAAAGCAATAAGCTAAGTTTGTTCGAGCGCTCCCACTTCTTAGAGGCAACCTTCTGTTCGGTTATGCTCTGCTCTGTAAGAGTAGGAGATTCCTTAGTTCTAAAGGTCAAATCAAAGTTCACATAACCCAGAGTGAACAACACTATTTCTTTTCAGTCTGAAAAATTAGATCCGTCTAAAAGGAGAATGTTACTAGAACCATCAATAAGAAAAGAACCTAATACAACAATGAATGAAAGATAAAACTTTATTATTGCTCAGACGAGACTTGTGATGAAAAGTGAGACCATTTATTATTCACCTTTTCTGAGACAAGCATAGTTGAGTCATTATCGTTCTACTTTGGTGGAAATGATAATACTCATAGTTGCTCCGTCTCTTCAATTCACAAAGAATTGACTCCAGTTGGTGAAACTAGCAGATTATGTAACCATAAGACAATTCAGCACTATACCTTTGGATACGAACATACTTCATGGGCTGGAATATATATCTACTATTACACCATATGTGGATTTGGAATACAACCTACCTTTGGGTAAAATCGTTGTTTCATAAAGTCACACACAATCATAATAACGAATCTTAATATGGTCCAAAGAATCCTCAATCAACACAACTCAGATCACTTTGATGATTGCACGAATAGATCAATCAAGATCTTTTAGCAAAAACATATTCGTATTATGGAGCAAGCCCATGCACACATGTTAATGCATGTATATTCATGACAAAATATACTTTATATCGTCAAAATATAAGTTTATGCTTCAACTTATATATATAAACTAATTTTGATGATAAAATGTCATGAATTTAGTCATAATTCATGCTTAAAAAATATTATGTATAACTTAACCAACATAAAATACATGAATTAACATGCATAAGCCATGCTTTCTTAACAATGAACACTTATAAGGCATGAAAAATTATAAAAACAAGCTCATAAGGATAAAACCTGGGGTCTTCAATTTGGAATCGATCTAAAACAACTCTGAACCGGTTCTGGACCTAATGAACCAGTATAATACATGAGCAAAAGCTCATAAAACCCTATAACTGAATGAGAAAATCTCTGCCTTTTCATGGATTCATGAAAACATGGTCTCTATATCTCGAAACTGGTGAAAAACTGAAAGGAACCTGTCAAAATAGCTCTGAACTGGTCCCAAAAAGGGTCGTATCGGTCACTGGTCTGGTTCAGGCTTGAATAGTGCCTGGGCCCTATTATGGATCCTATCTAGTCCAAACAGAATCCAGATCTGACTCAGTCTAAAACAAAATCTAGGTCTGATCCGGTCCAAACAGGATCTAGGTCAGACTCAATCCAAATAGGATTCGAGTTTGACCTGATCCAAACTGGACCTGGGTCAGACTCAGTCCAAACAGATTCTGGATCATGACCTAGTACATTTAGATCAAACCAGACCCAAAACATAAATGAATCTGGTTTTGATTCGATGGATTTGGACCCATATCCGATCCAAACCTTTCAGATCAGACCCAGACCCGAAAGCTAGATGGGTCAAGGTCATCTCAACATGATTTGGGCCTTCCAGATCAGACCCAGACCTGTAATCCTTATGGGTCCAGATCTGATCCAAGGTTGAGACCGACCCGATGAAACCGACAGACTCAATCCACCCAAATGGGTTTGGATCGAGACCGCCACTGGGTTGGTACACTGGACCTGATCTGGTACCCAATGATGCATCTTTTTCAATAGAGTATTTTTGAGATATATTTTCAGTAAAAATGTTTATACAAACCGTGTATCAAATCATAAAAACCGGTTCACACTAGTAGTGGAGTCTGGGTCGATCTTAGAAAATGAGAGAAAACTTTGTATTCCACAGAAAACTAATCTACTCTTTATTGCCTTGAAAATAAAAATGATTAATTAAGTATATGAGAGTGCGGCCCTCTGTGGAGGGCTTAAACAAATAAATATATGGTTTTATTACAGACCCAATGAATTAAATAAATAAAATAAAATAAATCTTAATATAAAAATAAAAGAAAAGGTCTTCAGTGCTCTGAGTTTCTAGTCCTTTGCTTGATTTCATTGCTTCCCTCTTGTTGTTGTGTAAACACCCTAAATTTTCACTCACCTTCCTGATATCTCCACCAATCATCACATTTTGGTTCTCCAAGATCACTGGAGGGCAAAATGGTCATTTTCTAAGATTGGACCTTGCAGAAAGTCCAAAATTTCATTCGCGAGTGTCAAAATTTTTCTATTTAGGCTAAAAAATATCTTCAAACTACACATTTTCAAAATCCTATTCTTGACAAAAAACTAGAATTTCTAATTCCTGATTCAGAGTAGTATTTCTTGAAACATGTCTTTCCATAGCATTGCATGAACATTTCATATCATTTCACTGCACAACATGTCATTTTGAGATCCAGAAATCCTGATTTTTAAAATTATCAATCCAGATTCGAGTTTTAAATATTTCAAAATTGATTTCAAATCCCTGGGGTTTTTAAAATAGTCAGTTTCCCTTGTCTTAACCCCCAGAAATCCGAATTACAAAAGTTTTCTCAAGAAAACAATCTGAATAGTTTTGATATTGATTTTAAAATTTCGTCAGTTGGAAAGAAGAGGATGCAACTTTAAATTTAGAAGACTTTATTTCAAACTTTTGTAAAAGGGCTCTGAATTTCTTTATAAAATCTCTGCATCTTTTTATTTTGCCATGAAAGACCATTTTTCTTCTAAGTTTTGAAATCAAGCCAATTTTTACTTCGTATTTTCTAACTAGCCTACTATTATAAAAATCCAAAAAAAAAGAATTTATTTATTTTGAATTTGCTTTTATTTCAAATAAATGACACGGGACCCACCCTGAAGTGGCGTCACACTCAAATTCCTAGGCATTTCTCTTATTTTCACGTGGGGTCTACCCCGAGGTTTTGCAAATTTGTAATTCTTTTCTTTAATTTTTGTGTTTTATTTATTTTGCAAAATAATAAAGTGGACCCACACATAGGTGGCGCCACACTAGAGCTCCCTGCAAAGAAAACCAAACAAAAACTTATTTCAAAAAGATTTTAAATCCGGCTGAGGTGGCATTACCCTAAAAACTCCTGTTTATTTCGTTTTACTATTTATTTTTATTTTTATATAAAAGCAGCCTTAGATGGCGCCACAACCCAACCTTCCTAAAACATTCATTTTACCTAAACTTTAGGTAAATGAACCAAATTTTAAAAAAAATTAAGAATCGTCCCCCTCTAAAAACGGCGGATTTTCAAAATCAATCAAATTTCGGTTTCAAGATTTTAAAAAACTGTAACGGAACCTCAACAGAAAAGGAAAATCGCGATCTTTTGATAGAAAGAGGCTCAAAATCTTTAAAAGGGGGACATTTTGAGGGAAAGGGGGCCTGGCCGAATGATTTTTGGGTCCTTCTGTTCTTATCGCAGGAAGCCCTCTTCTCTGCCGTGGAGTTTTTCCCTTTTGGGATCCCATCTCTTCCATCCAGATTGCAAAGATCCAAGCCCTTCTATTCCTGGTTGGCTGTGTGACAACAGGCGTTCTTCCTATTTCCTTCAGCCCAGTAGAAGAGGATCGACCCCTTACTTGCTAGTTACCGGTTCGTTTGGTGCAGGGGATCCACAAGGTAATGTGAAGTTACGTTATGTTATCTCTTTGTTCAGTTTTATTAAATCAAACACTGTTGTAAGATGAAGGTCCATTTAAGGTCTCGTTTTAGCATAATAGAGGAGTTTGAAATGGGAGTTGGGAGGATTTCACAATCAGGCTAAACAGATGAGACAGTTGATCCCTTTCATGGACCGAATCTCTCATCTCAGTAGCCTACATACATTCAACCACAACCATTAGTCTTATTTTTTTTTTTGTTGTGCATTTTACCTACATCCTACCTACTGTTGAATTTCATACTATAAATTTGATAGCCTTATTATCACACGCTGTGTGGGTATGCCCACAACACCTTCATCGATCCAGAGTATTAAGCATGAGAGGCATTTCCTCTGCATGTTTCATGTAATTTAGCTCTTAAGGTTGATTACTCAACAAACGGTTGTCTATGGTCTTTGTTTTGAGTACCTAATAGGCTTCAAGATGTTGATATCTGATCTGCATTCATTCTATGTGCATCTGAATAGTTTTATTAACATTGATTAGCAATACGTTTGTATTTATCAATATTCACAGCTGATAGCCTTGATTTGTTATGTAAATCTGAGTTGCAGTAACTCAAATAATGTGAATATAGTAAACGTGTGGTTTTAATTTTTTCAGTAACTGGTATTGCAGATTTTACTTTAACTTAGCCTGCTGTGATCAAAGTTGGATTGTTTTGAGAGATTCATTTGTTTGTTATTCCCCTAATGATGAGTTGCCTTTTATTTTTGCTACATCATATATGGCATTTGGATAGGGTATAGTTATATACGTGCTTTCATCCACTGTGTAAATACACACACTGCACATTGTGAGTGTCATTTATGTATATACAATACACAGGTATGCAATCTGTGGTGATAGCTCATTGTTAACATCCTTTGATATATTCATGAAGTTGTTGATTAGTTCTAAACATTCGACCTCTTAATAACATGCAACCTACCTTGTAATGCTTGTACAATATACGTTTTGCCACCTATTGCATATTTCACTATACTCCTGTTTCTGTTTTGCTGAACCATTGTGTTCCCATTACCTGTCAAATCCCTGTTTTAGCTGCATAAACCAAGAGAACCTACTGTAGATAAGAATACAGGTATTTCTAAGATTGAACTTGTTATAAATAGGGATATATATGTATATATTGCAGTTTCCAGTATTATAAAATATTTCTTGTTTATTAACCATCTTAATATCAGTTCACAGATAAGTTACAACAGATGGTTCAAGTGGATTATACTCAGCAGCCACTCACACATTCCATATTGACTAACATTTCTCGTTTATTAACCATCTCACCTGGTATTTCCTGCACTTACTGAAAATTTCAGTATTGTTGTCTTCACCATACTATTTTATCATTATCCCGTATACATCATCCTTGTTTTATATATACATATACAAGGGCGTTTGTGCATAGTTATATTCAACATCTGTAAATTTCATTGCACATTTCGGTTGCTACACAAGTTGTCCCTGTATACCAAATGTTTACAGCATCCCTGCCCCACCTGTTCACATTGCCCTCTTGCATCAATGCTCATCTACAACCATTCTTCCCTTATACACTTTAGCCGCAGCTTATCCATTGACATAGCTACATAATTTCAGCATAAATTTTCTATAGGTCATGGTGTATTAGCTTTTTGCACAGTAATCTGCATTATGTATATCCTATTCATGAAGATGTCCTTCATGTAGATATCCATTACACCCTAGTAATTGGTGGCATTTTCCTTCACAATTTAGTTATACTCACTGTTACATTCATGTGGTCATTTATGTATTCCACAACACATTTGCATATTTCTAATTATATGTATTCCTGCATATCATTTCAGTCTACATTTACCCATTACCTATGGAAATTCAATTATTATGCATATTTTCCCATTATAAGCCTATATATCTATATATATATGTATATATATATATAATACATTTATTTTCATGCATAAGCATTTAGGTGGATACTTTTTCCTGTAAATATACCTCCATTATCACATTTCATTTAGCATAAATCTAAGCATTTAGATATATATACATATATTTCTCATTTAAGTTTAAACGTGGTGCCTAAATATTATCATATGCATTCCAGTCATGTTTTAGTCATTGTATTGTATATTTCCATTGTATATTTCTATAGATACAAGTTGTCTTTGCATACAACTTGTATCTATAGATGTGTATGAAACAGACTTACATGATGATGTCAATGCTTATTTCTGGTCCACAATCTCTCAAAAAATACATCGACGTATTTTTGCAACCTCTTATTAAGGAGTTGAAGACATTGTGGGTTGAGGGTGTTCACACTTATGATGCATCAAATAGCGAATACTTTCAATTGTGTATAACTTTGAAGTGGACTATCAATGATTTTCATACATACACAGATCTATCAAGGTAAAGTACAAAAACAAAGTTAGCATGATCGTTATGCTCTAAGGACACATGTTCTATGTGGCTAAAAAACAACAAGAAAATGTGTTATATGGGGCATTACAGGTTCTTGCCCATGGATCATAGATATCGGTGGGACACACACACATTCAATGGAACAATTGAAGTGAATACAACTTCATCTACTCTTTCAAGCATGAATGTGTTGCAGGAATTGACTAATGCACATATTTCATTCATTGGCGAACTTAATCTTTCATGAAATTGGAAGGAAAAAAGCACTTTTTTGAATCACTTTATTGGGAGCATAATTTGCTTCATTATAACTTGGATGTCATGCACATCGAGAAGAACGTAAGTAATAACATCATTAAAACGTTATTGAACATTGATAAAAAGACAAAGGATCAGTTCAATGTTCAACTCGATTTGCAAGTATTAAATATAAGATATGCACTTGTGCACGAAGGCATGCTAATCCTACTAAAGTGTTTATACATGTTGCATGCTTTTCTATGAGAAAGAGGGAGGAAACTACATTATGTAAAGTGTTAAAAAATATAAAAGTTTCGGATGGCTATTCAACAAGCATGTCACTATGTGTATCTATAAAAGAGGATAAGATTTTTTGCTTGAAGAGTCATGACTGCCATGTGTTATTGCATCAATTTCTTCCTTTAACACTAAGAAGGACATTACCCAAGAAAGTCAGTGCAATGCGTGTTGTTTTATTGTGTCATCTAGATAAGATTTTTCTGCCCTCATTTTTTGATGTCATAGTGCATTTACCAGTTCATCTAACATGATAGGTTAGGTTGGGTGGCTAGTTACATACCAATGGATGTATCCAATCAAAAGGTACAAACAATAATATTTTATTAATCATGCATATATGTGTTCTAAGGCTGTCAATCTTTTTTTATAGTGATTCAATCAAGCATATATGTGTTCTTAAGTTGTCAATTTTTTTTATAGTGATTCAATCATGCATATATGTGTTTTAAGGCTGTCAATAAAAGTTCATAGTGATTCAATCATGCATATATGTGTTCTAAGGTTGTCAAAAAAAATTCATAGTGATTCAATCATGCATATATGTGTTCTAAGGCTGTCATAAAAAATTTATGGTGATTCAATCATGCATATATGTGTTCTAAAAGTGTCAAAAAAATTTATAGTGATTCAATCATGCATATATGTATTCTATGGTTGTCAAATAAAATTTATAGTAATTCAATCATACATATATGTGGTCTAGGGTTGTCAAAAAAATTTCATAGTGATTCAATCAGGCATATATGTGTTCTAAGGTTATCCAAAAAAATTTCTAGTGATTCAATCATACATATATATGTTTTAAGGTTGTCAAAAAAAAATCATAGTGATGAAATCATGCATATATGTGTTCTAAGGTTGTTAAAAAACTTTCATAGTGATTCAATCACGCATATATGTGTTATAAGGCAGTCAAAAAATTTCACAGTGATTCAATCATGCATATATGTGTTCTAAGGTTGTCAAAAAAATTTCATACTCATTCAATCATTTATATATGTGTTCTAAGGCTGTCAAAAAAATTCACAGTGATTCAATCATGCATATATGTGTTCTAAGGTTGCCAAATTTTTTTTATAGTGATTCAATCATGCATACATGTGTTCTAATGTTATCAATAAAATTTTATAGTGATTCAATCATGCATATATGTATTCCAACATTGTCAAAAAAAATTTATAGTGATTCAATTATGCTTACATGTGTTCTAATTCTATCAATAAAATTTCATAGTGATTCAATCATGCATATGTGTATTCCAACATTGTCAAAAAAAAATTATAGTGATTTAATCATGCATAGATGTGTTCTAAGGTTGTCAAACAAATTTAATAGTGATTCAATAATGCATATATGTGTTGAGGTTCTAAGTTAATAGGCATATACGTATTGAAATCTAACGACATGAAACTTTAGATATGTATTGAAATAAATGTTATACGTATTTGACTGGCACCAGAGCTCATATTGAAGGCAGACAAAGTTCGCTTGTTTTGAAAAAAGTTGCACAACTCATTATGAATAAGGATATGAATGACTTTATGTAAAAAGTCACGCGTTGTGTCCTGATGAAGCTGGCGGACACCATCCTCAGAAATAACAGAGTCAATCATACGCTGATAGTTGATGTTGGCGGGAGAATACTAAGAGCCCTGGTTGGAGGAGGCAACGACTGTTGTGGCGTTCATATTACTCCTAAACCCAAACACACAACCTTTTTTGGGTTCATGGGTTGCAGTCACCTATGTTGCAGGATCAAAATGCGGATGCTGAGTGGAGTCATCGTCATATCGCTCTACCATCTGCTGCTCGTATGACTCCTACAAAGTAATGATTACAGCATGAATTAATAATTAATAATTATAATATTTATGATAATATAATTCATGGTAACTTATATATTATAATGTTTATTAATACAATAAATATATATTATTGTTGCTCTCGCCTTCTCTGATACGAACTCTCTCGTGCTCTTATGTTTATGTGTTTTAACAAACACATCCTTGTAAGGCACAAGACCTTCTTTTTCGGCTTCCTGCAAGGTTAAATGATAAAAAAATCAATTAGAAAGTATGCAGAAATACTTATAAATTTGATAATATATATATGTATGTATATATATATATATATTGATGAGTTACCATTTTCTTCTAGTGGCTCCCCAAAGTCCTAAAACTACCTCTATGTAGATGGACATTGGGCATTTTCGCTCGGTTCTATGCAGCCTTTGCTGAGCGATTTCGAAATTCATGGCTTGCCCACTTGTCACACATTGCATCCCAATAATATGTCCTGACAGTAGAAGGGTCATCGTCTTTCCACTGCAGTGGATCATCTATCCCACCAGCTGCTTTTATTGTTGCAGTCTTCATATTGTGAATCATGTCAGCAAACCACCTTCTGCCACACTAGCCTTGCGTCCTGCTCCTCCTTCGCAGTCGCGAAGTGATTGGAAGCCTACAAATAATTTCAGAAAGTTAGTATACGTGACTATAAAAAAAATTAAATATGAAACACATTAGCTATGATAAACGATTATATACTATGAATGATGACCATAATCTGTCCAACACCTCTTTCAGGTACTCTTTCCATTGAAAGACTGGTCCTGGAAGATGTTGAACTAATGATGTGGGCACGTGAGATGCGGTCAAACACGTATCCTTCGACGATTGTCCTTTTTCTCAAAACAGAACAAACTTTATAAACTTGACAAGGGTATCCTGTTTTTTTTTATTTGAATAGACAAAGCAGGTTATATGTTCCCCCCCGAACAGGGCATCTCATGCTCGAGGGTCCCAAAAAGCACCACGTATTTAAGCTTGTGCATCTCGTATCCCCATGTATGCCAGCATTAATTAGCATTGAAGTTTGATGCGATTGCAAAGACTTAAGTACCCTCTCCTCCATTGCTGCCAAAAAAATATCGATTCTAGAAAAGGAGTGATTGTAAAGACTTAAGTGCCCCGAAGATGATTATTTAAGACTCAGTCTCTGCACTGCAGGATTATCCGAGAAAGAAATCTCTCCTGGAGGAGGCCATAAACATCAACCCTCTCACTCTCTCTCTCTCACTTCTCTTTCTGCTTATATGCACATCCAGCAGAAGATCCTACATTGCTCCATCAAACACCGACTGACCTGCACATTGACTGTTGTGGAGCCTGATTTCGAGTTTTTACCCTTACAGGAGGAGGGTTTGGGGGCTCTTCCCAGCGTGGGTAGCATTATTCAACTAAATGAGTTGTAGATCCTGATTCAGAGTTTTTACCCTTACAGAAGAGGGGTCTGGGGGTTCCTCCCAGCGTGGGTAGCATCATTCAACTTGAAGAGTTGTGGAGTCTGATTCAGAATTTTTACCCTTACAGAAGGGGGGTCTGGGGGCTCCTCCCAGCGTGGGTAGCATCATTCAACTTGAAGAGTTGTGGAGTATGATTCAGAGTTTTTACCTTTACAGAAGGGGGGTCTAAGGGCTCCTCCTAGCGTGAGTAGCATCATTCAACTTGATGAGTTGTGAAGCTTGATTTAAAGTTTTTGCCCTTATAGGAGAAGGGTTTGGGGGCTCTTCCCAACGTGGATAGCATCGTTCAACTTGATTCGTTGTGAGGCCTGATTTAGAGCTTTTACTCTAACAGGAGGGGGGTTTGGGGGCTCCTCCCAGCGTGGGTAGCATCGTTCAACTTGATTCGTTGTATAGCCTGATTTAGAGTTTTTGCCCTTACAGGAGGGGGGTCTGGGGGCTCCCCCCGACATGGGTCTCGGGTGTCGTGGTGAGAAAGACATATTTGTTTCAAGCAAGGTTGAAAGAAATCAATGGAAAATCCAACAAGAAGCATGCTAGAATCAAGATGTGGATGTCAAGCGAGAATGGTGTTATGCAACTCAAATAACACAAAATAATAGAGATCTGGTTTTTAGTTAAAATGGGAAATGAAATGACAATACAAATCGCTGAAAATTTACATGAATAAACTAGACTCAATAACAAAGACACCACTTTTTACGGATTTGGAATATGACCTCCAGTTAGGGAGATATGACCCTGACAAGTTGGTCCTAATTCGGGTAGCGATTTACAGCGATTTGCTTACTGAATAACAGTACAAATCGCTATAGTGATTTGCAGAAAACACTACAAATCGCTATAGTGAGATCCAACAATACTATAAATCGCTGTGGAGCTCGTTGGAGACCCAAAAACACTATAAATCGCTATAGTGATTTGCGAAAGACACTACAAATCGCTGTTGAAAAGTCGGATAACACTATAAATTGTTGTGGGGCTCGTTGGAGACCTAAAAATACTACAAATCGTTGTAGAAAAGCCTGACAATACTATAAATCGCTGTTGGAAGGCCCCAAAAAAATTTGGTCCGGAGGGCGTCGCCCCCCGAGCCCCCCTGGACCCCCGCCCGCTGTCCGCGCAGCGGGATCCGTGCCAAGGGGAAGCCCCCGGACCCCCCTCTTGTAAGGGCAAAAACTCTAAATCAGACTCCACAACTCATCAAGTTGAACGATGTTACAGTCAGTGTGCAGGTCAATCAGTGTTTGATGGAGCAATGTAGAATCGTCTGTTGGATGTGCACAAAAGTAGAGAGAGAAGGGAGAGAGAGTGAGAGGGTTGATGTTCATGGCCTTCTCCAGGGGAAACTCTTTGCCTCCCTTGATTTCTTCTCTAGAGAGAGAGAGAGGGTTTTACAGTGTTTTACGGAAAAGAAAGAAAAAGATGACGATGAAAAGTTCAAACAGACATTTTTGATGGCTCAGGTTTGTTTCGTCGGATGACCATTGAATCGCCGGCTCACCATCGGATCGTCGGCTCACCATCGTTTCACCGGATCACCATTGGCGAAACGATTAAGGTTCGTTTCACTGTGTAGACTTTGAAGAGTCAACATCATCCTCGACTTTTTGGATGGAGGACATGTTTGTCCTTTTTTTGAACTGTTTGTTTCTTCTTTTTTGAATGAAGGGTATTTTTGTCATTTTCTCAAACCATCGCTTTATGAGAATAATAACAAGAAAGGGTACTTAAGTCTTTGCAACCACACTAGACTCCAATGCTAAGTGATGTCAACATACACGAGAATACGAGCCCCATGTGCTTGTATACGTGGTGCTCATTCAAACCCCCGAACACAGACATGGGATTCAGTGAATCATCGGGGGAGAACATACACCCCCCCCGACAAAGAGGCAGCTTTTAAACAATAAAAAGAAACTAAGAGAGAATGGCAGCCAGTTTGTCATTACGCACACAGAAAAGTAGCTGACTAAGGCTCTTTATACAGGAGAGGGATGCTCAACTTCTTGTGTATAGGACTATTTTTGCTGGTGCAATGAACCGATTTCAAAGCATTTCCTTTTGTAGGTAAGAGACTACAAGTAATATAATTTTTGCTTTTCAATGAACCGATTATATGGTATTCTCCAGTGGGCAGGAGGGACCAAAGGATTATTTGAAAGCAAGCCTCTGAGTCCCGACCAACGTTGCATACTGACCATTCAGAGAAAGCAGCTCCGAATGAGTTCCTAGTTCAGCAATCTTCCCACCGACACATACAGCAATCTGGTCAGCATTCTGCACTGTGCTTAGCCTATGAGCAATCACCAGTGTTGTCCTTCCCTTCATTAGATGGTTAAGAGCTTCCTGGACAAGTCGCTCGCTTACAGCATCTAGAGCACTAGTTGCCTTAAATAATAAGCAACAAGCAAGTCAGAGAACAATAGGTGGGGCAGGGAAGAATTGGAAAAAGTTGCAGATTGGAAAATAAATAATAGCCAAGACCTGTACCTCATCAAGTATTAGAATGGGAGCATTTTTAAGAACCGCTCGGGCAATTGCAATTCTCTGCAATATGTAACAGTTAGTGCTCCTAGTGTTCACTGTTCAGATACTCGATTCATCCTTCTTTAAACACAAATTTTTAACTACCTGTCTCTGACCTCCACTTAGCAAGCTTCCACGCTCACCAACAAGAGTGTCATAACCCTGAACCAAAACAAAGCACAAGAATGAAAAATGAAAAGTGAGAAACAATAAGGAATTCAAGATTACAACCCCCAAAGGAATCAAGAACTTGAAGTGCCACAATCAATAACATGACCAACCTGTGGAAGAGAGATTATGAATTCATGAGCATTTGCAGCCTTTGCGGCTTTCACAACATCCTCCTTGGAAACATTCTCATCAGGTCGACCATATGCAATATTTTCTCCAACTGAAACTGAGAACAAGACCGGCTCCTACAGCAAACCAAATTAGAAAAGAATATTTCAAGTAGATATATATGAACATCAATGTATCTTGGACCCATGAAGTCCTCTATCAATTATAATGAGCTCATAATAGCAAAACCTTTTCGGAAAGATAACAGCAATCTTTTATATTGCAACTATGGTAACTACAGAACTATTCATAAATCAATACTTTGGCCAAGATAAATGTATTAAAAAGATTAAAATTACTGTGCATTATAGATAGGTTGATCAGACAATGTCATGTTTGCAATTGAATGACAAAATCAACACATATGAAGAGTGGACGGAAAACATTCATTTTTACTGTTTGACAGTATATTACACTGTTTTGCTAACTATAGTGTTGTAAGCCATACTATGTATAGACTTCATATCTTATCAGAGGTAACTTGATCATGTCAATTATGGCATTGTGTTTTCCACCACCAATGTTCTCTTTCAAGTGTCTCACCCATTCAACAGGAAAGCTCTCTTTTTAACTTCCACTAACAAATATGTCTCATTGTTATGCATAATAACATAAACATGCATAGTCAAGTATAGACCTGATTCACGATGGAGACAACCCTAGCCCATTCACTCTTATCGAATGTTCGGACATCTTCACCTGCTACTATAATTCGACCTTTGACTGGCTGAAAAGACAAACAATTATTTTAAGTTACTTAAGAAACAAGTGTCTTCTAAGCACACAGTTTGGTGGATTAAGAGATAAAAATTGCACCTCATAAAAACGCGCCAATAGTTGTACAATTGTGCTTTTTCCAGCCCCACTAGGACCAACCAGAGCTGTCACTGTTCCACACCTCAATGATAAGTTCAACCCATTCAAGACTCCCACATCAGATCTCAATGGGTAAGAGAAATATACATCTGTCAGTGCAAAAAGGAAAATGAATTAGATGGCATTGGCTTAGTCAAAGTAAACCTAGTATGATATTAATACTATAGGTCAGAGAAAAACTATTTTGCATCAAATACAGGTTCAACAATTTGGTTAAAGAAAACTGCTATTCTAGTTGAAGGAGGTCATGCACAAGCTGGAAAGATTTTTCAGATGCGATGGAAACTAGGAAAAGAATGTTGAACCAAATTATCTTTGAAGTAGTTCATCCCAACAAAAGTCCTCTGTTTTCTAGCTTGGTGGTATAATTGGTCAGATAGAAATCAAATGATGTTCTATAAGACAGCCAATGCTCCTGTTACAATTCATCAAAGCATCCAAAGCTCCATACAACTCTTTGTTCAAGAGAAATGGAAAAAACATGCTTAAAGTGGATCAGTTCTTTGAGGATAGAATCTTTTAAACGTATAAATTCTACCCTTTAATTGCTGTCTTATTTAAGACACTTATTTTGGAGTGATTTCTAGTCGCCTTTGTATCTTTTTATTTTAGATGGTGCTCACACACAAACACAGAGTTGTACCCCCATACCCATAATTTTAGATATTTTTGTCGTTACCCTTCACCTTCATACCTGTAACTATGTGACATAAACTGTCAAAGGGGGTGGGGTGGGGGTACTTGCATGGCAGCAAGGGGAGCAAAGCAGGGCAAGTGTATATACATTAAACTGAAAAGTCCCAAATATCATAGCAAAATTTTTGGCAAGAAGAGCAATTGCCCTCTCCCACTCCATTTGGCTCTGCCCATCAACATCAACATTAAAAAGCAAACACAAAGCAAAAGCACTATTCCAGACCCTATGAAGGTAAACTCTTGCATACCTTCAAGACATATGTCACCAGACCATGCCATATTACAACCATCGCTGTTTGATTTCAGGACTGACATAAAATGCATGTCTGGTGACTGAATTTGCTCAACAGAACCGCCCTTGTAGAGGAGATGAATATTTTCAGTATCTGAACTCCTTCCCTGGATATCTCTTTCTAAGCCATAAGCTAGTGATTCATCTATTTCCTTTCCAGATAAAACAGAATTAATCCTCTCAACAGCTGCAAAAGTTCCACGAAGATCACCAAGTGTGTTTACACCACCTTGAACCTGATACATTTTATAAAAATCAGATGGGAGGTACACAATCAGGTTCTTAACTGGAACATAAGTAAAGATGATCCAAGTGAACTATAAGGCAAGATGCCAAAAGGCCTTACAGCAAAAGTCAAAGTGAATGTGTAACCAATAAAAGATGCCATTGTTCCAACAGAGAGTTCGCCCTGCAATGAGAAATATTGATCATTTATAGGCATCACAACTAGTTTGAGAAGTTCTGCAATCCAACGCAAAGACAAACAACAGGGATTTGCAAGCTCGGACTGTGGAACATTGTGAAGCTTCAAAACAATGTCCAAACATCACAAAGCATAGAACTGGTTAATTTGGTATGCTTCAAGCACAAGTGGAATTTGTCATCATACTTCAAACACTTGGCAATTGGCATGTTTTGATCTGAAGCATGAAATGCATTGTGATGCTTCAAAATAATGCAACACTGAAAGTAAAACTGCAGAACAAATTAAATGAATTATGCAACATACTGCATGATATGGGCCTGAACTCTGAGCCGTTTGCATCACTACCAACAACACCAGGTTTGCATCAGTATGAACAACACCCACAACATGTGCACACACACACACACATATGCAAACACGTGCACATGATACTGCAAAAACATAACTTCATTAATGTAGTGAAGGAGACAGTACAAGTCCCATAGTAAACTATTTGAAAATTTACCATGTACAATATACTAAGTGTGTAAATGGCAGAATGCAGAGGTACCAGTGCAGGCACAAGCGTGCTTTCCATTTCGAAGTGCACATGTTACATAGACAGCATATTAGTTACCATAAAAATGAAGTATCAGAATAAATACCACGTCTTGAGGGTGTAGACATAATGAACCAAAATACTACAGCCCAATTTCAAAAGTTAATCAAAGCCGACTGGAAAAGGGGGGGTTTCATATTTTTTAAGAAAAGTTATTGATAAACTTATCAGCAAAAAGTTACAGCAAACCTAAGAGAACCATGAAAAGCAGAGAGGGGAATATAGTTCCCACTAAATAAGTACTAGTTCATTTAGTCCAACAACAACAACAACAACTACGCCTTCATCCCAAAACAATTGGGGTCGGCGATATGAACCAAAAAAGAAAATCATTCTGGGTCTTCCACATGAATCCTTCTCCTCCAATCATTTCTATCCAATGCCATGTCCTCGGTGAGGTTCAAAGCATTCATATCCGTTCCTATCACCTCCATCCATGTCTTCCTAGGCCTACCCTGACCTCTTTTACTAGTTCATTTAGTCCATAACATAAAATTCAAGCACCAAGGCAATCCTTGCAAACAATCAGAAGCGAAAACATTTAAATGAGCACAATCTGAAAAATAATTCTAATAATAGCACTCCAAAAGAAAACAACTCTTGGAAAATGAGAATGGACAAACAAAAAGTCGGTTCATGACTTGGTGACTGACCCATGGGCAGAAAAATACGCCATCCAGTTCATAGATTGATCTATCATAAGTGCTAGTGAAAAGTCAAACAGGGTATAGAACAACAATATCAAGGCCAGTGCTGTGTTACACAGAAACTTACCGCCTTCACTTTGCTTCCACCAAGAAAATACAAAGCCATCAATGAGATGTAGACCATTATTCTAGTTAGTGATTCATTTGCAGATTTCAAAGTTCCAAGTTTCATCCCACTGGCTTGATATGCAAGAATCTGGACCGATTTTCGCAGAACACATTGAGCAGCAAGATTAATCTTTAATAAAGTACTCACAAAGTTATATGAACCAGACTGAGACATTCCCAATGCAAGAAATTCAGATTCACAAATGTCTAAAAGCCACCTGATTAGCAAAGACTGACATTTGTCGTTTTTCACCACCAAAAGATCTCACCTGTGCACAATAAAAAATGGCATATATATTAGACAAGCATTTTGAAGAACTAATCCAGTACAATAGGTGATTCTCACCACACAAAAAGTGCATAGTTCAAAATGCATTATACAGTAGTGATCCCAAAAATAGATTCATTAGAGGTGGGCACTCAATTTCTTTTTGGGTGATACACACATGCACGTGTGCATGCAAACACACACATCAAATCACACATTGTACAGTCATAAGTTTGCAAGTTCACTTACACGCATGCACATATAAAGACATGCACGAGTACCATTAGCTAGAATAAGCTTTCAAAGTGTATTCACTATTAGCTAAGCACAAAATCAAATTCTTTGCAATGAAAGGCACCATTTCTGATTATTATAAAAAACTTAGCACCAAGCATTTAGGCTTCCATCTTCTGCAGGCGGTAATTTCTTGCAGTCAAAAATTTATTTTAACTTTTGAAGAAGGGTGGCTATCATCATCCCAGTAAAGGGTTGGCTCAAGCTAACTCATTTAATAAATATATATATATATATATATATATATATATATGTGTGTGTGTGTGTGTGTGTGTGTGTGTGTGTGTGTGTGTGTGTGTGTGTGTGTGTGTGTGTGTGTGTATAATATGCATTGCAGCTTAATAGAATAAGTATTATGTTTTAAGTTTCCTTTCTAATGGTTTAATTTAAATCTAGGGTTCTTTCTGGTGGTTTGTATGTAAGCTTGCGCGAGAAGGTTCAGAAATCCAATTCCTTTGTATCTGGTGTTCTTCCTATACCAATCTTGTACAATGCTCGAGCTCAGTTCAAGCTTTGCTCAGTTGACTATGAAGCTAGTCTTTAATGAACTTAGTCTTAGCTTGGCCTGGTTAATAATGAACCTGCTCTGGAAATAGGATGCCAAGATTTGTCTTTCAACCTTAAAAATTGATAATGAAAAGATGGCTATCAGAATTGAACCAATGAACATTCAACTACATATAGATGATATAAACCTAAGTGGACTTGCCTCAAACAGCAAAATATTACGTGTGCCCTCAGTCCTTTAACCTAAAACCTAATAAAGAAAAACTGGATACTACTTGGACTCAATGGTTATTCTATTCCTTTTTAATGAAATTCAGTTGTTAATATAAGAATTTTACTGAAAACTTCAGTTGTATGAATCACAACGCAGTATGAAAATTGGAATCAAGAAGTGGTCATTTCAAATTTTAGAGGATTCAAAAAGCAGGGAGTAGAAAATGGTATGAGGAATCATTTAGGAGGCAATATGTGAAACTGTATGAGCCAGTGTTGTGAAAAGATTTGAAGCGTAGCGAAGCGCTCCACCAAAAACTGAAGCGAGGCGTAAAGCGTAAGCCTCAATTTTTTTTGAAAACTAAAAAAACTTTAAAAAGTATCTAACAATACAAATAAATAAAAGAATCAACATATATTACACAGAAAAGTGATCAGATCACATCTGTATAACACTTCGAACTTGAAACCATAAGCACGTAGCATGGCATTGCAATTAAAATTCTAGATGATAAAAAAGAAACATGATAAAATTCCCGGTCTCAATACTAAACAGAACCCACAACCTAAACCATGCCAGAGAAAGCTTGAAGAGAATATAAACACCAGTACTTTTTTTCTTTTCAAAGGCAATATAAAGTATAAATCATAGTTAGTAGCTGATAACAGGGAATTCGGATGCCCAATATTTCATAGGCCTATAGAATCAAGGAACTGATATCACAAAATAACACTGATAACAGGGAATTCAGATGCCCAATATTTGATAGGCCTATAGAATCAAGGAATTCAGATATGACACTTGTGGACAGCACTCAAAACACAACAGCAAAAAAATTGTTGAACATCAAATTCTGCTAGAAAATTTGTTGAACATCAAGTAGTTACGACTGAACTCTTTGTGTTGGCAGAAACCACAAAAAAACATGGCTAACATAAAAATAAACGGCTAATTGTACCTGTCGGCAGAGAGAGAGAGAGAGAGAGAGAGAGAGAGAGAGAGAGAGAGAGAGAGAGAGAGAGAGAGAGTGAGAGTCGAGATGCAGATGGAGGGTTGAGATGCAGAGAGAGGGAGATTGAGGTGCGAGAGAGAGAGGGTCGAGATGCAGAGAGTGAGAGGCGAGAAAGAGGGAGAGTCGAGATTCAGGGAGAGAGAGGGGGAGGCGAGAGAGGGAGAGGCGAGAGAGGGAGAGGGAGAGGGAGAGGGAGAGGGAGAGGGAGTGAGAGTGAGAGGCGAGAGAGGGAGAGTCGAGATGCAAAGAGAGAGGCGAGAGAGGGGGTCGGGCCCCCAAATTTGGGTCAAATGGGGGTCAAAGTTTGAGGTGCGAGTTAGGCTTTGACCCTCATTTGACCTGAAACGTTTGAGGAGCGTGCCTCGCCCTGAGGCATGTGCCTCAGGGCTGTTGCTCTATTTTGATGCGCCTCAAGGCACAAGGGCCACACCTTGGGGTGAGGCATGCTTTTTGCGCCTTGAAACACGTTTTTAACAACATTGGTATGAGCATAAGAATCAAAATTCTTGAAAAACTCAAGATTCCTAAGGGAATAGTGATTTCTGACTATAGGACTTGTGATTCCTGAGGGATAAGGGACACTAAGTCATGGGAATTGGGATTCCCATGTCATCAGAATTGGGATTCTCAGTCAAGGAATCAGGATTCCAGTCATGGGAATCGGGATTCCCATGTCATGAAAATCGGGATTCCTAAGGGATTCCATTTCCCGCTTCCTGAGATTTGCAATTCCCATGTAGTGAAAGTGATTCCAGTAACTAGGATTGAGACAATTCAAGAATAACTGTCCATCTAATGAACTTTTCTCATTCCAAGGATGAAGCTAAGATTTGAACTGTTTTTGTTCAACTTACAGTTCGAATAGCTGAAAATGTTTCAGTTGCACAGTCAGAGATACAGGCTTGGGCCATCCCATGAGATTTGAATACAGGTACAGTTGACCGTTTATAAACAGCTGTGAGAACAAGAAACAACACAAAATCAGGCCAACTTCAAGGCTGAAACAAAATCCTATAAATATAGATGAAGAAGCATCCTATATTTGTGGAGACAACACACGCAAAATATTTTCAGAAACATTTCATCTGCACATGTACCTATTGGTGCAGGAAATGAATACATGTTTTGGCAGGAAATGTAATCAAGCAAACCAAGTAGCCATACTAAAAGAACACTTTATTAAGCAATGATGACAAAATAAATGCACTGCAGTGCCAAGCAAAAAATGCATGGAAAGAACCATGTAGCACCCATTTCCACCAGAAACTATGAAATTTGACAAAATAGTCTGATAAGCACATGATTGAGCAGTACTAGGACATCAAAGAATTTCAAAATGAAGGTTCAATGCTTCAAGAACATGCAGTTCCAGCTTCTTACAAACTTACAATTGTATAGCAGTAATTTTTTACTCATCTCATAGAGGCTACAATAAATTACGACTTTTATAAGCTAGGTCTAATACAAGTTCTTACCCACAAGGATGGACACTGAAAGCATCAACAAGCCCAGGACTGGAGCAAGCTGGGTTGATAACGAGAAAAGTATACATATTGTTCCAGCAATCTGCATGAAAAAAAAGAATGACACCACGAAACAGGTAAAAATGAAACAAGCTTCCACAGGCAAATTCATATAAGAATAAGGAGAGCGCATGCGCGGTCAGAGGGAAAGCACTGAAATAACTCATAGTAGAGAATGGAAATTATAGAATAAAGCCAACAATGAATCTTTATAGCATGATCAATGACCTGAATGTAGGTATGTCATATAAGCAAGGATAAATGTCCAAACTTGCTATTAATTAACAGTAAAATCAGTCAGGCTTGTAAGAATTATAAATGATGAACTGATGATTAGTACTCATTAAACGGTAGGCAACATCAAGCTCACTTTTGTACAGTTAATAGTAGCTTGCCTCAGAAAAAGCCCTAAATCCACGATCCCTTGAAATGTTTTCACTCACAACATCTTTTAGAGAGCCCAAATCAGAAGTCAACAAACCTGTCAGCTCCCCAACCTGCAGAAGATCCACAAGCAGATTAGCAATGCTACTATGGCTACTCACCCCAAAGCCTTATGGTTGAAGTAGAGCAAACATTATGGTTAGTATTAGACATTAGGAACTCCATGAACAACCAGCTTGCTGAATGCAGGACTAAAATGAAAGTATGTCCACCATATCTTTGCATTGGTTTTTATTAAATTTGATCTTATCTATTATAATTTCACAAGCCAATCAGGGAAGCCCGACAAATTATCCCCATTATCAAGGTTACTCGAAAATAAATCTCGCAATCTGCTACTAGTTTATCAAACACACTGCAAGGCAGCAACTCCCAGAACGATAATCCCTAAAATGCCCCTGTTATGCTTATTTTCCAAGCCTCAGACTCTTTCTTGTATTTCAGCAACCTCGAGTGCAAAGAGTTTGAAGCGAGAATTCCAGATAGACTGGGGGGGCGCTTTACTATGGTATATCACTATATCTAGAAATGTGAGAATCTATCCTCTAAAAAGGGAAGCATCGAGTGAATAAATATCAGTAACCCTTCATTTGCCATCTATCCTGAAAATGGGACTATCCTTTTTAAATGGATTAAAATGTTGAAAAGGGAACATTTACAGCAAATCATACTAAATAAGGCTAATACAAAAATACCAAATAAAGTAAGTTATTTTCTCCTTTTTCCTTTCTCCTTACCCTGCTTCTAATTCCAACTTGAAATCCTCTTCAGCCAAACTATGAATCAATAATATGACTTGGAAATAGAACATTTACAGTAAACCATACTAAATAAGGCTAATACAAAAATACCAAATAAAGTAAGTTATTTTCTCCTTTCTCCTTATCCTGATTCTAATTCCAACTTGAAATCCTCTTCAGCCAAACTATGAATCAATAATATGACTTGGAAACAGAACATTTACAGTAAACCATACTAAGTAAGGCTAATACAAAAATACCAAATAAAGTAAGTTATTTTCTCCTTTCTCCTTACGCTGCTTCTAATTCCAACTTGAAATCCTCTTCAGCCAAACTATGAATCAATAATATGACTTGGAAACAGGTGTCACATTGCACAAGCAGCATCATGGTTGGTTCACATGTTGCAAATGGCCTTTCATGTTTTTATCCTTTTTTATACAACTCATATATGTGCAGTTTATCTTTTGTTATGAAATTGTAAAAATCAAAGTATTATATTTCAAGATCAAGCCTTTATAAGTTGCTGATTAGTGTGGCAAACATAAATATTCCCAAAGATAGATTTAGCCCATTGGTCTTGACAACTAGGTGCTCCAGATTTGGTAGAACATGGGATGGACAATGACAAAGGGTCACTCACGCTAAGAGTGTGTCTTACTGCTCAGATCTCAAACTTGGATTTGAGATCTAAAGATTAGAGATACTCATACATGTATCTATGGCCTGAGCCCAGCCCATACCCCAAAATCAGCCTACAGATATGTGAATTTCTATTGAAATATGAATCTCAGATTGCTGTTTTTGGGGGGTTCTGATATTCAGTGTTTATTTACCGTGTGGGTCCCACATAAAATTCAATACATGGAACTGAGACCCTAGGTAAACTGATTTAAGATTTGGAAGCAAGTTCTATTGTTTTTCACTTTCTTGGTTTTGGTGCTCCAATATTTTCAAATTTTTTTGTTAATGAACTCCCCATTCATGAGAAGAAACTACTATAAGAAACAAAAGAGCTTGATTTTGATGGTTGCCCTGTTGGGTTTAGAATCAGGGTGTGCACAGTGTGAGGGAGGAGAGAAAACTAGAGTGAAGAGGGAAAGGAGTTTTGATTGGTGAACGACCAGCTTTAAGGGGGATCACCTCGATATAGGTATCGATCTCACATGCAGAATGCAGGGGCTGGGTATATCTAGCCTCCCCTAAGTAGCCGGTTCTCAGTCTAGTCTTTTATAACACACGATGTGTGAATCCCATGAATTATGGGCCCACCACTATTTTAGTGGCTCAAATATCCCAACTCTATCGGGAATCCAATGAGTTGTTGGCCCACCACTCTTTGGGTAGCTCACATTTCAAGGGACCACTATTCTTGGGTCATTGGATCTCCTGGATCCAACATATGTACGTGTTATGGGTTCTATTTGTGAGACCCTATTGTTATACTGGATCCAATACCAAGATCCAACATCTCTCACTTGACCATATGGGGCGAACACCCATATTATATCATAAATGATGCATCATGTATTACATATAACACTTCATGACAAAACATGCACCAAATAAACCTGCACAATTCCTTGGTTTATATCAATATTTAAATATGATATTTTTCTCACATGTTATGGGTTATTTTCCACATAATCATGTGAACTTTTTCATCATTTATTTTCAAGTACGAGATTTTCACATATGCTATGGGTTATTTCCCACATAGCTATGCACTTTCTTTCATTTTCAAGTATGATGTTTTTCACACATGCTATGAGTTATTTCTCACATAGTCATTTGTCTTTCCATCATCATATGAACCATAATTCATTCCACATAATATGGATTTAGTCATGAAATCATCCTTTAATACACTCATTTCGCATAACTACATGAGTGTCTTATCATGTCATAATTTAAATTATAAACCTTAATGTGAAATATCATATTCAAACAAACACATCATATTGGGGTCTCACTTTCTTAGTTAGTCATGGAGTTCTTATGTCTCTTTCATAACGATACCATTGGACATCATCATGTCAACATACACGCTAGTGAAGTACTATGGATATGGATTTTCACAACTTATGAATTTATAATAAAATATGATTTGTCAAACATAGTAAATAGTCTCACTTTTCAAAACTTTGCCATAGTTAATACTCCCATTGTTCATATGCATCATCACATATAACATGTTTAAATTCTCATCATGTCAACCATCATCAGATCTTTTTGGATCGATATATATATATATCCAGATCCAAATAATCATAAATATTACTAAAAGCAAGAATAACACCGTGTTGCATACCATGCATAAGCTTCTAACATATGAAAAATATTCCTTCATGCATTCATAAAACAAACCATATGATGATTATTTATCATCATATGCAAATAAAATATATCCACATATGCAAATAAAATATATTCACATGCATGTGTAAAATTATAGTTAAGCTCTCACTTTTGCAATACATTGCATTTAAAGTTTTAAACAATACGTGCATTAAGTCATCACAAACTAGAAGTGATATGCACAAGTATTAAAACTTAAGTCCTTATATCGAAAACCAATTTGGATATACAGCAAATCCATATCCAATAGGAGTCATCTATTTCATATCCCATTACCAAATTTTGATATGCCAAACATGATAAGCCCATTCATTTTTTAAGGCTTTAAACATATCAAATATGATAATAAGTACTCAAACCATGCCAACGTATAAATTCAGATCCATTAACATATCAAAACAAAACAACTATATCCAAATCCATTGGATTATATGAGTCCATATCCACAACCGGCTTGAGATGTTATCATTAAGTCCAAAACGATCAATACAAAAAAAATAGATCTCATGCAAGTTTAAGCAAAACATAGGTCACATAAAATCCAACTATTCAGACCCATCATATAACCATTAATCAAATGTTAAATCAAGTGGTTCCAAAACATGAATCATCCATAAAGCATACCCAACAAGATATTCATGAATCTCATTATTAAGATCACCAAAACAAGTCATTCAGAATAGGCTCAATATCAAGCACAAAGCTATGCTATTTTATGGATTCAAACTGATTATATATCAAATTCATTTATATGTTTAATCACCATAGGGCATCCGGATTTAAATATAATCTAAATTCATAACTTTATGTTCCAAATTCAAATGGATCCACACCACACATCCAACATTATACTTATCTGGATTTACTTAGGTCAAACCAAGACTCATACAAAATAATATTATTAGGTTCAAATATCCGACTTGATACTATCGAGATCCACCATAAACTCTAGATCAAATCTGAATTCATACAACATATCCGACATTATACTTTTATGAATTCATCACTAGATCCATTGTAACGACCCCAATTCACACCCCTTGAAAATGCAGATTTTTTTTTAAACCCTTGCGGAAATCTTTCCAGAAACCCGGGGCCTTTATAGTTCCACTCCCAATTGGATAAAACAACCAATCACAATAAAGCTTACACTTATCATCCCTACCAAACCAAACATTTACTAAATAATAAATGATAAGTCTCGAGACAATTGCATAATTGAAATTCAAAGTGCATAGAGAACCAAATGTAAAAGAAAAATAAAAAAGACTGAGTCACGTTGTCTCTCTGTGAACTGTCTAGCAAAAACGTGACACCTGTAGCTCTCTTAGAGGCTAGTCTCTTCACTGATCTCATGCGGCTGCGAAAAACCACAAAAAGATGATGTCAGAAATCCGAAGAATTCTGCGTACGAATCCTTCTAATGAAATAAATGAGCATAAAGAACATATGTAAGATTCCATGCAATAATTCAGAGGAATGCAATTATGACAATTACATAATTCAAGTAAGCATTCATGTAATAGGGAACATTTATTAAGCATGAAAGAACATATAAGCAATAGCAGAAATCACAATTTAAGCAATATAACCATATGACATGTATTAAGGAACAATAATATGAATTCACCAACATTTAACAATTAAGATAACATGTACAATGTGCGTGATCTAATGCATAGCAGGAATATTCATGATTTATATGCAATGCATGGATACTTTATTATCTTTCCATAAGATTTTTCTTTCCATATGCATGCCCTATTAAATGCATACAATTTAAGTTCCTCTTTTTAATTATCGTTGTCCGTGGATACACCAAACGGGTACAATTTTCCGAGGTTAAGTAGGGTTCTCAGAGTAACTTAGTACATAAGTTGTATTTTATTACTGGGTTCCAAACTTAGCCCTCAAACGAATCACCTTCGGAACATTAGACTTCCATATCTAATGTCGGGACACCAGGAACCCTCCACGCCCACAAGTGTCACTTTCTTGGTATACCAAAACAACAGTTGTGTCGAACACACCACCCCAAGTTCAAGTGGCGGACTCTCCCTAAAACCGTGACCAAGAGAAAGAACCTCAATATCGGGTTCAGGGGTCAAAGTAAAGAACACAGAGTTTTTGTATCCATGTAGTCCCTCAAAACCGAATCTCTAAGATTCTCATTCTTCCGGTGAAAGATCTCAGAACGTATATTATATTGTTCTTATTCATTATCTTTTTATTAAAAGTCAATTATTGAGTTTTGTAATTCAGCATGCAAAAGCAAAGGCAAAAGTTTGCATCTACCCCTGCGAGAACCATCACGGGACTCCCGCACGTGAAAACACATAGAACAGTACAATCAAAATGAATGTGATTTTTGCGATGCATTTAAAATATATAAAGAAAGAGCAAACCAACGCTCGAGGCCCACCAGGCCCACGATGATTCATTTTGAACATCAATGCATCGTATGCAAAAATCATAACAATATGCAATTTATGCAATGATACCAACATGATTCCAAATGCACATTCATTCATACCAATTTAACAATGTACATGAGCTACCACAGTCATATGCATGTATTCACCATCCATGTAAAGTTGCTTTCATGAAATCACTTAACACGCATTCATTCATTCATGATTCATAAGTACATGAGAACATTTATGCAAGATTGTACATGATAAACACACATCAATTTCATGTAAGCACATGCACTTGAAACCAATCCATAAATACACGATAATTAAACATGTCTCATAATTGTGGGCACATGAAACTTTTCATTCATAACATGTGTTAACATCCACACACATGAACATAACCCGGATCTAGAAATTGAATTTCAGGGCTGCACACATTCATATCATGTATGCACCTATACCAAAACAAACTTTGCAATAACATGTTAACAAACATGAATTCATATCTAACATGCTAAAATCAAACTAAAGCATAAGAAAAATTTCCTTCATCAGATTAAGTTCACCGTACTTTAGCAAAAATCTGGAAAATAATCACATGGCTGGGCACATTCTTTTTAAGTGTACACAAGCACTAGGAATTACTTGAAATAGTATATTGTTAATGCGTATCGTATCAATTCCGTGCATATGAAACCAAACCCCACTCTTTTATACACAACAAGCCAGCTTTGGCTTAATTAACAAGTCTTGAAATAAATTTAAAAAGCATAACTGAATACCCACTTTTTTTTTTAAGACCCAAACAGGCAGATTCGAACATGCTCACATTCACGTATGATCGTAAACAAATCAAATCATGTGCGTGTTCAAAAGAATCTAACATGAACATTAAGCCTATTTGTGTATACTTATTCAACAATACATATATATTCAATGGTTTCAATAAGTACACCATTACACATATATTTTCTAAAAACATATGTATACAACATTATTTCAAATGCATGCTTTTACGCAGCCCATATCAAAACCCTCCGTTGGAAATCGATAATAGGTAAAGGGCTCCTAAAAGAACCCCTCCCATCAATAATAAATTTTGTGTTATACTAGTATAGAATTTCTATTTCGTAAAAAGGGTGAAGTATAAAAAAAACACAACCATGGAGGACGATCCATGGGTCATCCTCCATGGGATCTTTAAGAACACATACTCTACACATTTTTCCCATGGATTTCTCAACCAAAATATTACATGAAATCAAACCGGCATTCAATTTCTCACTTGAAATCAAAAGAGAAGACCCGTACCTTTGATAAAAATAAAAAAATAGAGAAGAATTGTAACGCCCCAAAATCGTGGACTTGAAACCTTTTATGAAAAAGGTTGAAAGCTTTGAAATCAATCATTTATCAGAGTTTTAAAACAGAAGTTCAGCGGAAGATCAGGTTCAAAACAACAAGTCCCTAGACCTTGGGCACATTACGACCAAAAGCAGATTCCCCCTTACAAACCGATTTGCAGTTCAAATAGATATTTTATTGAAATTAAAATAAGAACCACATTTTGGTAATACAGTTTTAGAAATGCAGAGTTATAATCAAAAGAGATGCTTTCAAAGAAACCTTATACCGCATCCATCAAAAGAGTTCCCAGGAGCGCAACGTCAGGAAAGGGCATTGCCTTGAATGCATCCCGTCATCATGCCATCGCAAGCTGTCTCAACTTGTTCACCACCTGCCCATGAAAATGGGTCAGTCACACAACAGACTAGTAGGGGTGCAAAGGACAAGAAAGAGCAGAAGCTGCAATAAGTAAGATAAACGCTAGCTCAAGCAGAAACAAGCAAGACTAGCAGATCTAACCAAATGTGTTGTGGAGTAAGCAAAGCTCTAGTAAAGCAAACAACTACACACAAGAGCAGGAAGGATCAAAGTGCTAAACAAATAATTATAGCAATCCCACATATATAATAGGTGAAGCGTAACTCACTCTATTCACTAGTCAAGCAAAGTAATTACATAAGACAGGTACTCATAACAACACTCGTAATACATATACAAGTACCATAGGATGGCTCAGTCCATCGACAAGCGATTACATTAATCGGGAGGCACAAGCTGTTGCATCACAAGCAATTCATAAGCTACACAAGATAAGCAATCAACTAGTATGAGAAGCTAGTTATTACTAAGCAAAGAACTGCGTAAGCAGTTTAACCAACAAGGGTAACGCCTCAACAGGCGTACCTAGTTCAGCGAATAGCATACCGAACTACCGAGCTAACAAGCAAGCAAGCAACGCATGTCACAACATGCATATCTCATGATCATGTGTATAAGTTATATCTTGTCTCATTACTGAGCAAGCCATTGTGGGTACGCACAAGGCAAAACGTAGAAACAGCCGAGATCGATTCGGGGGTCTATTATGCTATGTATTTTATTATATCCCGAATGACTGACTGAGTCCGCTTCCTAAGGGGACGGCCTGTGACCAAGAGAGTAAACCCCAAAGGCAAACAAAGGCCTAATGGATGCGCATCCGTACTTCTGCAGAAGTGGCCCAAAGGATTTCCCCTAACCTCCGATGACTGAGGAAGGTCGGATCTTTGCCCGAGATTGCCATATATGACTGTCCATCGGAGTTTTGTACCATCCATCCTCTCTCTTGATGAACCGTCCCGAATGAGCACGACGGAGGGTTTCTTTAACCGCCGTCTCATTCTCATGCTCTGGTCTTTCAACCCAATCTAGCATCTTGCTTGTGAAGGCGCATGATTATTATTTAGGTGAGTTATACGCGCCATTGCGCGTTCGAGGCAAGCACACAGTTCACATCCTACTCACCGCAGTATGCATCATAACTATTCACATATACAATCACGATGAAAAGGGGGGTCAATCATCAGTGAGCGTAGAAACATCACTCTTGTGATCTCAAACACATGCCATTGCATGTTCGAGGCAGACATAGGCCTCTCATCCTACTCATCGTAGTACGCAACGTACCTGTTCAAAAGTACAACCACGATAAGAGGGGTATGGATCTCTCGCAGGAAATCCCAATGCTTCTACTTTATAGAAACCCGCAGTGAACTCATTCAGTTCCAACTGATCGTGCTCGAATCCTATAGACAATCGCGAGCAATCTGCCTATAAGGCGAAAATCAATAGGATTAGCTTAATGTGTCAATACACGTTTAGAGGTTACTGTAGACCTCTCGTTCTGCTCTCGTAGCCCAAACATATCGTATGTGACTAAGGGTACAAGTACAAGAGGAGGAACATGGATCCTTCGTAAAAGATCCAACAATACCTTCACAAAGGAAGGCACTACAATCATGGTTGAACCAGAAAGCCTAGAAACTAGGTCTCGCATCAGAGGTGAGGTAACGCCGATCTAGTAATGGCGCAAGTACCTTGCTAGGATCTCTGCCCCATTCGTGCACATGATCCTAAACGAGGTTATCTAAGTCGTATCGAATAGGCAAACCAAGGTTGTAACACATCTATCCCAAATACATCAATTTGGGAGGTCTGACCGCTACCTCTGCTTTACAAGCTATACATCTTGAAAATAGGTTTGCACTTATGACGATGTCTTTTGAGAACTGAAGTGCATAAGTGTGTGTCGTGGCTTGTAAGCCAAGTGAGACAATATACACTATGCACTCAAAGTTGCACTCTGGGAGTGCAAGCTGACAAGAGGCAAACTCATGCACATACTAATACAAAGGCAAAACGAGGGACAAGACTCGGTGGGCGAAGCCGCACCGCGAGAGTAGAACGCTAAAGCTCCACACGAGGTATGAGATCATACCTCGATCATCATAACGCACAAGCAGGCAACTACGCAAGCGACTCGTGAGGTAAGAGATCCTATACTGACTACGCAAGTGTAAAGGACGACTCACGAGGCATAGGGTTGCACCTCGATAGATCAATAAGCGCAAGCAGGAAAAGGAGCATGCGACAGAGATAGGATACATACACGAACAAGGCATATGCACGAAACGCAACAACAAGGAAAAGACGAAAACATACAAGAGGTAAGTGCAAGAGCAAGCACGTCAGCACAGGAAAGTAAAATACGAAGAGTAAAGCAGAAGTAAAGCCATGGCGCATAAAGCGCGGGGCAACAAGTAAATACAGGAAGTAAAGTCAAGAACGTAAAGGAGGACCAGGACTTGCATCCTGGAGAACAGAACAGACATAAGCAAGTAAATGCCAAGGCGCAAAGCGCGAGGCAGCAGAAAAGTAAAGTGCGGAAAAGTAAAGAGGACAAGGATCGCGAAACCGCGTCCTTGAGTTAAAAGACATGGAATGTAAAGACTGGAATAGAAAGCCTAGGCACATATAGCGCGGCGGCGACAAAAAGGAAAGTGCAGGAAAGTAAAGAGGACAAGGATCGCGAAACCGCGTCCTTAAAGGTAAAGACATACGTATATATATTATACGTATACATATATCATCCTCTTTTAGTTATCTTTCTTATTTTAGCATTTATCAGTTCATTGTCCTTTCACGCAAGAATCCCCTACCTTAAGGGGTTGCGGGTCCTCGTACGCATGCAGCGTAGGCAAAGAAGAGCTCGAGCCACAAAGGGCGAGCTGGATCCACCGTTCAACCTGGAGAGCTTAGATCGTTAGCATATGCCAAAAATAAACAAGCAACAAGGCAGCAAGGCCTCCCTGCCTGCAGGAGGCAGATGCAGCAACTCTGCACCCTGCAGACAGGGGTGCCAGAGGCAGGGGCCTCAGCCCTGCTTGGCAACAACAGCAGAAGCAGGGAGCAGGAGCTCCCTGTCTGCCAGGCACAAAGAAAGGCAGGGGAGGGAGCAGAAGCTCCCTGCCACACCTGCCATAACAAGGCAGGGGGGAAAACACCCCCTGTCAGAACACGAAACAGGGGCGCAACCCCCTGCCGGCAGCAAGAACAAGGCAAGGGGGCAAAGCCCCTTGCCAGAAAACACAGAGATGCAGGGGGCAAGCCCCTGCTCGAAAACAAGAAAGCAGGGGGGCTTCGCCCCCTGCTGGCACAACGCAGGAGGCAGGGGGGCCTCGCCCCCTGCCTGCACAATGCAAGAGGCAGGGGGATAGAACCCCCTGCCAAGGAACAACAAAGAGTGCAGGGGGGCTTCGCCCCCTGCAGAGGAAAATAACTGAAGGCGGGGGGGGGGGGCTAACCCCCTGCCGGCAAGCAACACAAAGGCAGGGGGGCCCTCCCCCTACCGAGAACCAACAAGGGAGCAGGGGGGCTCGCCCCCTGCCAGAAAACAAATGCAGGGGGGAGCCTCGCCCCCTGCAGGCAAACACCAAAAAGGGACAGGGGGAGAGGAACCCCCTGTCAACAAAACAAATGGCAGGGGGAAGCGGAGCCCCCTGCCAATCCAATCAAGCGAGAAGAGACGGGGGGGGTGACAGGGCTCGATCGGTCCCTGCCGACACACCCCGAAAGCCCAAGGTGGTGGCAGGGACTCGGTCCCTGCCGACCCACCAGCAAAGAGGCAGGGGGGGTAACCCCCTGCCAAAACAAGCGACAGGGGGCTCAACCCCCCTGTCGACCCACAACAAACAGGAAGGAGTCACAGGGGGCGGAGCCCCCTGCCAAGAAGGGCCAACGATAGGGGGCTCAGCCCCCTGTCGACAAAAAACAAAGGGAGGCAGGGGGGTTTTAGCCCCCTGCCAACAAGAGGTGACGACAGGGGGCTCAGCCCCCCTGTCGATCAACCCAAAACAAAAGAGGAAGAGAGAGGAGTTATACCTCGAACGACCACGGCAACGGGAGAAGTCGCTGGTCGTCGGGGACGCTGGCTGCGAGTCGCCGGCGACAGAAAGGGGAGACAGCGAAGGGGCGGCCGACGCTGCCGGCTGCCGAAGACCACCCAGAGGGGAGATGCTGAGGGGAGACGAGTGGCGAATCGCCGACACTGGGCGACTGCAGGGCGGAACGCAGGTCATCGGCGGCTGAGGATGCCGGCTGCGAAACGTCGGCGACTGAAGGGGGAAAGAGGCCTCACGGGAGCAGAACAAGGGGGAGGCGATGATCGCCGGCGGCTGCAGCACCTAGGACGGCGGCCGTGGCTGACGGCGAGTCGTCGGTGTTCGAGGTAGCTGGTGGCTGAAGTGTGGTCGGTGGCCGCCGCAGTCGACAGCAGGTAGGGGGAGACCTGGAGCGAAGCTCGGGGGCCACTGGGTCGCCGGAACTCAGAGCGGAGGCGAAGAGGTGGCCGCAGGGAGGATCGTCGATCGTTGGGGAGGCGGCCTGACGGGAACGCTCGCCGGCGTCGCTGATCGCCGGCGGTAGCGTGAGGGGGGCGGTGCAGATGAGAGAGAAGGGGCGAGGGGTTTTGCCCCTCGCCCGAGACGCCTGTGACTTTTAAAGTCACAGGCTTCTCGAACGATCGAGAAGCCGGGTCCGAGTTCGGGCTCGGGTCCAGCTCGAATCCGGGTCCGAAACGGCGGACCGACCGTGACACGTGTCCGACACGTGCAGAGCATGTGTCCGACACGGATTTTTTTTTCTCCATGGTCTTTACAAGAATGATGGTAGAACAAGGGTTGTTGGAGAAGAGGAACCCTCTCTCTCTCTCTCTCTCTCTCTCTCTCTCTCTCTCTTCCAATGAACACAGAGAGAGAGGGGAGGTGCGGCAGGGGGGCGACATCCTCTTGCCGGCCTCTCAGCGTACACAAAGAGAAGAGGGGAGAAGGAGAGTGTACCTGGAAGGGGGTCGGCGTCATGCAAGGTTGCCGTCAACGTCCGGCGATCGTCGAGGTACGCCGGACGGGAGGAAGCGAGTGAGAGGTGGGTGTCTGGCTCGCTGGGGTTTGCAGAGAGGGGAGGCCACCGGAAGTGAGAGCAGGGAGGGCGCAGGTTGAGAGCCCTCCCTCCCCTCTGCACGATTATTAAAGGGCACGGAGGGGGGAGATTCGGGAAACCCTCAAAGGGTTTCTCTTTTCAATCGAGGGGGAAAGGGGCACAGAGGGTTTAAAAGACCCTCGCCCCTACGTCGCATTCGTATAACCCTAATGGGTATTATGGATTCGGGTCAGATCTGACCCGGGTCCAAGTTTTTTTTTTTTGAATCACATGGGTCTTACATCCATCCAATAAGAGGACCAAATAAAGAACTATCCAAATTATACATGGTTCCACATAACCAAGTTAAATAAACTTAATGCCATTACACTAATTTGGAACCACAATAGATCCACATAACCAAACAAGCATATCCATAAGCACATGCAATGCAATCATATAAAACGTTCTCAGATCTCATATGGATCCAACTCACATGTATCACGTACAAATTTCATTCGAACCATAATTAGGTATATATCATGCCACAAGTTTTGAGTCATAAACAATTTTAAAACTGGATCTCAATCCTTTGATGAGTTATTTTACTCAACACCCAAATAACCTCAAAACTCATAACATGACCCATTCAAGTATGATAATAGTGCAAACATGTTCACTCGTGTTTTCTAGATAAAAAAACATTCAACTAGATCTATTCAGGTTTAAACAAGTCTAATATTAATCCAAGCATCAGATCCAATATTGATCTAAACATCAGATCTAAAAAAAATCAGATCCAATCCAACTTAACAAATCCATATATTAATATGAACCAAAACATGAATAACTCATAAAATATATAAAAATCAATCTCCAATTACACAAAGTATTTCAGGATTCAATATAGATGCATGCTAAAAATCCAACCTCTCCCCGACCAAGATAGAGATCTAATCCAGATTATAACTGGATCCAAGAAACAAAACAAATCATGAGTTTTTTTATCATAAAAAATGTAATATATCTAAATTCTATGGAATCCTTAGCAGAATATCAAACTCATGAAAACAATTCATGATCCAAATAATAGATCCAAACGTGTATGGGTAAAGCACTGGGAGGTATTCAGCAAACCAAAAATGCTTTTCTGCAAAATCAGAAAAGTCAAAAGGCAGTTCCAGGCAAAAACAACAAACCAGAACACTAGAACAAAATTTTCAGAACTTTCTAAGTTAAACAGAAAATTTCAAGTGGTTTTCTGTAATTTCAAAAAGTGCAAGAGTTGTTCTGAACAAAACAAAAACTGTAACTGTCTCAGGTATTTTCCAAAGAAAAAACATGTTTCAGAATTGTCCAGAAATAGAGGCCTCTGTTCTTTAAAACAGAGGGCACAGACGAAAAAACAGAAAAAGTGTAGGGGCAAATCTGTAATGTAACTTTAACAAAGACGAATTAATAAAGGACATGGATAGAATCGTAATTTCAATAAGAAACGTATAAAACTAAAAAAATCGAGTTTCTTGATTCTTCCAAACTCTAACCCCTAAATCCTTCTCTATTCCTCTTCTTCCGCCGTTGTGATTCTGGCACCATTTCCGGCAGGGTAGTAGCTTGGTGGAGGAGGCTCCTCCACCCCTAACTTCAACAACGTCCACTCGACGGAGAAGGGAGTTCTTATTTTGCCCTTGAGGCACGACAAAGAAGAGAGGGTTGCCCCGCCCTTAAGTAGGCGGATGTTGCCCCTGACGCTGGCAGGAAACATGGGGTTCTTCCTCTGCCCTTGACGCACTGCGACCACAACGGAGAAGAGAGGGTTGCTTCGCCCCTGAAGTAGGCGGATGCTGCTCTTGACGCTGGCAGGAAACCCAGGGTTCTTCCTCCACCCTGACGCACGACGACGACCCCCCGTCGGAGAAAAGGGGTTTCCTCCGCCTCCTCTGTCATATACAGCAGGGGTCGTCGGAGACCGACGACAAGAGTTTTTCCTCCCTCCTCTGATGCAAGCGCCATGGATCGCTGAAATCCGGTGACCTCCAGACAGAGGGGATTTTTCCTCCTCCTCTGATGCCAGCAGCAACCAAAAGCAGGAGGGTTTTCTCTGACCCTGACGCTAGCAGCGAAAGCTAGGGATAGACTCTCCCTCACCCTCAGAAAACACCGTCGACGAACAGAAAAACAGGGTAATTTTTTTTTCCTTCCTACAGCTTCCTTTGTTGTCTCCAGTCTCCGGCACGTCGTTCCAGCAAGCCGCAGGTGTGGCTGACTGATGGGGGTATTCCTTCTGTCTCCCCTTTTTTTCTGTTTTTTTTTTTCCGCCGCCTCACACCGTCAGCTAGAACTGCCAGGCATGGTCGTTCGATGGATAATCCCTTTCGATGTTGGGCTCCCCTCCACAACAATCAAAGTCCTCTCTACGGCTGCCTAGTCAATCTCCTCTACTGCTGATTCCCGCAAGCAGCACTGCTGGCGGTTATTGGGTTTTTTGGCGAGGGAAGCTCACGACCGTTGGGCACCACCACACACACTAGATAACCAAGCTCTGATACCACTGTTGGGTTTAGAATCGGGGTGTGCGCAGTGTGAGGGAGGAGAGAAAACTAAAGTGAAGAGGGAAAGGTGTTTTGATTGGTAAACAACCTGCTTCAGGGGGGCATCACCTTGATATAGATATTGATCTTGCCTGCAGAATGCAGGGGCTGGGTATATCTAGCCTCCTCTAGGTAGTCGGTTCCCAGTCTAGTCTTTTATAACAGTTCTTCTCCAACACGATGTGGGAATCCCATGAATTATGGGCCCACCACTATTTTAGTGGCTCAAATATTCCAACCGTATTGGGAATCCAATGAGTTGCGGATCCACCACTCTTTGGGCGACTCACATTTCAAGGGCTCACTACTCTTGGGTCATTGGATTCTCTTGTGAGATCCAATGACTAACTCTAGATCCAATATATGGATCCATATTTTGGATCTGATACCTGGATCCAACATATGTATGGGTTATGGGTTTCATTTGTGAGACCCTATGTCCACACTAGATCCAATACCAGGATCCAACATGCCCTTCTCAGATATGCTTGAGTTTCTTAGACTTTAAATAGAAAAAAAAGAAAAAGAACAAGATAATAAAGCCATGCTGATGAAATTTACTCAAAAGAAACAAGACTGGAGAACATTGTTGTCAGGTGACGAAAACAAGAAGGGCACACAATGGAGACGTGGAAATGATGGCACACACTTAGTTGGTTCAAGAAAGCTAGTAAAGACACAAGACATTGCCCCATCTTTCAACAGCTATTCTCAAAACTCCCAAACCCAAAGACAACCCCCCCCCCCCCCCCCCCCTTTCCCCAACCCACTCACCAAAAGATACAGAGGGAAAAAGCTTTGTTACTAAAGACCCATTACCTATCTCCTACCATCTTTACGTACACGAAACCCTACCTAAATTATTTAGGTCACAAGTTCAAATGTCTGCCATCACAAGGTATACCCGTTCAAACTTCAAGAGTAGTAGGATCAATTATACCCCTACTTTCTATCACTACAATAAGAGAAGTAGAGGAATATGCATAACCATACCTTGTATCGATCAAAAAACTCCACCTACAAGAAAGCAAATGAAACCATGTCATTCACCTTATATCACAGACAAATCAAAATAATGTGTTTGTGGAGGAATTTCAAGGCATAGAGAAAAGTGAAAATCTCATTGCCATATTAATCTTGATAACAACTAAGAGCAATACAGATGGAAACTCCTATCGAGTTCCACATGGAAACACGTCGGAGATGCTCTAATGGTCAGGGGGCTTTCAGAAGTGCTCGCTTATCCAAGAAAATGGCACAAATTGGGGTATCACACTATGATATTCCAGCTAATCCCACATTCCAGATAAAAGCTTGCATCCAAACGCACAATTACCATCTTCACTTTCGATCAGATTCACTGAAAAACAAAAAATCAATAAATAGATTCCCCTCTCTGGCTCTTATTGATGAGCAATTCACAAACGAAATATCCTCTCAACAGGACACCCGGTTACAGCAGAATCAAGAAATTTGAATGGTCCGGCCAGAAATCCCCAATGAAGTCAACTTCCAGCAGAACATGTATCAATCAAACGGCTAAAGAGGAACGTAATTGACAAAAAATAAGCCCCCAGTTCAACGCAATGCACCTTCTGAACCAATATCCTCCGAAAAACCCTAGCTCGCAACGCCGCCATCACCTTCTCCCAGATGTTACTCATATTCACAACGAAAACAACAGTAAAGACGGGCTCCAGCACATACAGAATCCCAACCTTCGCGAGCAACTCCCACCGACTCCGTTCTCCTCCCCACGAGCACCTCAAAGAACCTCCCTGCAACCAAAATTCCCTTCAATTCCATAAAAAGCACAACAGATTCAGAACGGAGTAGCAAGAAGCTCTCGAAGACGATACCGGACAAGATCGGCATCGAGAGAGTGCAGGTGGTGCAGCCCAGGAGAGAGAAGAAAGAGATCGCAAGCCCCAGCTTCTGCCTGCTCAGCAAGCTCCCCAAGAGGCTCCAGCTAATTGCCGTCTCCGGCGCAACCTTCGGAGAGTTAGGGCTCGCCGAAGGCCGATCGCCGTCGATCTTCCCGGCGTTCGGGTCGGAGACGGGAGGGGAGATGTAGGCCGACCGGGCGATTCTCCGGCCAATCGCCCGAGGAGCACGCCGTAAAACCACCGGTTGCTGCCGGATACGCCACGCCGGCGGAACCCTAGGGCTGTAAGGGAGTGAGAGAAGAGAGGGGAGGTTTGAAGCGGCGGCCATGGGTCGGGGAGACTGTGAACGTACGTTCCCTCCATTTTCTCTCTGCAGTTAAATCTCTGTTCCCCCTCTATATTCAAAGATACGGAGAGGAACGATGCGATAAGCACGTCCTTAACTCGGATCTGGTGCGTTCATCTGTGGACCTTGGGTCCTTGAGCACATCAGTTGGTAATTGGTTGATTGAAACGTCACCCGCTGTACCAACGTATAGACCGTCGAATCTATGAGATCTAACGGATTTCATAGCATGTGTATCCAAAGTACGTGAGGCAGTACCCCACCAATCATTATTTGTAGTTTGGTAATGGTGGCTCAGACAATGGGAATAAAGGAAATCTTTTTTAGTAATAATAAAGATTTAAAATTCAGTGGAACTTGGGTTCTGATTCCAGCTTATCTTCTTCGTTACTGGTTACCACAATGATCACCATTTGATGCGTACCCATGTCGTGTCCATGCGTGTGTTTATTCTTGTGTCCGATAAGGGCCTGACCCATATCCAAGCCTGAACCCAGCTGACTCAATTATAATCGTCAGGCCCGGGCTCAGGTTGGCCCGGGCCCTTTAAGCCCGACCTAGATAACGGGCCTGGCCTAAGGAGTCATATGCATGCACTTGGATCCATCCCTATTAGGATCTGATTATCTAATCAGGTTAGGCAGGCTTGACTTGATTCGGGCTTGAACTACAAAATTCAGCCGGAGCCTGATGCGATATGACCGTATGAATGCTGATTTAAAATCATGTTAGGTTTGAAAGCCGACAACAGCCCGAGATAATGGAGATAGGAATTCAATGAATTTTACCTGCTTCCATAACTTAATTTGTGTTGATGTTTTTTTTTTTTTTAGTTTTACTCGGAGAAACCACCCCAGGCGCAGAGACCTAACCGCACTGGCTCAGCATGTCGGCATAAAACTTTGAGGGTTTACTCCTCGACCCCAGGGAGTCACCAAGCTTCAGCTTATGCAAGAGGTGACGCCCATGAAATTTGAACCTAGACTGCCTGTCTATTAGTTTGGGCTCCAGCTCACTAGGCCAAACCTCTGGGTTTGATAGTTGATGTTGTTTGTGTAATGATAAGCCAACCTTTAGATTATGGTGCATAATTGACAAGTTGTAGTAAGGATGTAAACGGTTTGAGTCCTAAGTCTGATACCCGAGGCAATCTGGATTCATTGATTCACTGGCCAAAATTTGGACTCAATCTTGAGTTTTGCATCTGAATTTTAGTTCGAGACTGAGCAAAATTCTGATCTAATTAAAATCCAAACTCTAATATATGTAAATGTCAGATGATTTTAGCTGATCTTCATCTGACACCAAATCGGATCATGCTAAATTTGACTAAAGACAGACTCGGTAATGCGTAGGTCCGACAAACATAAGCTATGTCGGAAAACTTGCCATGCTGAAAAGTTCTGCAAAGCTATTATTGGAAACAGACAATCCAAGAGTCGATTCTTATAAAATCAAACATGTAGAACACATCCGTATTGTCAGATTTAAGGAAAACATGTGGAGGTATTGTGATCATCGCAATTTTTTTTTCTCTCTTTATGGTTTCTCTCTCTTCCTTCTCTTTCTCTTTTATAACCTCTATTCTACTCCTTTTTGAAGGGAGAAGGATAAAAGAAAGAAAAGAAATAGAGAAGAGAAAAGAAAGAAAGAGAGAGAGAAGATGAACCATTTTGCGCGTTTTCACTTGACCTTTATTTGAAAAATATTTAGAAAAATAACTTGCTTCCGTTTTGAAAATATTGCGGGAAAAATGGAGAGACGAGATTCGTTCGTCGGTACGAGGTTCGACCGTTCCTGGCGCCTTTACCAGGGGTAATCGAACCAAGGATCGAATCTATGCCTTTTGCTTTGCCTAAATGTAATCTAAGAATTTATTCTAACTCTAAATGCACAAAGAATCATGCTTGTGCAATGCAAAGATGTATGCTCTTTTAAAAATTGATTTAGAAATTTCCAAGTATTTCAGGGATAAACTTGATAAGGGAGTGAAGAAATGATTGAATCTAACTTAGAACTTGAGATAGATCAGAGAAGTTCTAAGTCTTTGAAGTAATTTAGAGTTTGGAAGAATAGATCTTGGCTTTGAGACAGAATGATTTGAAGCTCTGAAATGAAAAGAGATGAAGTTTCAAAGTCAGAAATGGACTTTGAATTCAATCATGGATTTAGGAGAAGACGACGAAATTTTGAAGTGATATTGAATTTGAATCTTAGAATGGATCTGAGAAAATCAAATGGTATTTTAAAAAATAGAAATGGATTTAGGGAGTTCAGATGAGATCTGAAAATGAATTTGAAATCTAGAATTGGGATTGGATTCTGGATCCTAGAATGGATTTGGATCTGAAGTCTAAGATCCAAATGTAGAATTGGGTTCTGAATATGGATCCTACACTTGCATACATTGTTTACATTCAATCCCTAAAATTGAGGAGAGTTGTATTTAAGACCTAAGTCTAATGTGAACATGGATATAATATCCTCAATATGGTCCTACCAAACCATACTTAGATCCTATATGCAATGATGTCAGCTTAGGACAAGATCTAGGCTCCTAAGGTTTGCATGGAAATGAAGTTGACATTTGTAGAATAAAGACTTAGAAAATATAAAAGCAAAGCAAAGGCATAGATTCAACCGGACAAAGACGAGTCCCATCTCGGTCGCCAAACCTGTGATCATCGCAATTTTTTTTCTCTCTTTATGGTTTCTCTCTCTTCCTTCTCTTTCCCTTTTATAACCTCTATTCTTCTCCTTTTTGAAGGGAGAAGGATAAAAGAAAGAAAAGAAAGAAAGAGAGAGAGAAGAGGAACCATTTTGCGCGTTTTCACTTGACCTTTATTTGAAAAATATTTAGAAAAATAACTCACCTCTGTTTTGAAAATATTGCGGGAAAAATGGAGAGACGGGATTCGCTCGTCGGTATGAGGTTCGACCGTTCCTGGCGCCTTTACCAGGGGTAATCGAACCAAGGATCGAATCTATGCCTTTTGCTTTGCCTAAATGTAATCTAAGAATTTATTCTAACTCTAAATGCACAAAGAATCATGCTTGTGCAATGCAAGGATGTATGCTCTTTTAAAAATTGATTTAGAAATTTCCAAGTATTTCAGGGATAAACTTGATAAGGGAGTGAAGAAATGATTGAATCTAACTTAGAACTTGAGATAGATCAGAGAAGTTCTAAGTCTTTGAAGTAATTTAGAGTTTGGAAGAATAGATCTTGGCTTTGAGACAGAATGATTTGAAGCTCTGAAATGAAAAGAGATGAAGTTTCAAAGTCAGAAATGGACTTTGAATTCAATCATGGATTTAGGAGAAGAAGACGAAATTTTGAAGTGATATTGAATTTGAATCTTAGAATGGATCTGAGAAAATCAAATGGTATTTTAAAAAATAGAAATGGATTTAGGGAGTTCAGATGAGATCTGAAAATGAATTTGAAATCTAGAATTAGGATTGGATTTGGATCTGAAGTCTAAGATCCAAATGTAGAATTGGGTTCTGAATACTAAGATGGATTTGGATCTGAAGTCTGAGATCCAATGTAGAATTCGATTCTGGATCCTAACATGGATTTGGATTTGAAGTCTGAGATCCAATGTAGAATTGGATTCTGGATCCTAACATGGATTTGGATCTGTGTTCTGAGATCCAAAGTGAAATTGGAGTTTGGATCCTAAAGGAGAACTGGATCTGAACTCTGAGACCCGATATAAATGTTGAATCCTGGATCCTAAAATGGATTTTTGGAGTTGTTTAAATTTAGAAGATGAATCAAGAATTTCCAAATTTGAATTGACCTTGAAATTTATAATTTGAATCTTGAATAAATGAATTTTAAAGTCAATTTAGACTTTGATTTTGAATTTTAGAAGATGAAGAGAATCTCAAAGTTAAATTGAACTTTGGATTTGATTTGGAGTTTTGAATATAATTTGAATTTAGAATTTTTAAAGTTAAATTGAACTTTGAAATCTGTTTTGAATTGAAATTTTGAATATAAAATGAATTTGAAATTTCAAAGTCAAATTGGACTTTGAGATTGAAAAATGAAGTAGAATTTGAAAATGAAAAGATGAATTGGTTTTTACAAGAATCGAAGGTTGATTGAAGAGGATATTAACATCACTTGGGGTTTCGAAAAAGAAATTTTGAAAATATGATAGTTCTATTCTAAATGATGAATGGATTTGAAGGATTTTGAATTTGGTTTTTGAAAAGCTATTCCATTCTTTAAATGAGTCAAAATAAGATTGAAGATATAATACATCCTTGACTATGGTCATTGAATGTATTATATAATAATCTATATTTAAGCTCAGGTGAAGAATGAAACACATTTGGTGCTTTTATAGAATTTAAAATGAAATTAACTCTCAATATACCCTGACTATGGCCATTGGTATATATTTTGAATTAATTTTAAGTTAAATTCTGATAAAAGAAGAAAATATTTAAGGAAAATATGATGAATTTTGAAAACGGATCCAGTGTAGATCCAGTGTTATTTCGTAAAAGATAAAAATCCTAAGTCTTGTTTACATCCTGACTATGGCCATTGATGTAAATCATCAACTTAGGATTAACTACCTCTTGCGAAATGGTGCACGTGCCATTCGTGTTTCCATTTGTGAAGTTTTGAAAATGAAAGAGGAAAATGTCATGAATCAAGCAATTCTAGAAGATATATACATATTCATTCTATTCTAATACAAATAATGTAAATTTTCATTGTATCTAGTTATTACATTGTCAGGTGAAATTTAAACTCAAATTCTTAAACTAAGAAGAGAAGTAGTCTTGATCCCTGCAAACTCAAGTTAACCTGAGAGGAAAACGTATGTAGAAAATAATAATATTACATGGAATCTTAAGATCATACTAAAAGGAGTTGCAAGACAAATGATGAGATGTACCTTAAGACACATAATATCAGAAATATACATGTAATGTCCTAAAATAATGGTGAAGACTAGTTGCGAAACATATGAATGTCACAACTGAATGGCATTACAAAGGGGACAGCTAGATACACATTTGCAATATGCAAATACTTCTGTAAATACATACACTAAAAAGGAAGTATGATACAAGTATGGATAATGAATGTCCCAGATGTATGGAAAGTGGATGTCTTTCATGATGTTCTAGCTAATGAAGGCATACGTTGGATGCCTTGGGTTAATGGGTATGCTGATAGGTACTAAGGCTGTATACAAATAGATACACAATGGGCAATGCGATAATGTATTGACAGAGCACATTCGTGCTATTGTCAATGGTGTTGCAACAATGCAATGGGGTACAAGGTATATTCAAGGTGAATATGCTGTAGATAGCATGAAGGCAGCTGTGGACAGTGAGAACTTCATCAGAACTGAGCCTTGCTAAAGGCGCATAGTTACTGCTATGAGTGTTAACATGAAAATCACAACAAGTATTATGGTAGCTGCAAAACACAATGGAGCTGTGGTGGTCATGTAACAAACCTTTACAACTAGTATTATTAGCATGAAGGCTACAGAATAATATAAGACATACATCGATAACAGAAAAAGGAAAACGAATTTTATAAGACGATTGATAGTGATGAATCTGACAGAGGAAGTATTTTCTGAACAAAATGTAAAATAAATTTATATTTACAGCATTTTAAACAAAATAAGATCACTTAGGTGGCAAAGATGACGCCATCATTTCTATCCTCAAAGTTTGGATTACTAACCTCGAACCTTGCGCCCCGAAACTGTACAGGGATCAATTATTCACAAGTAACCTTGACTTGAACATTAACACCTTATAAGAGCAAGGTTGGGCTCATCATCCGGATGGAGATGAGTGTGTAAAGTGGGGCTGTGTTGAAGCTCATCCCGGGTATCTGGAAGATCTCTGCAAGTAGGTAAAATGCAAAGAAGAACTGAGAATCAATACTGCAACATTTTGAAAGAAAAGGTAACAGAATTTTAATTAGGTAACAGAATATAACAAAAATTTTGATGTCCTCTTTTGCAGCAGGTTGGATTTAAAACAGGTAATAGGTACAACATGCGCCTCAGTTTAAGGCCACCTTCCCTGCAGAACTCAACTATTAGATTCAAGGTTAGAAACAAATAATAAATCACCACCAGGTCGATGATATGTCACCCTTAAAGTCAACGACTCTTTCACTTTCACCGGGCAAAGGTTCTGTGATATACAGGTTTCCACAATCCATAGCATAAATACTGCCCTAGTATTCATTTTGTTCATATTCGCCTCACGCACAGGAAATAGGGAATGATTATGATGTAAACCAACAAAGATGATATTACACATGGGAATGAGGGGATCGACGTCATGCAGAGAATGAAATAGATATACAGGGCTATGAGGGAATGCATTGAGCGATAGTGAGCTGGAAGCTAATAAACTATAGCAACAGTATGCCATGAACTACTTATACCATAGACATGACCAACAGACGCAGACAAAACAACAACGAAAAAAAAAAAATATATAAAACAGAAGATTAGAATGAACAATGATGCAAGAATGTCATGGGCTAACATTGTGGATACAAGGTAAAAAGAAAATGTAGGTAAGATGACATACCGATACCTATGGATTCAACAGATATACGATAAAGAGCCCTTACCTAAACTAAGAAGAATGCACACGGGGAATAATGTAGTGCGTGGAATATTACTGTGGGTAAGTAAACAAGATTAATTCGAAATGAGGAATTCACAGACAATAAAAAAAATGTAATAGTGCTTATGTCAGTAATATCAGAAAAATGAAGACACCTCAAATCAGATTTTAATGAAATGAGATAAAGCAAGAGGATTAAATCTCCTATTTACATGACTTGAGCAGGCAATTCCCCCTTTTTTTTTTATAAGCTGACATACCATGGCCATTTCCCCAACTGGACGGGAGTGAGACCAACTCACATTGTAGAACTCAGCATTGCGGCAAATATTAGAACAGCTAATCAACCAGATTATCAGGGAAAACGGACTTGGTGACTCACTTTGATGACTTTGATGCCTCTTCGAAACAACAACAAAAAAAAGCACAGAATCTTTTCTCAGCATTCGTTCAATAATATCTTCAAGTAACTCTCCATAGGAGAGAAACATTATCCTTCAACTCTGACAGCCAATTAGGATTTCAAAACATTGAATCCAGTCATTGCAGCAGTTGCTAGATACAGTGGCAAAGATGCAGAAAAATACATCGCGAGAGCTGCTGAGATGTTTGACGGTCAACAATGTTGAAACCTCCAGTGCAAAATCCATCATTAGTTGCTTATGCGTCTGAAACAATGATGATGACGTTGAATGGTCCTTTCCAAAGCCTGACGACCTGTGTATCTGTTGAAAGGCAGCTGCGACTCTTGTTTAAAGGCTTGTTCTGCAGGAGACTTGATAAGAGATCCAGGAATTTCTCAATAACAAGTCTTTGCAGTAAGCCCTGTTATGCACTTGAATTGACCAATGATGGTACCGATGCAATCCCATATGCTAAATATGGTGCTGACATAATGAAGTCAGATTAACAAGAGAAAAAAAATGAAGATGGGAATCATAATGATAAAACGAAGACAGCAAAAGAGAAACATAAACGTAAGGCAGCAATAAAAACTCCCATTGATCTGACAATCGATTATATGGCTCTGTTCACAACTTGGCATGGCATATTGATCAGATAGGAACCATCAGGCTATGGATGAGGGTGGTGCTGTAAACATCCTCAGACAGTAAGGTTTTATCATCCATTTCCAAACTCAAACCCATAAGTGATCTTCAGGCCGATATTGGTATAATATGATGCTAGAAAACATATCCAAATGAAGGGACGCTATGACCAATTAAACCAATGCAAGTACGTCATGATATCCATCCAATGGATTAGAACAACATGGAGCATCCAGTGAACATCAACTAAAATCTTTAAAGAATTTTTTTTTTTTAAAGAAATAAAAAACAAATGTTGGAATTTAGAGATTCCATTGCTATGGCACAGAGTGGATCGATCCTGCTATATGCAGGTCGATCGAACCCTTAATGCCTAAAAAGGAATGAAAACGGGAAAGAAAGTGAAAGCTAAAAGAGGGGAATGCTAAGGGATAACGATTTTACAGAAAATGCAAAGGGGAGATGATGATTAATTACCTTACCTCGAGCAGTCGATCTTCTTCAACTGATCGGGAAGAAATCCAAGACCGAAATGGGAAAAAAAAAGAATAAGAGGAAAAGGGGGGTGAAGCACGATTTTCCTTCTGCTTGCAGGGTCTTCTCTTTATTGCAGGATCCCCTTCATTCGATCGAGGGCGGGAGCTGATGCCAATGGAGAATAGGGGATGCAGGGGAAAGGCGATTGTGAAGGAGAAGAGGGGTGCTGGGGTAGAAGACGGCCCCTTTTAGGGTTTCTTAAGCTACTTTTTAAAGAGGCAAAAAAAGGAGGTTTGGTTGAAGATGGGAGGCTGGAGATGAGGTTGTTGGTGATGGAGGGCCGAAGATGGGGAAATTGGAGGGCGATGGAGGAGGGTTCGGCCATGGAGAGGGAAGGAGAGCGGCGGCTGATGGGGGCTGAGGGAGAGAGAAGTGAGAGTTAGGGTTTTCAAAACCCTAACTCGATTTTTTTAAACATCGAGAATCAGATTTTCCAAAAAAGGCCTTTTTTAAAAAGGTTTTCTCTAAAACGGCTTTCTAAAAACTATTTTGCAATTTTCTTCATTTATTTTTGATTTTTTTTTCTTTTTCAAGTATTTTTATTTATTTTATTTTTTTTTGTATTTTGAGAAATACAAAATCCTAAAATGTACGGCAAAACCGGGATTTAAAAAAAAAAAAAATTTGTATTTTTGAGAAATATTTACAAAAAGAAGGTTTTCAAGGCTATTTCGAGGAAATTTCTTCAGAAAATGGGTTCGGACCCGAGTTTTGAGAAAATGTTTGAGTTTTTGAAGCTCGAATTGAGAAATACATGTGATGGATCCAAACGGATGTCGAATGGACTGTCCGAGCTATTTAAAGACTATTTTTGGTATTTTCTATAATTTAAATTTAAAATTTGAACAAGGAGATTTAGATTTGGATCTGGACAATGGATCCAGATCTGAAATCAATTTAAACATATAAAATGAATTTGATTTCAGTAAAACTTGAGAAATGGACTGAAATTTAGATTTAAAAATGACTCAATTGCTCAAAAAATGAATTTAGGGACAGAAAGGGGATATTTAAAAGATTTTGAAAAATTTGGGGTGTTCACAGATGCCCCTCTTTGCTACTAAGCCGGTTGAAAGATGAGCTTAGTGGCAAAGAAAACACTCCAAATTTTGAAAAATGCCCCAGTCAGCAGATCTGAACTGGGTGTCGAAGAATTGATTTAAAAGACATGGTTTTCAGGCTTAAAACCTTATCCTGAATGGATCTTGGGAAGGCGAAATCCTCGAAAATGATATGACTAGATAATAGAAAGGAGGAAATCGTGGTGGGACTTCGGGTGAAGATCCTGAAATTATGAAATGGTTTTGATCTAGTCTCATGAATGAGGCGATATGAGCTTTTTGGAATGACTCAGGCTTAGCCCTTAACCGGAATGGGACAAAGATATATCAAGATAACCTGAATGGGGAAAGGAATATGCGAGGACCTTGATGGGACATTTATGAGAGAATGTCTCGCGAGATGAAGCTCAAATGGGATCCTATTCTGGATAGATATACAAATCATGGATTCCGTGATGGGAAGAACCATGATGGGACTTGGAAGGAAACACCTCGTCGAAACGAGGGAGACTCGTTGAAACGAGATTCAGGTTTAACCAAAACCTAAAGAAGGAAGATACCTTGTGATATGAGGTTCAGGCTTAACCCTTAACCTGAAAGGGACGACCATACGGAATCCTCGAATGAAGAGACCATGATGGGACCTTCGGAGTTTGGACGAACAAATCCGAAAGGGGTTTGTGAGAGGAGGAAGGAAATGGGGTTCCCTAAAGTTTTGAAAAAGGGATGAACTTGGACGTCTCATTGCTGAGACTAAATCAGCGTTTCAATTTAATGACCTCTCGCAGGGAGTACAAGTTTTAACCCTTAACCTGAGTGGGAACAACCATACGGATTTCTTGAAAACCGTGCTGGGACAGGAGAGATGAGACAACTTTTATGGGAAATGTAAGAGATGAAAATAAGGATATGTGAGACAAATCGATGAATAAGGTGACAGGAGATGAATCTTTCGATGGAATGAAAGATGAATAAGGCGAACCCTTTATCAAGGAGACAAATCTCTTGACAAGACAAAAGATGGAAGAGGGCAAATCCTTTGGACATGAGAAGGTAAAAGCGAAAATATGAAGATGGCGACGAAGATGGCAATAGTAAGAAGAAGGCGAAATGTGAAATATGAAGAAGGCAATCCTTTTAACAAGGAGAATGTAAAATGTAAGATATGAAGAAGGCAATTCTTTAGGTAAGGAGAATATAAGATGTGAAAAATGAAGAAGGCAATCCTTTTAACAAGGAGAAGGCAAGTCTCTCGACATAGCGAAAGACGAGGAAGGCGATCATTTAATCAAGGAGAAAGGCAAATCTTTTGACAACGTAAAAAGACAGGGAAGGCGATCCTTTTATTAAGGAGAAGGCGAGTCTTTCGGCAGAGCGAAAGACGGAGAAGACGATCCTCTTATCGAGGAGAAGGCAAATCTCTCGACAAACCGAAAAACGGGGAAGGCAATCCTTTTATCAAGGAGAAGGCGAGTCTTTCGACAAAGCGAAAGACGGAGAAGGCAATCCTTTTTAGAAAAGGAGAAGGTGAGTCTCTCGACAAAGCGAAAGACGAGGAAGGCAATCCTTTTATCAAGGAGAAGGCGAGTCTCTCGACAAAGCGAAAGACGGGGAAGGCAATCCTTTTTAGAAAAGGAGAAGGCGAGTCTCTCGACAAAGCGAAAGACGAGGAAGGCAATCCTTTTATCAAGGAGAAGGCGAGTCTCTCGACAAAGCGAAAGACGGGGAAGGCAATCCTTTTATCAAGGAGAAGGCAAATCTCTCGACAAGACGGAGAAGGCAATCCTTTTTAGAAAAGGAGAAGGTGAGTCTCTCGACAAAGCGAAAGACGGGGAAGGCAACACCAAGATGTATCAAAACAGATGTCAAGTTCTTATTTCTTTATCAGGAAAGCTGGAAGATTTTGCTAAAATGATAAAATTTTCAGTTGCTTTAAGGTAATTTTAAGGTAAGCACTTTTTGGAAGATGTTCCCTTTTCCACCTAGAGTATTACCCCCAACTAGGTTAACTCTATAGAATCCAGGATCAAAGTCAAATTTAGTTGTTGGTCTTCTTCAAGGATGCTATCAATTTCCTTGATATGAAAGGAGATGAAATATTCTTAGCTTCATAAAAGTAATTAAATGAGAAGATATTGATAGAAGAATTTCACATAGATGAAGAAGATTCTTTGCAGTTTGGGCAGTTTGATATCCTGGGCATTTTCTCATGATGATCTTTTTGCACTCTTTTGAGTCATGGGGCTTTCTTGGGCTTTTACATCATCCTTCATTTTGGAGATGTCCTGACTTTTCTCTCTTTTTCAGGGAAGGGTACGTCACAAACTCCTTCATCTTGGAGATGTTCCGATCCTTCATTTATCTCAGGGATTATATATGATGGTATTGGCTCAAAGGTACTTAGATGATAGCTGGAATCAAATATCTTTTAGGGTTTGTCGGTAGGTCCATCACATCCGCCTTCATCTCGACGGTGATCCGAACTTTCCCTGGAAGGATCCGTCACAAACTCCGTCATCTTGGAGATGTTTCAAATCTTCTTTAGCCCCGGGGGTCTACTCGCTTAATTCGCCTTTATCTTGACGACAATTGAGAGATCCCCTTTGCGGATATTTGATTTGCAACTTAGCTGACTTGAGGAGACATGAATTGGGTAGGTTCTTTTCTGACTGCCCAGGATATTTTCACTGTCTTAATGCCAAAGAATAATCTTTAAGAATGTGACATAGCTATGATCAATATCAGCTCATTTATGGCTCTTCAGCATCATTGAATATTTCCTTTACCGGTCATGTCGAAGATTTTTCTTCATCCTCTTGGTTGACCAACAGAAAATTTGGAGTTTGAGCCTTTCTTCACAGAAGTTTCACCCTTTTGGAAGGAATACTTAAGGAGATTTGAGGAAATTCTTTATATAATAAAAGTTTGAGATCAACAACTATTTTATGGAAATTTGGTTAGATATTCCTGAAATCCTTTGATGACGAAACCTTTGCTTAACATAAAATTTTGACACATCAGTGGGATTCAGAGGAAGAATCCAACGTGAGATTGAATTCTGAAGGTAAATGTGAATCTAAAGTTCTGAAGGTAAGCTTGATATAAAACTGGATTTTGAAGGTAAGCCTTTGAAAGAGTATCCGAATCAGGACTCGGATTTTACAAGGAAAACAGGGAAATTCGAGTTTAAAACTCGAATTTTCAAAGGAAAACTGGGAGGTTCGAGTCGGGGCTCGAATCTCAAGGGAAGACTTGAAAGTTCATTTATTGAAGGCAAGAAAACTCGAGATAAAACTTAAATCTTCGAAGGAAAGTAGGAAAGTTCGAGTCAGGGATCGAATCAAAAATTTTGAAGTTTCATTTACTGAAGGCAAGAAAACTTGAGATAAAACCCAAATTTTCGAAGGAAAGCAGGAAAGTTCGAGTCAAGGCTTGAATCTCAAAGGAATACTTGAAAGTTTTTTAGATTTTTGAAGGAAAGAAAACTCGAGTTAAGACCCAAATTTTCAAAGGAAAGCTAGAAAATTCGAGTCAGGGCTCGAATCTTAGGGAAAGAGTTGGAAGTTCGAGTCGAAACTCGAATCTTAAAGGAGAATTTGATGAGAAGGGATAGGAATTAATGGAAGATTGACAGAATTTGAGGAAAATTGAGGAAAGATTGTGACCTGAGGGCCAACTGATCGGTCAGCCAAACACTAGCACGAGTGCTAGGCTTACCTGTATGAGTATTGAATTTTTCAAAAAAATGCCCCAGTGTAAGTACTGGGTTTTCTGATGGAGATTTGAAGAAAAAGGGGACACCGACATTCTTTAAGATATTTGAGATTTGATCGAGAATGATTTGTCGGCGTTTTCAGGATTTTCCCTTATCCTGAAGGAGAAGTGGAATAGACATTTGATGAGAATTTTAGAAACGAATGATTCAGGTTTACCCCTTAACCTAAAAGGGGAGAAGAACAAAATTTATAAAAATGGAGAAGAAGGAAAGAAATTTTGAAAATTTATTTTGGAAATAAATTCTCATAGGTAGCATTGTTGCTCCTATGAGGGGTTTCAGGATTATCCCTTTATCCTGAATTTAAGAAAATTTAATGAAGGGAAATTGATATAAATCTAGAAAATCAATAAAGATTGGCAAAACTTGTATTTATAGAAGAATCCTCATAGGTAGCGTTGTGGCTCCTACGAGGGGTCTCAGGATTATCTTTTTATCCTGATTTTAAGAAAAGTAAAATGAAGGAAAATTGATATAAATCTAGAGAATCAATAAAGATTGGCAAAACTTGTATTTACGAAAGAATCCTCATAGGTAGCATTGTGGCTCCTACGAGGGGTTTCAGGATTGTCCCTTATCCTGAATGGGAACACCTCGGGCAACGAGGGTCAGGTTTATCCCTTAACCTGAGCGGGAAAAATAAGAATAAAGGAAATACCTCATGGGAAAGAGGCATCAGGTTTATCCCTTAACCTGAAAGGGTAAAAAGATTGATAAAATTTAATGGAATTGAGGAAATATTGATAAACTTGATAAAATTGATATAAACTTGAATAAAATGAATGAAACTGATAAAAATATCAAATTCAACTGAAAATTTATAAGATTCAAGAAAAATGAGTTTTTCTGATCCTGCCTGCATATGGGATCTTGAAAGGAAAATGTTCATTTAAGGGATAAATGAAAAATCATTTTAGGGGAAGAAAATCCACCACAAGAAGGATGATCAGCGCAAGATCTGATCCTTTAAATCAAACATGAGAGATCATCATGAGGGTTAATTTTCGAAGGCAACGGTTTTGAAATCTAATTTTGAAGCAGAAGATCAACAATAGATCTGATTTCTAAAAATAACAGTTCGAAATTGTTAATAATAAGATCAATACAAGGGTTGATCTTTTGAAGATAATGTTAAAAATCAACCTTGGAAGATAAGATCAATCACAGGGGTTGATTTTTAAATATAATGATTTAAAACCCAATTCTGGAAGATAAGACCAACACAGGGGTTGATCTTTGAATATAATGATTTAAAACCCATTTTTGGAAGATAAGACCAACACAGGGGTTGATCTTTGAATAGTTTTGAGATCAATTTTAGAGGATAAGACCAACGCAAAGGGTTCATCTTTTGAATAAAAGGATTTGAAATCCATTTTGGAAGATAAGATCAATACAAGGATTGATCTTTGAATATAAAGGTTCTGAAATCCACTTTGAAAGATAAGGGTTGATCTAAAAAGATTTGAAATCCATTTTGAAAGATAAGACCAACACAAAGGTTGATCTTTGAATATAAAGATTTAAAATCCATTTTGAAAGATAAGATCAACACAAGGGTTGATCTTTGAATATAAAAGTTTAAAATTCATTTTGGAAGATAAGACCAACATAAGGGTTGATCTTTCAATATAATGGTTTGAAAAACTTATTTTTGAAGATATGATCAGCACGAAGGTTGATTTTTTGTCAAAGGTTAGACCAAGGAATATTTGAACTCCTTGGTCATAACGAAGATTTTTAAAAATTTCATGATTTTTGAAAAAGCCCTCATAAGTAATATCATTTTTCTCATGAATGATGTCAGGTTTGGTCCCGCATTCTGAAAAGAACAGGAATTTAAATGTGATTTTAACAGAAGCTGATGAAGAGGTTTTTGAAATATAGATTTTCAAAAGCAAATGCCCCTATGTGGCAGAGGAAGAAAGTATTGGGATATTTAGAGATATAAAGGAAAATTGACATTTCATTGAAGAGCAAAACTGATAACAAAGAACTGAAATATTTACAAACACTTTGACCAAAAGGTCACAAAAGGACTGGGCTGACTGGCCCCCTACAAGATGACTTGGCAAAAAGGGAAAAGGTAGGAGAATTCTGACATCTTCAGTCTTCTGAGTAGCCGGGGAGAGACTTGGTCATGACGGCTAGGTCATCTTCCTCTTCATCTTCAGCAAAGAGATTCTTGTCGACGCAATCCTGAACAATATTTTTGAAGACGAAGCAGTGATCGGTGTCATGCCCCACTGCTCGATGGAACTTGCAGAACTGATTTGTGAACCTTCCCATGACCGTGGGAGGATCCGTGACTTTCGGGAGTTTAACCAATCCTTTGGCCAGCATGAATTCAAGGGCTTCTTCGAGCGTTTGCTTCAGAGGAGTGAATTCACGGTCATTACTCCAACCTTCGCGCTTTATCTTCTCCTTTTGCGGAAAGTTAGACTGAGACAGCTTGTTATTCTGCTTAGAAGACTTCTCCCTTTGAGCTGTGCCGTTGTTCTGGCCATTCTTGCTGTCATTTCTGTTTCTTCTGCTACTGTCATGATCATTGCCAGAGGTATCAGCTGCATGAGTGAACTGCGCTTTCTTTTTCTGATCTTGGATATTTTTGGCAAGAGGCATGCCCTCGTAAAGCCCACTTTCTATTCCTGCCTCGAGCCATTCGGCTCGTTCAATCAACTTGATAAAGAATTTTGCTGGAGAGGTGGCAATGAGGCTTCTCAGGGGCTGAGAGAAATTACTGAGGATTATTTGCAATGCATGTTCCTCTGGAATGAGAACTTTCATCTTGTTGCAGGTACTTCTCCACCTGTGGATGAACTCTCCTGCTCTTTCAGTCTTATTCTGCTTTAGGTTGTAAAGGTGATTGAGCATAGGGGAAACCTCAGTGTTGAATAGAAAACGCTCTATGAACAAATTGACTACTTTATCGAACTCTCGTAGTTCGATAGGATTGATGTGGTCTGCATACCACCTGGCTGCTATACCCTCCAGACTGCGGGGAAAACAGATGAATAGAGCCCTGTTATCTTTCCTGAAACGGCTGCACTCTGCATAAAAGGTGGCTAAGTGGGCTTTAGGGTTGCCAATCCCGTCAAATTTGAGAAACTTGCGGGGAAGATTCTCCAGGTTATCATCCCCATCTAGACCATCGTAAAAATCTTCGCCGGTGTAGGTCTGCTTGCCCTTACCCTTGGCTTGAATATCCTTAATAGCTCGATTCATCTCCTTCATCTGCTTGCTCATCAGGTCCTCTGCTGGAGCCCCAGACTTGGGCTTGTTGACAGATTCAGGCTCTTCTGCAGTTATTTTTACGGACTGTCTTGGAGGATTCTGCTTGTAGACAATCTGCTCTTCTTCTTCTGACTCTTCCTCGACTGACTCTGATTCCTCCGAAGTAGTGTCTGGCTGCACCTTTTTTTTTATGATTCTAATTGTCTTTTTCACAGGCTTCTTCTTCAGCTTGCTTTTAGGAGTTGCCTCTTTCAGCTTGGCCTCAGCTTGCTCCGACATCATCCTTGCCATCATCTTTTGGAACATGTCATACATAGCGGGGTCGATGTCATCTTTTTTGCTCTGACCCTGTCCCCTGACTGATTTAGGAGAGCTCATCTCTTCCGCCTCACTGTCGCTGAGTTGAGGATCTGTTTCTTTTCCCCCTCTTGTAGTGACCATTTTTGAAATATCAGAACTCTCTATGGAGGAAAAGTGGAGGTTTTTAGACCAAAGAAACTTTTTGGAGATATTTTGACAAAGAGGAAGGATTTAGGTTAAAAATTTAATTGTATCCCATTACTAGGGATTGAGTCGCCACCAAATTTGTGACAATTGCGTTGTTTACTCTACGAGGGAGAGTAACCAACTGAAAATATGAAAAGAAAATATTATTTTTGAAAAGGATATCTCTTGATGGAAAGAGATTTTTATGAAAATATAAACAAGAATATAAAAATAGAAGAAAAATAAAAGGAAAAATAGAATTTTGAGAATAAATGGTAAGGATTTAAAATTTTGAAGAACTTGCAGGCAGGATCAGAAGAATTTGGAAGATTTTTTAGAGGAAGAAGAAGAAGAGAAAGAATAATACACCTGGGTTTTAAAAAAAAACAAAGAGGAAATTTTGAAATATATACCCAGGGTTTTGGAAAATATAAGGAAGATATAAAATATCACACAATCACAGATATACAAGCAAGGATACACAAACAACACTCCCTAAAGCTGACTCTATATGCAATATTTGAAATGGCTGATAGGACCTTAATCCTAACTCTAAGATTTGTATCATCTGATTTCAATCAAGATACGCCGATATACTCAAGCCGAAGCTCGAAGTACGTGGCATATAAAGTATTTACTCCGGTTCTAAGGTAAAGGCTTCCCAACATCCTTGAGCACCTACCGATATACCTCGGACTATGGCCCTTAGGTACGTGGTAGGGGGGCGCGAACCCAAATAAGTGGTCTAGTTGTGAGGCTCTCTCCCGAACTATGGTTCAGTGAGACAGCCCAGCAACGTGAAGACCGGGACAATATAGGTAAGGTTGTTTTCAAAATATGATCAACATGCAAATAAGATCAGAAGGCTCTAATGCAAGTCCTAAAGAGATAAATTTAAATAAGAAGAAGCATACACTTGCATACATTGTTTACATTCAATCCCTAAAATTGAGGAGAGTTGTATTTAAGACCTAAGTCTAATGTGAACATGGATATAATATCCTCAATATGGTCCTACCAAACCATACTTAGATCCTATATGCAATGATGTCAGCTTAGGACAAGATCTAGGCTCCTAAGGTTTGCATGGAAATGAAGCTGACATTTGTAGAATAAAGACTTAGAAAATATAAAAGCAAAGCAAAGGCATAGATTCAACCGGACAAAGACGAGTCCCATCTCGGTCGCCAAACCTGTGATCATCGCAATTTTTTTTCTCTCTTTATGGTTTCTCTCTCTTCCTTCTCTTTCCCTTTTATAACCTCTATTCTTCTCCTTTTTGAAGGGAGAAGGATAAAAGAAAGAAAAGAAAGAGAGAAGAGAAAAGAAAGAAAGAGAGAGAGAGAAGAGGAACCATTTTGCGCGTTTTCACTTGACCTTTATTTGAAAAATATTTAGAAAAATAACTCACCTCTGTTTTGAAAATATTGCGGGAAAAATGGAGAGACGGGATTCGCTCGTCGGTATGAGGTTCGACCGTTCCTGGCGCCTTTACCAGGGGTAATCGAACCAAGGATCAAATCTATGCCTTTTGCTTTGCCTAAATGTAATCTAAGAATTTATTCTAACTCTAAATGCACAAAGAATCATGCTTGTGCAATGCAAGGATGTATGCTCTTTTAAAAATTGATTTAGAAATTTCCAAGTATTTCAGGGATAAACTTGATAAGGGAGTGAAGAAATGATTGAATCTAACTTAGAACTTGAGATAGATCAGAGAAGTTCTAAGTCTTTGAAGTAATTTAGAGTTTGGAAGAATAGATCTTGGCTTTGAGACAGAATGATTTGAAGCTCTGAAATGAAAAGAGATGAAGTTTCAAAGTCAGAAATGGACTTTGAATTCAATCATGGATTTAGGAGAATAAGACGAAATTTTGAAGTGATATTGAATTTGAATCTTAGAATGGATCTGAGAAAATCAAATGGTATTTTAAAAAATAGAAATGGATTTAGGGAGTTCAGATGAGATCTGAAAATGAATTTGAAATCTAGAATTGGGATTGGATTCTGGATCCTAGAATGGATTTGGATCTGAAGTCTAAGATCCAAATGTAGAATTGGGTTCTGAATACTAAGATGTATTTGGATCTGAAGTCTGAGATCCAATGTAGAATTCGATTCTGGATCCTAACATGGATTTGGATCTGAAGTCTGAGATCCAATGTAGAATTGGATTCTGGATCCTAACATGGATTTGGATCTGTGTTCTGAGATCCAAAGTGAAATTTGAGTTTGGATCCTAAAGGAGAACTGGATCTGAACTCTGAGACCCGATATAAATGTTGAATCCTGTATCCTAAAATGGATTTTTGGAGTTGTTTAAATTTAGAAGATGAATCAAGAATTTCAAAATTTGAATTGACCTTGAAATTTATAATTTGAATCTTGAATAAATGAATTTCAAAGTCAATTTAGACTTTGATTTTGAATTTTAGAAGATGAAGAGAATCTCAAAGTTAAATTGAACTTTGGATTTGATTTGGAGTTTTGAATATAATTTGAATTTGGAATTTTTAAAGTTAAATTGAACTTTGAAATCTGTTTTGAATTGGAATTTTGAATATAAAATGAATTTGAAATTTCGAAGTCAAATTAGACTTTGAGATTGAAAAATGAAGTAGAATTTGAAAATGAAAAGATGAATTGGTTTTTACAAGAATCAAAGGTTGATTGAAGAGGATATTAACATCACTTGGGGTTTTGAAAAAGAAATTTTGAAAATATGATACAGTTCTATTCTAAATGATGAATGGATTTGAAGGATTTTGAATTTGGTTTTTGAAAAGCTATTCCATTCTTTAAATGAGTCAAAATAAGATTGAAGATAATACATCCTTGACTATGGTCATTGAATGTATTATAAAATAATCTATATTTAAGCTCAGGTGAAGAATGAAACACATTTGGTGCTTTTATAGAATTTAAAATGAAATTAACTCTCAATATACTTTGACTATGGCCATTGGTATATATTTTGAATTAATTTTAAGTTAAAGTCTGATAAAAGAAGAAAATATTTAAGGAAAATATGATGAATTTTGAAAACGGATCCAGTGTAGATCCAGTGTTATTTCGTAAAAGATAAAAATCGTAAGTCTTGTTTACATCCTGACTATGGCCATTGATGTAAATCATCAACTTAGGATTAACTACCTCTTACGAAATGGTGCATGTGCCATTCGTGTTTCCATTTGTGAAGTTTTGAAAATGAAAGAGGAAAATGTCATGAATCAAGCAATTCTAGAAGATATATACATATTCATTCTATTCTAATACAAATAATGTAAATTTTCATTGTATCTAGTTATTACATTGTCAGGTGAAATTTAAACTCAAATTCCTAGACTAAGAAGAGAAGTAGTCTTGATCCCTGCAAACTCAAGTTAACCTGAGAGGAAAACGTATGTAGAAAATAATAATATTACATGGAATCTTAAGATCATACTAAAAGGAGTTGCAAGACAAATGATGAGATGTACCTTAAGACACATAATATCAGAAATATACATGTAATGTCCTAAAATAATGGTGAAGACTAGTTGCGAAACATATGAATCTCACAATTGAATGGCATTACAAAGGGGACAGCTAGATACACATTTGCAATATGCGAATACTTGTGTAAATACATACACTAAAAAGGAAGTATGATACAAGTATGGATAATGAATGTCCCAGATGTATGGAAAGTGGATGTCTTTCATGATGTTCTAACTAATGAAGGCATACGTTGGATGCCTTGGGTTAATGGGTATGCTAATAGGTACTAAGGCTGTATACAAATAGATACACAATGGGCAATGCGATAATGTATTGACAGAGCACATTCGTGCTATTGTCAATGGTGTTGCAACAGTGCAATGGGGTACAAGGTATATTCAAGGTGAATATGCTGTAGATAGCATGAAGGCAGCTGTGGACAGTGAGAACTTCATCAGAACTGAGCCTTGCTAAAGGCGCATAGTTACTGCTATGAGTGTTAACATGAAAATCACAACAAGTATTATGGTAGCTGCAAAACACAATGGAGCTGTGGTGGTCATGTAACAAACCTTTACAACTAGTATTATTAGCATGAAGGCTACAGAATAATATAAGACATACATCGATAACAGAAAAAGGAAAACGAATTTTATAAGACGATTGATAGTGATGAATCTGACAGAGGAAGTATTTTCTGAACAAAATGTAAAATAAATTTATATTTACAGCATTTTAAACAAAATAAGATCACTTAGGTGGCAAAGATGACGCCATCATTTCTATCCTCAAAGTTTGGATTACTAACCTCGAACCTTGCGCCCCGAAACTGTACAGGGATCAATTATTCACAAGTAACCTTGACTTGAACATTAACACCTTATAAGAGCAAGGTTGGGCTCATCATCCGGATGGAGATGAGTGTGTAAAGTGGGGCTGTGTTGAAGCTCATCCCGAGTATCTGGAAGATCTCTGCAAGTAGGTAAAATGCAAAGAAGAACTGAGAATCAATACTGCAACATTTTGAAAGAAAAGGTAACAGAATTTTAATTAGGTAATAGAATATAACAAAATTTTTGATGTCCTCTTTTGCAGCAGGTTGGATTTAAAACAGGTAATAGGTACAACATGCGCCTCAGTTTAAGGCCACCTTCCCTGCAGAACTCAACTATTAGATTCAAGGTTAGAAGCAAATAATAAATCACCACCAGGTCGATGATATGTCACCCTTAGAGTCAACGGCTCTTTCACTTTCACCGGGCAAAGGTTCTGTGATATACAGGTTTCCACAATCCATAGCATAAATACTGCCCTAGTATTCATTTTGTTCATATTCGCCTCATGCACAGGAAATAGGGAATGATTATGATGTAAACCAACAAAGATGATATTACACATGGGAATGAGGGGATCGACGTCATGCAGAGAATGAAATAGATATACAGGGCTATGAGGGAATGAATTGAGCGATAGTGAGCTGGAAGCTAATAAACTATAGCAACAGTATGCCATGAACTACTTATACCATAGACATGACCAACAGACGCAGACAAAACAACAACGAAAACAAAAAAAAAATATAAAACAGAAGATTAGAATGAACAATGATGCAAGAATGTCATGGGCTAACATTGTGGATACAAGGTAAAAAGAAAATGTAGGTAAGATGACATACCGATACCTATGGATTCAACAGATATACGATAAAGAGCCCTTACCTAAACTAAGAAGAATGCACACGGGGAATAATGTAGTGCGTGGAATATTACTGTGGGTAAGTAAACAAGATTAATTCGAAATGAGGAATTCGTAGACAATAAAAAAAAATGTAATAGTGCTTATGTCAGTAATATCAGAAAAATGAAGACACCTCAAATCAAATTTTAATGAAATGAGATAAAGCAAGAGGATTAAATCTCCTATTTACATGACTTGAGCAGGCAATTCCCCTTTTTTTTTATAAGCTGACATACCATGGCCATTTTCCCAACTGGACGGGAGTGAGACCAACTCACATTGTAGAACTCATCATTGCGGCAAATATTAGAACAGCTAATCAACCAGATTATCAGGGAAAACGGACTTGGCGACTCACTTTGATGACTCTGATGCCTCTTCGAAACAACAACAAAAAAAAGCACAGAATCTTTTCTCAGCATTCGTTCAATAATATCTTCAAGTAACTCTCCATAGGAGAGAAACATTATCCTTCAACTCTGACAGCCAATTAGGATTTCAAAACATTGAATCCAGTCATTGCAGCAGTTTCTAGATACAGTGGCAAAGATGCAGAAAAATACATCGCGAGAGCTGCTGAGATGTTTGACGGTCAACAATGTTGAAACCTCCAGTGCAAAATCCATCATTAGTTGCTTATGCGTCTGAAACAATGATGATGACGTTGAATGGTCCTTTCCAAAGCCTGACGATCCTGTGTATCTGCTGAAAGGGAGCTGCGACTCTTGTTTAAAGGCTTGTTCTGCAGGAGACTTGATAAGAGATCCAGGAATTTCTCAATAACAAGTCTTTGCAGTAAGCCCTGTTATGCACTTGAATTGACCAATGATGGTACCGATGCAATCCCATATGCTAAATATGGTGCTGACATAATGAAGTCAGATTAACAAGAGAAAAAAATGAAGATGGGAATCATAATGATAAAACGAAGACAGCAAAAGAGAAACATAAATGTAAGGCAGCAATAAAAACTCCCATTGATCTGACAATCGATTATATGGCTCTGTTCACAACTTGGCATGGCATATTGATTAGATAGGAACCATCAGGCTATGGATGAGGGTGGTGCTGTAAACATCCTCAGACAGTAAGGTTTTATCATCCATTTCCAAACTCAAACCCATAAGTGATCTTCAGGCCGATATTGGTATAATATGATGCTAGAAAACATATCCAAATGAAGGGACGCTATGACCAATTAAACCAATGCAAGTACGTCATGATATCCATCCAATGGATTAGAACAACATGGAGCATCCAGTGAACATAAACTAAAATCTTTAAAGAAAATTTTTTTTTTAAAGAAATAAAAAACAAATGTTGGAATTTAGAGATTCCATTGCTATGGCACTGAGTGGATCGATCCTGCTATATGCAGGTCGATCGAACCCTTAATGCCTAAAAAGGAATGAAAACAGGAAAAAAAGTGAAAGCTAAAAGAGGGGAATGCTAAGGGATAACGATTTTACAGAAAATGCAAAGGGGAGATGATGATTAATTACCTTACCTCGAGCAGTCGATCTTCTTCAACTGATCGGGAAGAAATCCAAGACCGAAATGGAAAAAAAAAAAGAATAAGAGGAAAAGGGGGGTGAAGCACGATTTTCCTTCTGCTTGCAGGGTCTTCTCTTTATTGCAGGATCCCCTTCATTCGATCGAGGGCGGGAGCTGATGCCAACGGAGAATAGGGGATGCAGGGGAAAGGCGATTGTGAAGGAGAAGAGGGGTGCTGGGGTAGAAGACGACCCCTTTTAGGGTTTCTTAAGCTACTTTTTAAAGAGGCAAAAAAAGGAGGTTCGGTTGAAGATGGGAGGCTGGAGATGAGGTTGTTGGTGATGGAGGGCCGAAGATGGGGAAATTGAAGGGCGATGGAGGAGGGTTCGGCCATGGAGAGGGAAGGAGAGCGGCGGCTGATGGGGGCTGAGGGAGAGAGAAGTGAGAGTTAGGGTTTTCAAAACCCTAACTCGATTTTTTTAAACATCGAGAATCAGATTTTCAAAAAAAAGGCCTTTTTTAAAAAGGTTTTCTCTAAAACGGGTTTCTAAAAACTATTTTGCAATTTTCTTCATTTATTTTTGATTTTTTTTTCTTTTTCGAGTATTTTTTTTTTTTTGTATTTTGGGAAATACAAAATCCTAAAATGTACGGCAAAACCAGGATTTAAATTTTTTTTTATTTTTTATTTTTGAGAAATATTTACAAAAAGAAGGTTTTCAAGGCTATTTCGAGGAAATTTCTTCAGAAAATGGGTTCGGACCCGAGTTTTGAGAAAATGTTTGAGTTTTTGAAGCTCGAATTGAGAAATACATGTGATGGATCCAAACGGATGTCGAATGGACTGTCCGAGCTATTTAAAGACTATTTTTGGTATTTTCTATAATTTAAATTTAAAATTTGAACAAGGAGATTTAGATTTGGATTTGGACAATGGATCTAGATCCGAAATCAATTTAAACATATAAAATGAATTTGATTTCAGTAAAACTTGAGAAATGGACTGGAATTTAGATTTAAAAATGACTCAATTGCTCAAAAAATGAATTTAGGGGCAGAAAGGGGATATTTAAAAGATTTTGAAAAATTTGGGGTGTTCACAGGTATCAATGGGTTTGGATAAAGTGAAACCAGATCCAAACCTGATTTGAGATGATGATACCAGGTCCGAATCCAAGTCTAATCTGACCCACTATAGAAAAAACTATATCTGGATCCTATAAGGATTACATGAACTAGATCGGTAAAATAATATTGTTTTATCATTCTTTACATTAAAAAATTGCAAATCTTAATTAGAACTCAGGTCGAGCTCGAGTCTGGTATGAAATTTCACAAACCATACCCGGCTCCATATATCAATTGGATCTTTCAAGTCCGACCTGGATTCTAATTGGGACTTTTATTTATCACCAAACCCTGACCCCATAGGGTTTGATACGGGGTCAAACCCGACCCATTGACACCTTAAAAACATGCAAAAAAACTTCAAAAGCCCGGGTAGGGTAGTGCTAGCCCAAAAAAGTGATAGGCAGCTACCATATATATATATATATATATATATATATATATATATATATATATATATATATATATATATATAGAGAGAGAGAGAGAGAGAGAGAGAGAGAGGCCCTTAACAGTGGATGAGCACGGATAGTGGTGATAAATTTTTAATTGAAACTGAAATTAGTGGCGGTCATGAATTCCTATTTTTTCGCACAGCACATTAGCAGCAGTTGTGACTGCCGCTAATGGTGCAAGTGTCCAGCGTTTAAGGTTGTTTGATGTTATGGTCCTCTCTCTCTCTCTCTCTATATATATATATATATATATATATATATATATATATAGCTGCTAACAGCAAGTTAGCGGGGCTATTGAAAGTTTTTTTTCATGTTTTTCTTAAGTCTGACCATACATATGTGTCTATAATTGGCTCTTGGATCATTCGATTTCAATGTGTAAGTAGGTTTTTATAAGGTTTAAAAATTGATGATATAAGATTTTCATAAATATTAATAAGGCTTGAAAAAACATAAACAAAGGAGTTCAACAACATCATACATGTAAATTAAAAGGTCAAAGTTGGACTACAAGATAGAATAAAATGAGATTATTATAATTGAACGTAAATAATTAAATCAATATAGATCAATCGAATATAGTTTATCATAGATGAACTTTGGGAAGAGAAAAAAAAGAGGAGAAAGAGAGAGAGAATGAAAGACATCATTATTACAATAAAGACATGAATAACTACTATAACCACATATGTTAACATATTAGATTATTGGTTCTGACACTGCAATCACATTGCACAAATGCCATGTGCAGCTGTACTTGATCACCCACGTCTTCTGTTGTACAGTTGTCAGAGTGGGGCCCAACAGCACATGGATTGTGATATGGTGCAGCAGCACATTGCATCTGTACAATGTAATTTCACCCAATTCCTCTCGCTATGATTGACACACTCAGTAAAACCCCAAAGCCACCCTTCCCATCCGCGAGAGCCTACTGCTTTGACCTTGTGTCCAATGAAGCAATACTCGTGAAAACCCTTCAATTTGAATATGTTATGCAAAGAAAAAAGTCCTTAAGAGTTAACGCTGCCACTTCAATCGTAACCGTGGATCTTAAGTTTATGTGTTGATCACTGGCCTCCTGCTATATTTATTAAAATTTCTTTCTTTGAGAAAAACTTTTTCCCTGTCAAAAAAATCATGTATTGAACATGGAAAACCGTCATCCGATGAACCGAAGACAAGCCCTTCAATAATCATGTCACTACGTTGTTGAGCATGACCAGTTTTTTTCTTCTTTTACTGTCAAACACAGTTACCAAGAAAACTTTTCCTTGATATTTTGATCACTGATAAATTATCTCGGCTATCAAACGCACCCTTATACAGTAGAAATTGTCCTTAATCCAAAAATATGCTTATGAAATTTTTGATATGCGACATAGGTTTCTTGACACTATCAAATATCACATCCGTTATATGGAAAAACATGAACCTTTTGGTCTCCTGTATTGACATGAAAATGAAAAACCCCTCATTCATCCTAAAAAATATTGTTAGTTGTTGATTGGCAAAAGTAAGCCTTTGTTTCGACAGTTTCTAAGAAAAAAAGAGAGGCAGGTGGGCATCTGGCCAGGTTTTGGCCCGGTTCTTAACAGGCTCGGATTTGAAGAGAAGCCCATGGCCTAACCGGCCAATGTGAAGCGGGCCAAGTCCGGCCTGACCCAATCTTAAAATGCATAAATGCTTGACTGAAATTATGGGTTAATGAAATAATAAGTTTTCATGCAACTAATTCTTAATTAGTGTAACTAATTAGGTAAATAGTAATAATTAACAAATAACAAGTTTTTATGCAACTAATTAGGTAAATAATAATCGTTAACAAAGTCACTATGTAATAGTTAATTTTTAAAAATTTTATATTATTAAAAAAATAATAAATAATTCAAGCCCATCTGGCCCGAACAGGGCCCACGTATATAACGAGTCGGGTTTTGGCCCAGTATCTAATGGGCTCGAACTTAAAATCATGGACCAAACCCAGCCCATGACGAGCTGGGTCAGCTTGGCTCATCGGGCTGGCGGGGCGGTTGCCTACCCCTATCAGAGATTAGTAAATTCATAAATGTGATGCCTGCATTTGAAATTAAGGGCAAGAGGTTGGCCCCTCTATAAATGAAAATATTTCCCTTATACACGCGGCCACCATGCGAAATTAACATTCTACGAGACAGAAGTTCATCAACATCCATATTCTAGGTGTCATGTTCATGGGGAGGGACCAGTGGAGGACTAGTATGTCCTTAAAAGCCGTAGTTAATTAAGTAGACTTACTTTTCAGAGTTGTGCAAATTGAACTATAAAGCTGCAAATTAGTAAGCCTACTTTTTAGGCACAGTCAAATTGAATTTGAAAGACCTCCAACAGCACCACCACCAACAACAACAACTATGCCTTCATCCCAAACAATTGGGGTTGGCGATATGAACCAAAAAAGAAAATCATTCTGGGTCTTCCACATGAATCCTTCTCCTTCAATCATTTCTATCCACTGCCATGTCCTCGGTGAGGTTCAAAGCATTCATATCCTTTCCTATCATCTCCATCCAAGTCTTCCTAGGCCTATCCCGACCTCTTTTAACTAATATATTCTCCCATTTCTCCATCCTTTTAACTGGAGCATCATTAGGCCTTCGCCGAATATGTCCAAACCATTGTAAATGATTCTCTCTCATCTTATTTTCAATGGGTGCAACGCCTACCTTCTTACGTATCTTCTCGTTCTAAATCTTATCTTTTATTGTATTTCCACACATCAATATAAGCATACGCATCTCAGCTACACTCATTTTTTGAATATGATGTCTCTTGACAGCCCAACATTCCGTATCATATAGTAAAGCGGGCCTAATAGTCATCCTATAAAACTTTCCCTTCAACCGCAATGGCATTCTACGATTGCACAACACTCTTGTTGCACTTTTCCATTTCATCCACCCAACCTTTATCCTATGATTTACATCCCCATCAATTTCTTCATACTTTTGAATGATAGATCCCAAATATTTGAAACAATCATCCACCGGTATTTCTTGCTCACCAAGCTTCACTACACTCCTATCACTACTTTGTTGCTTACTAAACCGACATTCCATATATTCTGTCTTACTCTTACTCAACTTAAAACCTCTTGCTTCCAATGTTTGTCTTCATAGTTCTAACTTAGCATTAATTACCTCAACTCTAGACTCATCAATCAAAACAATATCTTCAGCAAACAACATACACCACGACACATTTTCTTGAATTGATCTCGTAAGCTCATCCATCACTATAGCAAATAAGAAAAGACTTAAAGCAGATCCTTGATGTAACCCAACAATTATAGAAAAATTGGTTGTCACCCCTCAAACATCACCAACAAGTCACCAAAATAGGTGGTTCTTGCCGTAGCTGTCTCTGGACATTGTTAAGCCAACTGATAAAAAGGCAATCACCCTTCCAAATTACACAGCTGAATCTAATAATTGAATCACCAATCGGCCAAAGGCACACACAGCCAAAGAGTGGATATCATGTAAACTGACAAACAAAAGAACTGAGCACTTTGGAATTTCATTCATTCACCAGTACATTACAAAAAGATCTCCAAACTAAAATGAGAGAGAGAGAGAGAGAGAGAGAGAGAGAGAGAGAGAGAGAGAGAGAGACGACGCAGCATATGGAGACTAGAAACTATGATGTTCTTCATACAAATATGCTATTATTTTTCAAGCCCAGCAACATGTATGAGTGCCCACCCTATAAGATAAGCAGCAGCAGCAGCCATGGCCCCATTAGAAAGCATCATGAGAACAGACACCACGTACCTTCTGTCTGAAACCTTTGCTTTGGCCACATCAAGCAGTGCAAGAGCAGCTGCCGAAAGCACACAAGTCCCTATATATGAACTTGATAGTTTGGTTATCTGTGAATGGAATGAGGATGATATAGGAAAGAAGTGGTTACTCCCAAAGACTAGGAAAGCAATGAAAGTCACCAATCCACTCTTCCATGGCTTATCTGCTTCATCTGGAGGCAGCATTCCACACTCTGCTGTAATCTTTTCCTCCACAATGATGTCTTCATATTTAGAGAGAATTCTCACCACCTGCTCTCACACTATCAACATCTTTCTAACAGTTATCCGAGCAGCACAAAATCACAAACATTAAAAAATTGGCGATAGTTTTCTTTTTTTGATAATCCAACGGAAAAACCCTTATCACCGACTGCACATTAGTTTCCTCTTCCCCTGCTCAACCTCGTGGCAAGGAATGCCGTTTCGAACTTTGTGACGTTCCGTCAACTTGGTGATATTGAATTACAAGTCACTCCTAACAGATGAGAGACCTTGTAGGCAAAAAGTTGGCAATAGTTCAAAGAAACTAACCAATTGGGCATCATCTGTAGTCATTTCCAGAGCTTGGCAAGTTGCCATCAGCTCCACCAATTCTTGCCGAGCATTGTCCATCATCTTGTGCTTAGTTGATTCCCTTTCCTTTGCGGCCATGTCCGTCTCTGCAGAGCTTGAAAGGAAATCACCAAATCCCATTGATATGCCATCAGCCACCAAGTTTGAGATGCCCAACACCAGCACATCCACTGCATTGCACAAGATGACCAACACCAACATATCACTTCTATCACAGATCTAAGAATTGATGGCCTGAATGGAGATTTGCAGAAGAAATTGTTGTAACATGTTTGCTAGTATCTTCAATAAATGGATGACAACCGACACAACTTGAAAAAAGAAGACCTCACCAGAAGAAAGATGGCTGCCTGACATAGAGGAAATTAGAGCAAAGCCGGTCACTATGGCGTCTAGCCCTGCATATACAATGCTTTTGACGAAATCTCCTGTCCGTGAAGTTCCTTCTTCTTTTGCTCTGCCATTGTTTTGTCTTTCATCTGCATGAATAAGGGGCTGCACGTTGTCCTCCATGATGGAGAGAGAGAGAGAGTCAGTATAAAAGGTGTACTTCAGCGTGTGGTGGTCACATGCATGGATGACACACTCCTCCTCAATATGCGACGTGTTAGAATCACATGTTTTCTGAAAAAGAGATGTACGAGGGAAATCAATGTTTCTGTTTTTTGTTTGTAAAGCAGGCGTATCAAATGTTGGCACTGACAACCCTGAGCTTCAGTGACTTCAGGAGAGTTGACAGTAGCCAAAAAAACCTGTTTTTGGTTGTTTCACGGATATGGTGCGATCACATTACACGCTTCAGTGTGCTTCTGTACCTACCTGCACCAGATCTGCCCTTCATCTTCTGTTGAACTCCACAGCGGACAGGCTAAGTGCAGCGGGACACTCAAAGTGTACAATGTAATTGCACCTGATCCTCCCTCTTCACTTTTCGTGTAATCCTGCGCGACTCATATTTGATTTGAGATGGTGACTCGAACCCAAAAGCCCTGAATTTGCAAGAAACCAGTTCTAGTAATAGATTTTCTAACGATGGTTTCACTCATCTGATATGGGTGAGTTTTGAATCTTTCTAAGTTGACGAGACATTACCAGTTTAAATTAAAACTCACGGATGTGGGCCTTTTGTTATGATGCCGAAATTAAGTGTATTTTCTGAGCAGACAAGGATTTATAGAAACTTTACGCTAATGAACTTGGCGAGCGAAGCTCATAAGGGCTCTATTCATCTGGTAGGAGCCATTTGTGAATGTTACCAAGTTGCCACAAGGTCACAAGTTCAAAACCCATAGCTGGTGTCTCTTGCCTCACAGTGACCTCAAGAGTTTTATTGAAGGCCAGCCAATTTGCTGTCGGTGATTGGGGGAAGGGGGAGAACCGCCAATGAAGATCGTGCCATGGTTTCACAAGCCCATTCTAGCTGTTTGGATAAAAGATGGTAACTCTGAACTTGACTGAACTTCATTAACACCTTTTTTTCATATGTACTAATTACACTGAGTGGCAAATAGATGTTGAGCTTGCCTTTGACTAAAGTTATGCTCGTTGGAGTAGCCAGTAAAACCATGTATGGCTGAGGTGTTCAAGGACCTCAAGATCTACTTTGTCTACAATTGTAATCTCTATATTTTGTTGGCTCTTTTTCAATGAGACTAGTGAGTATCATTTAATGTAATCATCATCCCTTAAAATCTTTTATGTAACTCTTTCTATACATTTAATTCATAGTTTTTCCTTAGTGATATCTCATCACTAAAAATCTTTTATGTAACTTTTTCTATCTTGACAGTTAATTCATAATTTTTATTTTTCTTTCAAAGGGTAAAACCATATACGGCATTGTTTTGGAGTCTACTCAATACGACTTGACCCTGATGTTGGAGCACTGTTAGATCTGACACTCCAAAGTTAGGGTAAATCCATGTGTCAACATATAACTATGCTTGAGTTGTTTTTATTGATAGTTTGCAGACTCAGGAACTTGTGTGCCTTGCTGAGTCAAATGGGATGGCAAGGATAAGATGGAATTCTTTTAATATTTAAAAATAAAAATATTTATCAAATAAAAATGCATCGAAATACATGAAAAGGTAAACCAACACAAAAAATTTAAAAAGAATACAATTAACATGAAAATTTGAGAATGGCCACATTGAATGAAAAATTAAAATTATACGCAAACCTGATAGCTTGGAAGAGGGATCGAGTGCAATGTGATTTTACAAAAAAAGTGAGAGCCACACAAAAGCGTGCAAAGAATAAGTCAAATTTTGTGGGGCTTGCAGCTTTAATGGAACACGCGTGTCAATAAACTTAGCTTAGGGGAGTGACACTTTCTGTGCAATTACATTTTAGTGGATCTCTGCTTTGATAGTTGATATCAAGAGCATAGTTACTGAAAGCATCTTGTTACATGCGAAAACTCACTTCAAAAGCCTGTTTTGGAAGATGAAAACTCCATACTTCTTTAAAATAAAGGGAAGATATGAAAAACCTGCTTCTGAAATATGAGATGATTTTTTTAGTGGGAAGCTTGCTTCTCAAATCATTTTCCTCTTAACATTTCTTGTTTTTCATTAATTCTCACTCACTCTTTTTTTTTTGATAATATAAGAATAAAATTCCTCAATCATCAACCAAACATTTGCTGGTCTCCGGTTGGTAAAAGCCCTTTAAGCCCCCCTGCCCACAAGGGAGTTCCTCTAGCTTCGACCTTATAGCAAGGGAGGTCACCCGTAGGTTTCAAACTTGTGACGTTCAGTCAACTTGGTGACATTCACAAGTGGGCCTGGCACATGAGTTGAGACCTTGTGGGCACCTCTCACTCACTTTTTCCTAATGACTTCCTATTTTTTCATTTTAAAAATTAGTAGTTTTTCTATAACAAGCTTGGAAGCTGATTCTACGTTGCTTTTACTGGTTTTCTTATTATTTCTATCTCCTAATTTGCTATGAATCAACCATTGGATCATGTATTTTCGATGAAAACATGTGTTTTTTGAATGCCTGAATATTATGATCCATTGATTTGAAAGTTTTAAAAAACTCGTTTATGCATCAAAATCAGATGGTTTAGAGCGGGTTTTTATATAACCAAGCATGTAGATCACATCCGTACTATTAGATTCAAGAAAAAAAAATCATGAAAATTGTGATTCACACATTAGTTTTAATATTTTAAGTTCTCATATTCTAGTGACTCTCTCTCTCTCTCTCTCTCTCTCTCTCTCTCTCTCTCTCTCTCTCTCTCTATATATATATATATATATATATATATATATATATATATATATATATATATCACTACAAGAAAATACGTTGTTAGCGATAGACGGTAGCGACAAAAATATTTCGTCGCTAGTTAGCGACGGATTAACGAGCGACAAACATCCGTCGCTATAATCCATGAAGCATACAAAACCAGCGACGAAATATAGTCCGTCGTCCCGTCCTCGCTATTTAGTCGTTACTATTTTGCGACATACTATTTTGTCGTTACGACCGCACGATTTATCGACGACTCTTGCGACAAACTCTAGTCCGTCGCTACTTAGCGACGGCGCGTGGGCTTAGCGACAGATTAAATCTGTCACTAAGTCGTCGCTAAGTTTTGAATAACCCCAATCCCAGACAGCTTTTTCTTTTCTTCTTTCGCTGCTCCCGCCGTTCGCCGATCCCACTCCCGTCGTTCGCCGGTCCCACCGTTCGCAGGCCCCGCCGCCCGGAGAAAGGTAAAGGACCCCCCCCCCCCCCAGCGTTTTCCGGCAGGGGGTTAACCCCCTGCCAGAACAGCATGGGGTTAACCCCCTGCGTTTCCGGCAAAGGGTTAACCCCCTGCTCCCTGCCTTTTCGGCAGGGGGTTAACTCCTTGCCGGAACAGGCAGGGGGTTAACCCCCTGTCTTTATGGCAGAGGGTTTAACCACCTGCCGGAACAGGCAGGGGGTCAACCCTCTGCCTGCTCAGGCAGGGGGGCGACCCCCTGCTATTTCGGCAGGGGGTCGACTCACTGGCGGAAAGGCTGGGGGTCGACCCCCTGCCCGAACAGGGGGTCAGTTAACTCCCTACGTTCCGTAAGGGGGTTAACCCCTATGTTTCGTAAGGGGGTTGACCCCCTGCCGGAACAGCAGGGGAGTCGACCCCTTGCCAGAACAAATTTTTTTTCGTGGTGACTTTATTTTAAAACAGTGTTTTTTTGTGCAGATTTTTTAACGGAACCAGCTCGTGCTCAGCCACCTATGGTAAGTAAGTGTCAAAAACAATGCAAATCGGGTAAATACCCATGGTGAGTAAGTGATGCAAGCGTATCACATGTTATTTAATTTATTAGATGTAACACTTTATTGTTCACACACTCACTTAGTTGTTGATATTTAGGGTTGCTTTGTTAGAGTTCGGCGATTATGCTGAGCATGATTTTAATGTATGAATATTGAAGTGTTCTTATTTTTGGAGTATAGAGTCCATGCTAGGCATGGTACTAGTTAGTAAGATATTGAAGTGTGTTTGCTGCAGGTACATGTTTGTCATTTGTTTGATATGAATGATTACGATGTATTGCAATGTTTGATGTAATTGTATCCATGCTTGCATGTAGTTACTTTTAATTTGATTATGACTTCCATGTGAAATTGTATAATGAAAGCATGTTTCAAATGATTGTATCGTGTCATTAATAGTTTGCACATGAAAATATTAAGTTATCAATGCATGCATCAAAATTCTTGTTATTGTATGACATCATATATTGCATGATAAATTTGATATGTTCTTCATCGTAGCATTCTGATTGTTCTCTTTTAATTCGTTAGGCTATTATTCATAACATCATAAGAAAATGACTGCAAACTGTGAATGAATGTACTGTAGGATAGTGGACAATGAGTTATCGCATGAATATTTGGATGGTGTTGACAGTTTTATTGAATTTGCAACGACAAGTGTCAGTACAGTGGATCCCACAAGTCAGATTAGGTGTCCCTGCAAGATTTGTAAGAATGATCGATTTGTAGAACCTCATAGCGTTAGACATCACCTATACAGGAAGGGTTTTGTGAGTGATTATCAGAACTGGACGTTTCATGGAGAAGAATTTAGAAACGATTTTGATGCGCGGGTGAATGTGGTGCACGATAATACATATACGGATTTGATATTTGATGCCGCAGGAACAGAACTGGGTTCTGCTATGAGTTCTAGTGATGTAAGAACTGCCGTAGATGAAGAATCACCAAACGATGTAGCTAGTAGATTTTATGATTTACTTAGAGATGCTGATGAGCCACTTTGGAACGGTTGTGAGAGTCACACTATCTTGTCTGCAGTTCTTCAACTAATGAATTTGAAGTCCGAGTATAATTTGAGTCAATCATGTTTTGACCGTTTGTGCATGATTGTGAAGAGTATGTTGCCCAAAGATAAGAAATTGCCACAAAATTTTTATCGTGCGAAAGTTATGGTCAACGCTCTAGGTATGGGTTACAAAAAGATTGATGCTTGTCTAAATCACTGCATGTATTTCAAGGAGCAGGAAAACAACATATCATGCCCATCATGTGGGCATCCTCGGTTCAAGCCAAAGACAAGAGGCAATGGTAGCACGATATCAAAGGAAGTTTCATACAAGTCGCTCTGCTACTTTCCTATCACTCTTAGATTGCAGCAATTGTATATGTCTTCAAGGATAGCTTAACACATGAGATGGCATGCAAATAAAGTTCGACACGATGAAAACAAGATCACGCATCCTGTTGACGCTGAAGCTTGGAAGCACTTTGATCGTACTCATCAGAACTTCACAATGGAAGTGCGAAATGTTAGACTCGGTCTATGTAAAGATGGATTTAATCCATTTGGGGGTAGATCAACTCCATACTCATGCTGGCCAGTATTTGTAACTCCATACAACATTCCACCAAGCTTGTGTATGAAACGTCCAAATCTTTTTTTGTCTCTGTTGATCCCTGGTCCGACCTCACCTGGCCAAAATCTTGATGTATATTTAAGGCTATTGATTGATGCACTAAAAGTACTGTGGGATGCCGGTGTTACCACGTATGATGCCCACAAAAAACAAAATTTCAACATGAAGGCCGCTGTTTTGTGGACAATCAGTGACTTCCCTACATATGGTATGCTATCTGGTTGGAGCACACATGAGAGGTTGACTTGTCCGTACTGCATGGAGGATTCCAAAGCTTTTAGATTGAGGCATGAAAGAAAGCCTTGATGGTTTGAGTGCCATCGTCGATTTCTATCCAGCGACCATCCATTCCGACGACAAAAAAATGTGTTTAAAGCAGGCACAACTGAAACGGAAGGTCCATCCTCAAGATTGTCTGACATAGAGATTCTAAGAAGATTGCGCTACTTTCCAGATGTATTAACAGATGCCCGCAGTCCTACACCCTTCCGTGGATTTGGGAAGGATCACAATTGGATGGAGAAATCTATTTTTTGGGAACTACCGTATTGGCCGACCCTATTGATACGACATAATTTGGATGTGATGCATGTGGAGAAAAATGTGTTTGATAATGTGTTCAATACAGTAATGAATGTTAAAGAAAAAACGAAGGATAATCCGAAGGCCCGTATGGATTTAAAATTAATATGTAAAAGACCATAATTGGAACTCAAAGAGTATAATGGAAAAGTACTGAAACCAAAGGCAAAGTACGCGCTCAGACCTAATCAAATAAAACATGTATGTCAATGGTTGAGACAACTGAGATTTCCAGATGGATATGTCTCTAACATTGCTCGGGCTGTGAAAATTGACGATGGACAGTTATATGGGTTGAAGAGCCATGATTGTCATATCTTTATGCAACGATTGATACCCCTATCATTCCATGATATGTTAGACAAATTTATATGGGGGGTATTGTCTGAGTTGAGCGGATTTTTCAGAACATTGTGTGCATCGGAGGTCGTAGTATCAGATGTAGAGAATCTCGAGGACTCTGTCATCACCACTGTTTGTCTGCTAGAAAAGATATTTCCGCCAGCATTTTTCGATGTTATGGAACATTTGATTATACATCTACCATATGAACTAAGGGTTGGTGGCCCTGTGCAATATCGATGGATGTACCCATTTGAAAGGTATATGTTTTTTTATATTTGTCTCTTTAATGACAGATATTTAAAATTTGAAATGTATATTCTTGTCAGATGCATATTCGACCTAAAAAAAGGTTCGTAATAAAGCAAGAGTAGAAGGCTCTATTTGTAAGGCGTACACTTTAGAAGAGATTTCAAATTTCTCATCTATGTACTTCGAACCTCATATTCCAACACGTTACACATGCCTGCTCCGTAACGATGATGGAGAACAAGTAACTGTAGCTGACAAGCTGTCGATATTTCAACCACTTGGGCATGCATTTGGTAGTTGCCGATCAAGGCTATTGACAGATCGAGATCAAGATGCAACACGCATCTATATTCTTTTTAATTGCTTAGCGATCGACCCATACATCGAGTAAGTATATGTATATGCAACTCAATTATAAATCCTTTTATGTTCTATATGTGGATACATGGCTCGATAATATAAGTATTTGTGGTTTGCAGACGATTTGATCTGGAGTTGCAAAGCGAAGTTTCACATCTCACTAATGCAGAAGTACAAAAAGAACGTGAAACTAAGTTTGTGGAGTGGTTGAAATAGTTGGTAAAGAAGCTAACATAAATTTTATACTTATAAACAACACTAAGTTACTTAATTGATCGTGATCACAATCATTGTTTATGTCTGTGCGTAGGTTGCCATGGTGATGTTAAAGATCAAGGAATATGTGATTTAGAAAATGGTCCGACCAAAGTTATGCAATGCTACAACGGGTACATCATAAATGGTTATCGATTCCATACAAAAGATTACGGTATAAACAAATCAACGATAAATAGTGGCATGTGTGTCAAGGGTAGCAGCTACGGTGAAAATGAAGATGATTACTACGATGTTATAGAGGAAATAATGGAGTTGACTTACTTAGGCATAAATAACAGGGTAACTTTATTCAAGTGTCATTGGTTTGATCCAACTGCAACAAGACTCGACAAAACTTTAGGCATTGTGGAGGTGAATCATAAATCCAGGTTTGAAACATATGAACCATTCATATTAGCCTCGCAAGCTCAACAAGTTTATTATACTCCATATCTGAGTATAAAAAAGTCAGATATAAATGAATGATGGGTAGTTTGAAAGGTGAAGTTCAAACTATACCCTGAGTATGATCAGTTACAGGAAGATGAGTTAGCTGAAGACATCGATTACTATCAATCAAATGATGTCTATGACTTTGCTTATGGTCACGATGTTGCGCATGATATGCATGTCACGATGAAACATTCATAGAGGAATGTGATCCAAATGATGTACCAAGTGGATGGGCAAACAATGAAGAAGAAGAATAAGAAGAAGAAGAAAGTCAAACTAGTGACGAGGAAGAATTCTCAAGCTAGTGAGCAAAATCTTGTACTACAAACCTCTATTTAAATGCATTGTAGTACTTGATGTGAATGATTTGAATTATTTGAATGTATTGTAATACTTGATGCGAATGAATAAGTTGTATTGCAATACTTGGTGTGAATGATTAAAAATTTTATTTGAATGTATTGTAATACTTGATACGAATGATTCGAATGCATTGCAATACTTGATGTGAATGATTTGAATTATTTGAATGTATTGTAATACTTGATGCAAATGCATGAGTTGTATTGCAACACTTGATGTGAATGACTTGAATGCATTGCAATACCTGATATGAATGATTTGAATTATTGTAATACTTGATGCGAATGACTTGAATGTATTGTAATACTTGATGTGAATTATTTGAATGTATTGTATGACATATGTTATTTGTTAGAATATGGTTCGTGGAGGTTACAATGGTCGCTCATCCAGTAGTAGCCAGGCCCAACCTTCATCTTCACGGGATCCTGTGATAGGTATATCATTTAACTAATTGGATGCTTGATTAATTCAAATGCGCATTCTGAGAATTTCTAACGTATTTTTTTACAGATGATGTTTCGCCTATACACGACCCACCTACACCAGTTGATCACACAAATCAGGAGCCAACGCAGGAAGCAGAGTCTTCTCAGTCTGGCACAAGAAGACTCATTTGAATAGTGTATATCGATAATCAACCGTAAGTATTTTGTTTTCAATTATTGCATATCTTATAAATATTTTATATTGATATTTACTATGTAACAATTCATGTGCAGCACGAGCTTTGAGCCACAAGAAGTAGTACGGGAGATTAGAAATTCACTTCTTCAACATCTACCAGGACCGGTTGCTCAATGGAAAGAGTAGCCAAATGAGGTGTTAGACAGATTGTGGTCCTCATGCACGGTATACAGTTGTTCCTCATAGTTAATGAGTTTCATATTTAATTTTTTTAAGTAATGTCTAGTAACTTTCTAAAAATATTTGTAGGTTTCGAATCGCTTCACAACTACGGTGGAAGAAAATGATGCAAGGAAGGTGTGCCAGAAGGTGGCTGTCAATCGATTTGCAGACATGCTGCACACTATAAAGACTGCAACAAAAAAAACATCTGGCGTAGTAGATGATGCACTACAGTGGAAAGGCCATGACCCTATTACTATCAGAAGAGATTACTGTGATGAAATGTGCGATAAGTGGGCGAGAGATGCATTTCGAAATCGCTTTGCGAAGGCTGCACAAAATCGAGCAAAAATGCCCGAAGCCCATCTACACACAGGTGGATCTAAGACATTTGGGCGCCACCTGAAGAAAATGGTAACTCATCGATATATAATATTAATTTTATAAGTATTGTTGCAAACTTGTGTACTAAATCTTTTGTTCTTTAACTTCGCAGGAAGCAGAAAAAGGAGCCATTGTACCATATAAGGATGTGTTTGTTGAAACACATAAACGGAGGACCACGGGAGTCTTCGTATCAGAGAAGGTGAGAATGACAACGGTATGTATTTATTCTATTAATAATCATTACAATATGCAAGTTATCATAATGTTATCATTAATTATTAATGCATACTTTAAACATTATTTTGTAGGAGGCATATGAGCAACAGATGGTAAAGCGATATGGCGATGACGCTACTCATCATCCATCATTTGATCCTGCAGCATGGGTGACTGCAGCAGGTGAACCCAAAAAAGGTCACGTGTTCGGGTTTGGGAGTAATCTGAACACTTCACCAGTTATTGCTTCTTCCAGTTACGGCTCACAGGCTACTTTCGCCAACATAAGCTCCAAGCAGCAGCTTATTCTTTCTGGTGATGATGTACACCAGATCATTAAGGACACAATGCATGACTACTTCCATGACATCGTCGCCCCCTTTCTCCGAGATGAGATCACCAGTATTGTGCTGAATAGAGGATCTTCGATTGCAGGTCCCTCTCAGGTATAATCACATATTCATTTTTTTGACTGCCTTAGCACACATATGAGCATGATAGAATCACATATATAACTTTTTGCCTGCCTTAGAGCAGTTATGAGCATGATAGAATCACATATAAAGTTTTTTTATTGCCTTAGAGCACATATGAGCATGCTATAATCACATATAAAGTTTTTTGCCTGCCTTAGAGCACATATGAGCATGATAGAATCACATATAAAGTTTTTTTGACTGCCTTAGAACACATATGAGCATGCTATAATCACATATTCAGTTTTTTGACTGCCTAAGAACACATATGAGCATGTTATAATCACATATTTAGTTTTTTGACTACCTTAAAACACATATGAGCATGCCAAAATCACATATAGAGTTTTTTTACTGCCTTAGAACATATATTATTCATGATAGAATCACATGTAAATTTTTTTGCTTTGCCTGCCTTAGAGCACATATGAGCATGCTATAATCACATATTCAATTTTTTGACTGCCTTAACACACATACGAGCATGATCGAATCACATATATAGCTTTTTGCTTGCCTTAAAGCACATCTGAGCATGGTAGAATCACATATAGAGTTTTTCTAGCTGCCTTAGAACACATATGAGCATGCTATAATCACATATTCAAATTTTTAACTGTTTTAGCACACATATGAGCATGATAGAATCACATATATAACTTTTTGCCTGCCTTAGAGCATATATGAGCATGATAGAATCACATATAGAGTTTTTTTATTGCCTTAGAACACACATGAGCACATGATAGAATCACGTATAGTGTGTAATTTATCTCATTATATTTTGTTTATCAATACTGACTGTTCTTTTCTTGTGTAGGCTGCTAGCGATAATCAGCGTAGCGGAGCTGAAGGGACAGATAAAGGCAATGAACAAGAAGACGCACAAAATCTTGGCGATGATTAGAGAATTGTGTTGAAGAAGTTCTATTTTTTTTATGTTTCCTAATTGTAATTGTTGAATTGTAAATAATTAAACTTGTTAATTTTAAGGTGAAACGATTAATTGTTGTAGATTCCTTTTATATGGAATTTTTTAGTGTAGTTTGTTTTTTATTTACAAGAAATATAAATTGTACAGGAAATATAAATTGTACCGTTCTCGGTATTTAATTTTCAAATAATTTTTTTAATTTTTTTTCGTGTTTGCGACGGAAACATCCGTCGGTATGTATATAAATCTAGCGACGTCTTAGCGACGGACGTAAATCCGTCGCCAAGCCAAGGTCGTCGTTTAGTACTGGCGGATTGGCGACGGAATACAGCGCTCGTTAGTCCATCGCAATTAGCGACGGACCTGGCGACGAATTTATTTCGTCGACAGTTAGCGTCAAAAAATTTACGACGTAAGCATATCGTCGCCTCGTCGTCACTAATCCGTCGCTATGCCTGTTAGCGACGGAATGTGATCGTCGCTAATCTACTGCTTTGTTGTGGTGTATATATATATCATTTGCTGTAATGACCCCAACTCATACCTCTTGAAAATGCATATTTTTTTTAAACCATTGCGGAAACCTTCCTAGAAACCAGGGGCCTTTACAGTTCCACTCTTAATTGGATAAAACAACCAACCACAATAGGGCTTACATTTATCATCCCAAACCATAGCAACTCATTATTTATTAATCATAAAAGAGAAAGTATCTATCATTAATTGCAAAAGACAATTCAGAGTTATTTTAATGACATAAAAGTACATAAAGAAAAAGACCGAGCTACGTTGTCCCTCTGTGAACTGTCCAACAAAAGTGTGACACTCGTAGCTCTACCAGAAGCTAGTCGCTTTACTTATCTTCTGCGGCTGCGAAAAACCATAAAAAGTGAGTGTCAGAAATCTGAAGAATTCTGCGTACGAATCACTCTAATGAAATAAACAAGCATAAAAAACACAAATAAAATTTCATGCAATAATTTAGAGGGATGCAATTATAACAATTATATAATTCAATTAAGCATTCATGCAACATGAAGCATTTATTAAGCATTAAGGAACATTAATCAATAACAAGGATCACAAATTTAGCAATACGATTATTTAATATGCTTTACAGAACAATATTATTCATTTAACAATACTTAACAATTAAGAGAACATGTAGACATGCATGATCTAATGCATAGCAGGAATATGCAAGATTTATATGCAATACATGAACACTTCATTACCTTTTCTTAAAGTTTTTCTTTCCATATGCATGCCCTATTAAATGTACACAATTCAAGTTCCTCTTTTTAATTACCGTTACCCGCAGATACACCAAACATGTAAGATTTTCTGAGGTCAAGTAGGGTTCCTAGGGTAACTTAGCACACAAGTTGTATTTTATTTAATGGGTTTCAAACTTAGCTTTCGACCGAATCACTTTCGAAACATTAGACCTTTACATCTAATGTCAGGAAACCAGGAACCCTTCACGCCCACAAGTGCCACTTTCTTGGTATACCAAAACAACAATTGTGTCGAACACACCACCCCCAGGTAAAGTGACAGACTTTCCCTAAAACCTTGGTCAGGAGAAATAAACTAAATATCAGGTTCAGGAGTCAAAGTAAAGCACACGAAGTTTTTGTATCCTCGTGATCCCCTAAAACTGAATCCCTAAGATTCTCATTCTTTCGATGAGATATCTCAAAACGTATATTACACTGTTCTTATTCATTATCTTTGTATTAAAAAATAATTATTGAGTTTTGCAATTCAGCATGCAAAAGCAAAAGCAAAAACTTGCATCTACCTCTACGAGAACCATCACGGAACTCCCGACCGTGAAAACACATAGAATAGTGTAATATAGTGCAATAAAAAATGAAGGTGATTTTAGTGATGCATTTAACAGTAAATAAAGAAGAAGCAAAACAACGCTCAAGGCTCTCCACGACTGCGATGATTCATTTAGACCATCGCTGCACCATATGCAAAAACCTTATCAACATGCCATATGTGCCAAGATGTCAACATGCCATATGTGCCAAGATGTCAACATGCCTCCAAATGCACATTCATATATACCAATTTAACATGTGCATGAAAAAATAACATTCATATTTCAGAGATTCATGTGCAAGAGTTTACATATTCATGCCAAAATGCATGATGTTATTCATTGATTAATTCCATTATAACATGTGAACACCCATGCAAGTAAGTTCAAGCAATGAAGCATTAGTTTCATGAATGCTCATGCCCATGAGAACAACTAGGCAACAACATATTGGGCAAACATAATATATCAAGCCTAAGCGTGTAGGCATTTCGTTCTGCTGTATGCAAAAAGGCCACAAATAACCAACATTCTGAAAATTACATGTCTAGCTGCATATATATATTTGGCTCATCACCCAGCCATCTGGGTCTGGTCTCATTCAACCCAACTGGGCCTGGCAGGATCATGCCAGCCCAGGTTGGCCAAAACAACCTAGTCGAGTTCACACCGGCTGGGTCTTGTAGGATATGCACAGACCCAATAGACATTGCCTAGGCAAGGGTGTAAGAGCAAGGACTATAGCAATTAAACAAAATAGAAAACCAAAATATTGATGCTTTTGGTTTTACTAATAAAGAAAAGAAGTAAGCTTTTGATGCAGTTGATCCTTGAGTCCTGTTGATTCAGAGTAATATATACTCCCAAGTACATATTGATAGGGCATATTAGGTTAGAGATAATAAGCACACTCTAGAAAATGATATCCAAAACAACTGGTTTCAGACCAACATGGGTTCAGTTATGTGAGACAAAGATGAAAGAACAAGTTATAGAAGATCCTGTCTTTAAGTTTCAAGAATCTATGGAGATTCATAAAATTGTATCCAGAAGGCAAAAGGTGAAAAGTTCCAGGGCAAATTGACTTAAATCGATGACTAGTTTTCATGCTCAGAAAAGATCAGACAGTAGTCCACATGCGACACTAATGATAGATGTTCAACTAGCATTTTTTTATTTGAAAAGAAAAAAGAAAGAAAGATACACCTTTAACCATTAAAAACCCTCCAAATAAGAAACAAGTGATACATTTTTCATTTATAAATAATACTTACAACTCCTACACATGGCTCTTCATAATCGCTACACAGGCCTGTGAGCACCCTGCCAAAGGCCTGACAGCCAACCGAGTATCACTCGGTTGGGCTGCCAGCTAGCCTAAACCCAAAAGAGAAATTGCATTGTTTTTTTTCTTTTGTTTTCATTACCCCTCAAAATCCATCACATGTGAACTTTCACAGGGAGTACAAAAATAAAACCTAGTACATATCGTGAACACCATTAGAGATACTCAATTGAACAAACTTTAATAAATATCACATGCATGCAAAACAAGCTCGTTTCATCACATGTTCATAGGCATCTAAAAGATCCCTAACGTGGATCATCCATGAAGATCAATATCATCAACAAAGTTGACCCATAACAACTATTTTTTTTATAAAATAAATTTTGTTTTTGCTCAGAATTAGGCATGTACAAATTTTTTAACTTAAAACAAGTGAAAATAACCATCACTGCACCTATGGAAGAGGATCCATGAATCCACTTTCATGTATGCAAGGGTATCCATCCATATTTTCGCATATGATATGAATTTTCAGCAAAATATTGCATGAAAATCTCAACCCTATCCAATACCTCACTCGATTCAAGAGAGGAGACCCGTACCTTATTGAAAATAGAAAAAGATAAAAAATAGAGGTTGGATGGCTAAAGAAGAAAATAGGGATGGCAGTGGGGCGGGGCGGGGGACGAGGTTTCCACCCCCGCCCCGCCTCAAAATTTTATCCTCCACCCCTGCCCTGCCTCCGCGGTGGGGATGGATTTTATCCTCCACCCCCGCCTTCATCCTCGTTTCATGTCCTCCACCCCCGCCCCGTCCCCGTCCCTGCCCCGTCCCCGTCCCCGTCCCCATCCCCGCTCCGTCCCCGTTTCCGCCTTCATCCCTGTTTCATGTCCTCCACCACGATCAACGCAGTCTGCGCCCGGTATGCCTCCTCGAAGGCGGAGTTGAACCGCCTGAAAGCCCGCCTTGCGCTTTCGGCATCGATCACCACCGGCATCTCCGCCATGGCCGCCACGACCTCGCTCCACGCCATGCGCTCGTAGTTAGCAACGTACTGCCGAAGCTTCTTGGTGTGCATTCGCACCCAAGCGTCGCCGAGGACGAGTCGGAGATCGAAGTTCTGCACCTTAACGATGATGTACTGAAGATTGTTCGTAAGGAAGAGGTAGGAGAGGGGGTACGTCTCGGTAGAGCTCCGCCCTCCTGTCAAGCTTGCAGAGGAGGCTGAGTATGAGGGTGGAGGCCTCCCCCTGCGACGGCCAACGGTGGTCGGCGACGACCCGGCTACAATGATAATGCGGATGGGGAAGGGGAAGAGGCGACGGCCCGGCGGCTCCAGGGTTAGGAAATTAGGGAAGGGAGTTAGGGTTAGTAAACAGTAAAAATATAAAAGGTTGGGGGCGGGGATGGGGCGGGGCTGGGACGGGGATGGGCCGGGGCCGGGGCGGGGATGGGCCGGGGCCGGGGCCGGGGCGGGGCGGGGGAACGTGCCAGTCCATCCCCGCCTCCACCCCCGGACGGGGATGGATTTTAACCTTCGTCCCCGCCTCCATCCCCGTTTCATACCCTTCATCCTCGGTCCAAACGGGGCGAGGCAGGGCGGGGGCCCGCTTTCCCCCAGTCCACTGCCATCCCTAGAAGAAAACCCTTCTTCTTCTTCTTTCTCCTTTTTTCCTTCTCTTTCTTCCTTCCTCTCTTTCTCTCTCCCTTTTTTTCTCCTTTCTCTCTTTCCTTTCCCCTCTTTCTTTCTCTCTTTTTTTTATAAAGTGAGGGAGAGGGGGTGATGTTCCCTCCCTTCTCCTGTCCTTTCTAAAAGGGCTGGAGAAAAGAGTTTCCCCTTTTATGAAACTCTTCTTTCCACCTTTTTTAAACTTCTTCAAAATGTTGACTTTTTCAAAATGTTGATTTTTTTTCTTCTTTCTAAAACTTTGTTAACTCCTCTTAGCTAAGAATAGGGACGCTTTTAGAGAGTCCCACTCAACCCCAAAATACAAATTCAGAATTGATATTATTTAATTAATTATTAAATATTATTTAATTTAAAATATTTAAAAACTTTCAAAAATAACCAAATTAACCTTAAAGGCTACTTAGCTATAATAAACCCCAAATTAAGGCTTTATATTGAATTTAAAGCTGGAAAAACATTGGGCTTGGATTTATATCCAGACCCGGATCCAAGATCCAAACTCATACCCAAAACAAAAAATGGATCAAGATCTGGATTAAATCCAGATTTAAATAGGACCTAAGTAGAACCTACATCTATAAAAATTCGGATCCTAGGCCTTGGATCCAATCTGATCCAACCCCGGATCCATATCGACAAACTGCTCATTTTTTAAAAAAACATGATTTTCGGACAAACCGTAGTGCAAATCAAGGAGAATAAAATATCATTGCGCTCAAAATTCCAAGACACATCCAACGATATATTACACGACTATCAAACTCTAATTTTTGCCCAAAAATAACCCAAACTTCGCTTGAATTTAAAGGTAAAAAATAAAACTCTTTATCACGTTTTGTTTGGCTTGCCTCTACCTTGTCAATGAGACCTGGGTCAAGCTCAGACTCAAAGACATTAGTCTAAAAATTGAGCCCCAAACGATTTTTCTCTAAGACTTGGCCAAATTTTTGACAAAAATCAAGTTTAACTAAGTATGATAAGACACAACATTACATCATTACCCCCTTAAAGAAATTTTGTCCTCAAAATTAGAACATACCAAATAGGTATGGGTATACATTTAAAATATAAAAATTTTGCAAAGTTATATTCTGATCGATCCTACTCCCTTAGGATTGACCCAAAACACAATCATTCATATAATCACACTAGAGGTTATTAATTCACACAAAAAAAAAGAGAATTTAATCATAATTGCGATCAAACATAAGAAATTCACATGCTTCAACTAAAAGTGTTAACTAGCCTTAATAGGGAAGGAGACTGCTCTGGCGCATGAGGCATGACTTGTTGACTCTTCAGGACATGGATCACTTACCAAAATTAAAAACTTAATTAAAAATGATGATAAAAGTGTAAGATATTGTGGCGACTCTGATACCAAACCTGTAACGACTCAAACTCATACCCCTTGAAAATGCGGATTTTTTAAAACCATTATGAAAACCTTCCCAGAAACCATGAGCCTTTACAATTTCACTCTCAATTGAATAAAACAACCAACCACAATAGAGCTTACATTTATCATCCCAAACCATAGCAACTCATTATTTATTAATCATGAAAGAGAAAGTATCTAACATTATTTGCAAAAGACATATCAGAGTTATTTTAAATGCATAAAAGTAAATAAAAAAAAAGGCCGCTCCATGTTGGCCTTCTGCGAACTGTCCAACAAAAGTGTGTCACTCGTACCTCTACTAGAAGCTACACTACAAGAAAAATGTTAATTAGCGACGGAAATTTGTGACGGATTTTTTCCGTCGCAACTTTGCGACAGATTATCTAGAGAAAACTTTCTTCATGAATCCGTCGCTAAGTAGCGACAGATTAGCGATGAAAGTTGTTTCATCGCTAAGCCGTCGCTAATTAGCGACGGATTAACGACAATGATTTTTTCATCGCTAATTCTCAATACAAGAAAAACATTTTAGCGAGGGATTTAGCGAGGGAATTTTTCCATCGCTAATCCGTCGCTAATTAGCGACGGAAAAATTCCCTCGCTAATTTTCGATTTAACAAAGCGCGAAATTTTCCCTCTCTCCACGTTCGAAATTTAAATCGGTCGCGCTCGATTTAAACCGACTTCTTCGGAGGACGGCGACGGCGGAGAGCATGACAGCGATGAGGCAGTTTCACGGAGGACGACGACGCCGGAGGACGCTATAGGACGACGACGCCGGAGGATGCCGTCTCACGGAGGATGCCATTTCACGGAGGACGGCGACGAGGCAGACGCAAAAGCGATGGCCGGAACCTCAGCTTTTGGCAGCTCGTTGGAGCCAAAGATGGCGGTGCCAGCAGCTGCAGTGGATGAGAAGAAGTGGTCGGCCTCTAGACTGTCAATATTGAAGACAAAATGCTGTCTTTCTCCTCTGCGATCGTCCTTCCGTTCGGGGTGAAGTCAAAGGGAGACTCGAACCACTTTAACCTCGAGGCATCGGTGCGGGAGGCCGGTTCACGGAGGACGGCGATGCCGGTTCACGGAGGATGACAACACCGGTTCACGGAGGACGGCGACGCCGAAGAGCATCGGTTCACGGAGGATGGTTCACGGAGGACGATGACGCCGGTTCACGGAGGACGGCGACGCTGGAGAGCACTGGTTCTGTGCAATGCCCGTCGGGTGCGGTATAAGTCCGGCTTATTGCTGCCAGAATACCGCCCGACAGGGATCAATTTTTTTTATTTTTATTTTTAAATTTAGCGACAGCTTAGCGACGGACATTATCCGTCGCTAATCTGTCGCAAATTAGCGACGGAATTAACAGCAGATAAGTTTTTTCGCTAATTAGCGAGCAAAAATTCGCGATGGTCTCTATCTATCGCTAATCCGTCGCTAAGTCGTCGCTAAACTGTTTAGCGACGGATTAGCGATGGATAGAGACCATCGCTAATCCACAATTTTCTTGTAGTGCTAGTCGCTTTACTGATCTTCCGCGGCTGCGAAAAACCATAAAAAGCAGGTGCCAAAAATCTAAAGAATTCTGCGTATGAATCCCTCTAATGAAATAAACAAGCATAAAGAACACAAATAAGATTTCATGCAATAATTTAGAGGAATGCAATTACACCAATTACATAATTTAATTAAGCATTCATGCAACATGAAGCATTTATTAAGCATGAAGGAACAATAATCAATAACAAGGATCACAAATTTAGCAATATGATCATTTAATATACTTTACAGAACAATATTATTCATTTACCAACACTTAACAATTAAGAGAACAGGTAAACATGCATGATCTAATGCATAGCAAGAATATGCAATACATGAACACTTCATTATGTTTTCTTAAAGTTTTCCTTTCCATCTGTATGTCCTATTAAATACACACAATTTAAATTTCTCTTTTTAATTATCGTTGCTTGCGGATACACCAAACAAGTAAGATTTTCCGAGGTCAAGTAGAGTTCTCAGGGTAACTTAGAACACAAGTTGAATTTTATTTACTGGGTTCCAAACTTAGCGCTCGACCGAATCACCTTTGGAACATTAGACCTCCACATCTAATGTCGGGACACCAAGGACCCTCCACTTCCACAAGTATCACTTTCTTGCTATACCAAAATAACAGTTGTGTCAAACACACCACCCCCAGGTAAGGTGTCAGACTCTCCCTAAAACCGTGGTCAGAAGAAAAAACTTCAATATAGAATTCAAGAGTCAAAGTAAAGCACACTGAGTTTTTGTATCCTCGTGGCCCTCCAAAACCGAATCCCTAAGATTTTCATTCTTTCGATGAGAGATCTCAAAACGTATATTACATTGTTCTTATTCATTATCTTTTTATTAAAATTCAATTATTGAGTTTTGCAATTCAGCATAAAAAAGCAAAGGCAAACCCTCGCATATACCTCTGCGAGAACCATCACGAGACTCCCACCCATGAAAATACATAGAACACTGTAATATAGTGCAATAAAAATAAAGGTGATTTTTGTGATGTATTTAACAATAAATAAAAAAGGAGCAAAACAACGCTCAAGGCTCTCTACGCCTGCGATGATTCATTTAGACCATCGCTGCACCATATGCAAAAACCTTATCAACATGCCATATGTGCAAAGATGTCAACATGCTTTCAAATTCACATTCATATATACCAATTTAACATGTGCATAAAAAAATAACATTCATATTTCAGAGATTCATGTGTAAGAGTTCACATATTCATGCCAAAATGCATGTTGTTATTCATTGATTAATTCCATTATAACATGATGCAAGTAAGTTCAAGCAATAAAGCATTAGTTTCATGAATGCTCATGCCCATGAGAACAACTAGGCAACAACATCTTGGGCAAACATAATATATCAAGCCTAAGCGTGTTGGCATTCCGTTCTGTTGTATGCAAAAAGCCCACAAATAACCAGCATTCTGAAAATCACATGTCTAGCTGTATATATATATATTTGGCTCATCACCCAGCCATCTGGGTCGGGTCTCATTCAACCCAGTTGAGCCTGGCAGGACCATGCCAGCCCAGGTTGGCCAAAATAGCCCAGTCGAGTTCACACCGACTGGGTCTAGCAGGACATGCAGAGGCCCAATAGGCATTACCTAGGCAAGGGTGTAAGAGCAAGGACTATAGCAATTAAACAAAATAGAAGACCAAAATATGGATGATTTTGGTTTTACTAATAAAGCAAAGAAGTAAGCTTCTGATGCAGTTGATCCTTGAATCTTGTTGATTCAGAGCAATATATACTCCCAAGTACATATTGATAGGGCATATTAGGTCAAGTTGAATAATGACATAAAGATAATAAGCACACTCTATAAAATGATATCCAAAATAATTGGTTTCAGACCAACATGGGTTCAGTTATGTGAGACAAGGATGGAAGAACAAGTTATAGAAGATCCTGTTTTTAAGTTTCAAGAATCTATGGACATTCATAAAATTGCATCTAGAAGGCAAAATGTGAAAAATTCCAGGGCAAATTGACTTAAATCGATGACTAGTTTTCATGCTCAGAAAAGATAAGACAGTAGTCCACATGAGACACTAATGATAGATGTTCAACTAACATTTTTTTATTCGAAAAGAAAAAAGAAAGCAAGATACACCTTTAACCATTAACAACCCTCCAAATAAGAAACAAGTGATACATTTTTCATTTAAAAATAATACTTACAACTCCTACACATGGCTCTTCATAATCGCTACACAAGTCCAGCTGGGCCTGTGAGCACCCTGCGAAAGGCCTGGCAGCCAACCGAGTATCACTCGGTTGGGCTGCCAGCTAGCCTAAACCCAAAAGAGAAATTGCATTGTTTTTTTCCATTTTGTTTTCATTACCCCTCAAAATCCATCACATCTGAACTTTCACAGGGAGTACAAAAATAAAACCTAGTACAAATTGTGAACACCATTAGAGATACTCAATTGAACAAACTTTAATAAAGATCACATGCATGCAAAACAAACTCGTTTCAACACATGTTCATAGGCATCTAAAAGATCCCTAACGTGGATCATCCATGAAGATCAATATCATCAACAAAGTAGACCCATAACAACTATTTTTTTTCATAAAATATATTCTGTTTTTGCTCAGAACTAGGCATGTACATAAATTTTAACTTAAAACAAGTGAAAAGAACCATCACTGCACCTATGAAAGAGGATCCATGAATCCTCTTCCATGTATGCAAGGGTATCCATCCATACCTTATTGAAAATAAAAAAAGAGACGAAAAATAGAGGTTGGATGGCTGAAGAAGAAAACCCTTCTTCTTCTTATTCTTCCTCCTTCTCTTTTCCTTCTTCATTCTTCTCTTTCTCTCTCTTTTTTTTCCCCCTTTCTCTCTCTTTTCTCTCTTTCCTTTCTCCTCTTTCTTTCTCTCTGTCTTTTTTTTTATAAAGTGAAGGAGAAGGGGTGACGTTCCCCCCCTTCTCCAGCCCTTTCTGAATGGGCTGGAGAAGAGAGTTTCCCCTTTTATGAAACTCTTCTCACTACAAAAAAAACTCTAATTAGCGACGGATTTTTTTCGTCACAAAATTTATGACGGATTAGCTAGAGAAAACTATCCATCGCTAATATTCGAATTATTTGCAGAATTAGCGACAGAAAAAATTTTGTCATGAATCCATCGCTAATTCGCGACTGAAAAATCCGTCTTAAACTCCGTCGCAACTTCGCGATGGATCAACGGTAGAAATTTTTCGTCTCTACTCCGTCGCAAATTTGCGACAAAGTTTGTGATGAAATTTTTCCATCGTGAATCCATCGCTAAATTTTCCGTAAATCTCTAATGCGAGCCCCCTTTCTTTTCCTTTCTCTCACCCCGTTGCTCGCCCTCCCTTCTCCCCCTTTTGGCGACCGCCTTCCTCTCCGACCACTTTCTCCCTTCCCTTCTCCCCCTTCTGGCGACCGCCTCTCTCTCTGGTGACCTCCTCCCTTCCCTTCTCTCCCTTCCGACGATCGCCTCCCTCTCCGGCCACACCGACCGATATATGCCCATCCATCTCCGGCCACATCAACCGACACTATCTCCCCTTCTTTCCTAAGCGACCCCATCAGTGACCCACCACTTGTTCCTCTGGCTTCAACAACTCGACCGAAGTCCACCAGCGACCACGCTGGTGAGCTCGCCTCCCGTACCCTCGCACCTCCCCCCTGTCCGTCTTTCCAACTTGTCGGCAGAGGACCCACCCCCCTGCCACTGGTATTTTCCGGTAGGGCGGCAGAGCCCCCCTACCGCTGGTATTTTCTAGTAGGGGGGTGGAGCCCCCTGCCCTTGTTTAAGCAACAACGACAGATGGATCCGCCCCCCTTGCCATTGTGTTTTCTCAGCTGGCAGGGGGGTCTGCACCCCTACCACTGGTACTTTTCGGCAGGGGGCTCCGCCCTCTGCCCTTGTTTAAGCAACAATGGCTGGGGGATCCGCCTCCCTGTCGTTGTGTTTGCTCGGCCGACGGGGGGGCCCGCACCCCTGTCGCTGGTACTTTTCGGGAGGGGGCTCTGCCCCCTGCCCTTGTTTAAGCAACAACGGCAAGGAGATCTGCCCCTCTGTCATTGTATTTGCTTGGCCGACAGGGGGCCCGCCCACGAATATTTAACCCTTCTTTGTCATAATGCAAAGTTCTATTTATCATCAAAGTTCTTCACCTCAAACTTAATATTCATTACCCTTGAGGTCATATATGATTTTTCATAAAACCAATAGTTATGATACCACTTGTGATTTTGAGGCTCATGCCCATATGATATTGATGTTATTAGAAAACACAAACAATCACAATAAGAATAACAAATAACTATCAAGAAGATTTTACAAATAACTATCAAGAAGATTTTACATGATTCGACAAAATTGCCTACATTCACGAAGAGTGTACCACAAGTCTTTATTAATATAATCAATACAAGAGAGAAAATAAATAAAACCATAAATAAGTGATACTGTCGTTCGACCCACCAAGAAGATCGATGCATGCAATCCAATATCTTTATTTTTGTCACAAAAAAGAAGTCTTCCCAAGAAAGCAAAACCACCCACTTTCTCCCTTAACCACCAAAGGTCAAAACCCCAAAGTCTTATCTCTCTCTCAATTTAACACTCAAATAACTCGACGAAGAAACTTAACCAGCAAAAAAAAAAACTCACAATACCCATCATATTGGGTTTTTAAAAGTTAAGTCTTATATAAATTCCATCTCATATGGTTTACCATAAAGAAAAGTCTACGTGTGGGTCCCACTTGAACCCATTTAAGCCACAAATCAGCATAATCAACCCTTGGACCATACTTTTTATGTAAAAATATGACTCTCAAGTTGGAAATTTTGGTACATTATAGCCCATGTATATTAAGTTTAATGGAAATTGACCTTTGGATCATGTTTTTCCAAAGTATATGTCAGATTTCCTAGAAAAAAACAAGCCAACAAGAGATGGTGGTCAAGTATTCGTCAGATTGGCAAGGTTGTTCCCAATTTTTTTCTCCAGAGCCTTCGCTTTTTTCATTTTTTCTTAAATTATTGGGGTATTGAAAATACTATGTCATAATTCTTCCACTCATCCGCTATGTCATCCCCCACCTTCATACCCCTCTTTCAACTCTTTGGATGAATGTTGTTTTGATCAGATCTAACATTATGGATTCAGCATGGTTGGATTTAATAATAACAGACCCTTGGATCACATTTCTTTTGACAAAAATGTGATTTTTTTTTTAAATTACAAAATTTTGTATTTTGTCAATCATTGATTTTTTAATCGCATCCTGCACACAAGTCAGATTATGGTTGATCTTCACTGAACGAATTATGCAGATCACACATCTAGAGTCTGATTTGATCAAAACAACCTGCATCAATGAAATCCTAAAAACGGGTATGAAGATAAAGATGGCATAGGAGATGAGTGGAACCCATTTCCTCTCTTTCTCTCTCTCTCTCTCATGCAGACAAACGCAAAACATACACGTTTTCAAGGTAACAAAGCACGCCGAAAACATTTTAACGCGGTGCCGAACGCAGGGCAGCTAAATTTTATGCAGAAATATGAACCAAAAATTAAAAAGTAATCAAACAAAGATGGATGGTCCAAATCATGGTCCCACTCTCACATACAGACATGAGAATCGTTCTTCCCTGCCAATGTAACATTATCAAGAAACTTAAGTTCCTAAGAAAACCACCCATCTTTGCCTTTTCAAAGATTATTTCAACAAATCCAACTCCCCCGTTCTCCCCACCTTTTACATCTTGGTCACCCCCCCCCCCCGCCATCTCTACAGCCCGAAATAGTCCACCAGAATAAAAACTCTGGATGCCATCCCTTCGCTGTATGATCTTTTAGTCCTGAAAAGGGAAGACAAGGACATGGATGAGCTAAAATCAAACCGTCGAGACCAACTTCTGGCTAGCTTCGTCGTTCCCTTCAGCACCATTCTCCTTCTGTTCCGGACATTTTTGTCTCGCCGGCTTAGTCCCCTCGATTGTTGGGAAGGTGACGGCGGAGTCCGGCAGCATCTTGAGGGTGATACCCATGCCTATCAGAAGCAGGCCAGTCCCGTGCTGCTCAGTTAGTGGCTTGGTGAAGATGAGGTATGACAGGAGGAGGGTCACTGCTTTCCTAGCCGTCGTGATCTATTTATTCAATTGGCGTGAGAGGCCAGAAAATCAACGTTAGCGGTGTTATCCAGAAAACTGGGATAAAGTGAGATTTTAACGATATCACAGCCGCGTAGAGTTTTCTAGACAAGTAGATGCATGCGTTCGGATTTATCCGGGTAAGTTGGAAAAATGTCCAGCTTTTTCATCCAAAAAAAAGTTGGAAAATTGTACTAAGCAAAAAATGGAGGTAGGAATCCACCCAATTTTCCGCGAAAGTTGGATCTCATATGTTGATCCTAGCCATCCAACCGATGCATCTGGATGGCTACGGACATATGATGGACCCCATCATATGTCGTATGATGCAAAATACCTAAATTTCCCGATTTTCTGGATAAATTGGTGTGGAAGGAGCAAAAAGAGAGAAATAAAAGGAAAAAGAAGGCTTGGATATTGGACAATTACCCACCATAGCTGTTGTTGCGGCACCAAAGATGGCGATAAGGGATAAGACAGAGACTTGTCCGACGAAGGTGGCCATGGCTTCGAACACGAGAACGCCGTATACGTATGGATGCTGCAACAAGACCACAGAGAATTTAAAAATTAAGAGTAAGCATGAAATGTGCCTGTCACATAGGCAAGCACTTCAGCAAGCCCTGGATCTCCTTACGAGGGACCATGCACATGAATGAACTAGGGAAACGGTCATATATATATATATATATATATATATATATATATATATATATATATATATATATAGAGAGAGAGAGAGAGAGAGAGAGAGAGAGAGAGAGAGAGAGAGATTATAATATGAGAACTAATGTATGAACCACATTTTTCATGATTTTTTTGTTATTTTCTATTGAATCTAACCATACGATGCGATCTACATGCTTGGTTTTATAAGAATCTGCTCTCAAATAATCTTATTTTGATGCATAAATAAGATTTCTTTAAGGCTTTAAAATGAATGGTTCTTAATCTTCATAAATATTAAGTATTCAAAAATCACATTTTTTCATCGAAAATACACTATCCAACGGTTAATTCCTAGCAAATTCACCATGCCAAAAAAGCATTGAAAATGCCCATATTTCTACTTCTCATGTTCTAATGACTCTCTCTCTCTATATATATATTCTCATTGATATATAGCTTTCAACCAATTAAAAGAGGCTGGTCAACTAACCAAAGTCTCAAATGCTTAGAAAAAGTGCCATATGACATATTTTTTATGTCAGAAGTACATCGATCCTTGACCCGGGAAGTGGCAACAAACTATCTTACAGCTGAAGATTAAAGCACGAAACTCCGTAATACATCTTCTACGATTAGTTTATAGCTTAGGGTCCTTGACCACAATCCAATTTGCATACGATGGGTGGTACAAAATCAGGTAAACAAGTGAGTGATTAAAGCCCAACATCCACATCTAAAAAGGATGGCATCCTGGCTATCTTGCTCATTGGGTATCCCAAGAGCAAGTAATTAAAATAATAGGTTGCTAGCTTTAGACGATTTTCAGGAGAAAGGCCTATCTAACAGTAGGTCAACTATGCAAGTCCCACGCTATTCGGGACTCTATAGGCTTTAGCGTTCTAATGAAAGTTGGGAAAGAACTACGGTGACTCTTTGGATGCTTGGACGCTGCAAAGTAGGTAAGGTTCCATTGAAAATTCTGAACCGGAGTGTTCTTCATGAGAGAGAGAGAGAGAGAGAGAGAGAGAGAGAGACCTGTGCACACGAATTCCACGCTTTGAAAACCTCTCCCGTTAAGACCATTGGAGCCACCAAGAACGGCAACCCAACCACCGTTGAACAGAACAGCATCTCCGTCTGTAGATAAACAAACACCAGTCACATTTCTTCTCAATCAGGACGCCAGAAGAAAGGGGAAAAAAGAGGAACGAAAAGCAACAAAAATCTAGAGAGTAGCCCCGGGAATTGAGGAGAGCATAATCACCTGAGAGGTGTCTGGATTGATGGTGAAAATGGCTTCCTGCAAATTGCCCAAGAAAGCATCCATCACCAGAGCACCGGAAACCATTAGAACACCAATTATACTGAAATTTGGAGAAGTGTTGGCATCTGCTAAAGTGAACAGGATGAGGCCAATAACAAGCAGCACTGCCGATGCATACTCATGCAAAGGGTATTTCCTTCTCAATCCTGGGATAAACGCTCCCATTATCATCACAGGCAGCACCTGTTTTTAATAAAAAAAAGCAATAAAAAAAGAACAGAGACTCATAATCTAATAACAGAATTACCAATCTCTTCAGTGGAAACAGAAATATCAGTACCCATGATTTTGTAGTAAGATGTCACCTTGGTTGACTTGAACATTAACTGAGCTGGGTAATTGAGGTAAGCAAGGGATCCTTTTGTCAAGCCATGTGATCCCATGAGAACAGCAGAGAGCTTCACATAGGTCTTCCATGGGTTCACCATGTGCTTTATGCGGAACCCTTGGAGGTGTATTAGAAACAAATAGACGAAACCCTGTACGAATGTGAAGTACCATCCGTAGCTGCAAGAAGAATCAGAGACATGAGATAATCCAATGTCAAGTCAGGAATCCGAAGAGATTCAATAGAATATATATTAATGTTCTAACCTGAAATGCAGACGGTTGTAAACATATTCCTGAAACAGAGCAAGGTCAATAAGTCAGTGAGCTGCTTAGAGCAAAACCAAGATTTAATAATACGGGAATACAACAGAACGGTCAATAATCATAGCATGGCAACATTTCAAAGCCTCTATGACTGGTTCCTTGGACATTGGCTCGAAGCATTTTTCTCTACCTTTTTACCCTGAAAAAAAAGCAAGGTCATCTTGCTTCCTCCGCTTACCGATAATCATCTTTCAGCTAACCTAGCCCCCTCTGTCCTTTGGGACCCCTTAATATTAACCTGTTGTTCATCAACTACGCCTTTCCTACTGATCTTGGGCCCTGACTCACTCTCCGTGGATGAACCATAAAGAGGAGCCCTTAGGTTCTCACCAATGTTTGTGTTACTCAAGTCTAACATCTATGGAAGCACCAATGAAAGGCTGAATGGATTCAAAGAGAATCAATAACACATGCATGAAAAACCCTTATAGAATCAGATGAATTTCATAACTGAACAGAGCAAATACTTGTGTGAAAAGTATACAATTTTCTAACCTCTGGACAAAGAAACAGAGGAAAGCAAAACAGAGCATCCCAAGAACTTCAAACATAAGTATACTTTAAGAAGGATTAGAAAATCAAGAAAAAAGTAGTCTGTAAGGCGACTTAAAAAGAAACATAAAGAAAAGGAATACCGGAGAAAGAGTTTCATGCGAGTACCTTTGAAGGATTAGATATAGAAATTAAGCAAAAAGTTCTATCCACCAGGCAAGTTAAAGGAATCCGTGAGGAAAAGTTAGTGCAATTTCCAAATTCCACAAATCCTGCTACCAAAAAGAAAAAAAGAAAAATTCCTATTCCTACCGTAGGCCATGAGAATTCCCCAAAAGGACCCCAAGAAATACAACGCTAAAGGATCAAGATAGCTATTAACTGAGCCCTTCCAAAGTGGTTCACTAAGAGAAAAAAAGGCAGAAAAAGAGGGTAATAACAACGCTGGGACAAGTTCACCATGTCCTATACATACTCTGTTTCAACTATGGTACATTTTCTTTCCTGAGAAAATCAGAAAATGTAAAGAAGAACATGCAATTCCAAGAGAATATAAATCAAAACATGAAAAATTGGCGACGTAACTCAACTGTTCCGGAATAAAGAGAAACGAAAAATTATTGAGCAAATTGAACAAGCCAAAAGAAAGAACCAGAGAAAGTGAAAATCTTGCTTCCAAAACAAGATTCAAGAGTTGAAACGTAAAAAGGAGAAAGACGCAAGTAAATCCAGACAACATCTTCCGTCCAAGTCTTTGCAGAGCAAAATTTCCCGTCAAATCGGGATAAAAGTACAGGAAAGCGATGAAACACACACACACACACACACACACACATATATATATATATATATATATATATATATATATATATATATATATATATATATATATATATATAGAGAGAGAGAGAGAGAGAGAGAGATGAAAAAATCACGTCTTAAACCCTGAAATTTCCCAAAACTAAACAAATTCTGAAGCATCTTCAATTAAAACCAAAAAAAAAAAAATCAAGATCGTAAAATTCCTAGCCGTAATCCGATCAACAGAGACAGAGAAAGCAACCGACCGCGCCCCAAACTCACTCATTTCCCATTTCCTCTCCAAACAAGGGATTGATCAACCGGGGAAAACACGAACTCCAAGAAAACCTCAGCCTAACAGAACAAAATCCAGAACCGCATGCACTTTACGAGATCTCGAAACGCAAGAAACAAGAAAATCTTCACGATCGTGGTCTCAGAGACTAAAACGACAAAAAACTACATCCAAAACTCGTTCTTTCAATCCAAAAAAAGAAGCAAAACACAAGAGAGAGTGCAAAAAACCGCGAAAAGGCTCTCCTTTTACCTCACATATTCCATTGACGAGGTAGCCGAAGAAGAAGCCGGATGTGCAGATGAGGAACTGGTGCCACTTTGGCCTCGTTGAGAGCGAGATTCCGAAGAGAGACTTCTCTTGCGCCTCGCTCTTCATTTTATCTTCTCTTCTCGCCTCTTCCCTTCCACAATCTTCCGAAGGAAGGAAGCGAGAAGGAGGGAAAACGAGACGGAGAGGAAGACGAAGCGATCTCAAGGAATTGATGTCTCAGAGCAACAGAAAGAAGAAGAAGAAGAAGAAGAAGAAGAAGAAGAAGAAGAAGAAGAAGAAGAAGAGAGAAGGCATTAGAGCCACAGAGAAGCAACCTGGAATTAAAAAGGAAGGTAGAGAAACGAAGAAGCCAAAAAAGGAATTGAAGTTTTCAGAAAGTTTCGACGCGTTGCATGCACTCTGAGAGAGAGAGGGAGGAGGAAATCGGGTGTGCAGAGAAGAAATTACGAGGGATTCCTCCCGTATAACTTAAATGACGAACCATGTCCCTTCGTGCAGGTAATGGATCTCTTTGCTCCGTTTGGAGTTGGAGCGATGTCACTTTTCTTTTTTGGGAGAAAATCATTCGCTGAATTGATAAAAAAAATGTTTTTTTCTCCTTAAGAAAATCTCCAAAAAAAATATCAGAATATATAAAGTCTAAGAATGCTAAAAATGTATATAAAACTGTCGAGAGAGTAACCAAAAATTTGAAAAATTGTTTTTTTAAGCCTTTAAGGGAGCGTTTGACTCCCTGTACAGGTTTGGATAGAACAACCTGCCCAGGATAGACAGGACAGCATTCCAGTCCAGGACATACTGTCCACTCTGTTGTGGGCAGTTTTTTTCTTCTTATTTTTTCTGTTTTTTTTTTACAAAACTGTCTTTGTCTCTACCGGTCCAAAGGGGTGAAACGGAAAAAAACACTTCCACTGTTTAACGGGGAAGGTGTCTCCCACATTCCACAGGATGCGCGGGTGCGCATTCAAACACACCCCCAATAAAGCCAAGGATTTTCAAAATATTCAATATTTTTAGAAACAATAGCTTTTTCGAGAATATATCAGCTCTTACAAATGTTGCACGATAGAATCCACGATATTTTCAAAATATCACTGACAACCTAGCTATGGACTAGCTCAATTGACTGTTGATCCGGCCACATTTGGTAATCCAAAACAATATCCAATTATAACGGGATGTGGACATGGTTTATATTTTTTATTATCTAATCTGAGAAATATCCAAATTTGAGGATATCCGAATCCATTTACATGTAAAAAAGTAGATCTGGCACAAGTTTGCCACCATCCGAATCCGATTCCCATTCTAATCCCTTTAGCTAATATTCAATTATTCGAATGTGGTATGCCCACATCCGATCCAAATCAGAACTGTTTATATCCCTAAGGAGAATTAAGTCTGGTTTGTGCGGCCATGACGCGGTTCAGTCTACCAAAACTTGACCTAGACCTAATCTAGGCCTAATTTATGAATCAACTGGATCTAGGCTCGGTGTTCTTTAAGTCAAAATCGGACATAGAGATTTCAGATCATTCACCGGGTCCATAAAAAGAGCAAGCAATAACTAAAAAGTGTAGTTTGGTCATTTTGAAGAATAGCCCACACTTGACTTAATTGCTGTCGTCGCAAATATCGGCCGTTTGATAAAAGATTAAGGCTGTAATAAAAACGTATCAGTGTGAGTGAAATTGAATGCACGAGGAAAAAGGAAAAGACTTTTATGCCCTCACTCTCCCAGGTTAGAAAAAGTTAAATAGGCTATTTCGTTCTAGAGTGTCAACGGATCGGGTTTATTCGCATCTGATCCGAGCCAAACCCAAATAAAGTCATGATAAATAAGAAGACCCGATTGAGATCTGAGTTCGGACTCGAAGGTCCGATTAATACATAGAGCCGGGTATAGTTTGTGAAATTTTATACTAGACTCGGGCCCAACTCGAGTTTCGATTAAGACCTGCAATTTTTCAATGTAAAAATGTTAAAAAATATTATTTTTTCGAGTATGGACCGGGTGTGGTTCATGTAGTTCTTATGGAGTCCAGTCATGGTTTCTCTTATGGTGGATTTGATTAGATTAGGATCTAAATCCAATCCGATACTATACCTAAAAATCAAGGCTACATCTTACCTGAGTCTAAACCAAACCCGACCCGTTGACACCTCTCATTTCTAGTGACAAGGACGTGGTTAATTTAGTAAAAGTAAAATCTTACAAAGCTGGCATACAAGTGGCGCCCTAGTGTGTGGCATGTTTTCGATGCAAGTGCCATGCCACCAAATGGGGCTCGTTTAAATAGTGCAGCTTTTGGTGGGATATCTTAGTGACCCAAACCTAGGGGGTGTCAATGGGTTGGATTTGACTTAGACCCTACCAGTACCAAACTTTATAGGGTCAGGGTTTGGTGATAAATAAGAAGGTCCGATTATAATTCGGGTCAGAACCGAAGAGTATCATTAATATATGGAGCCAAGTATGATTTGTGAAATTTCATATCAGACCGGGCTGGCCTGAAAGATTCATAAATTTTCAATATAAAAAAGATAAAAAAATATTTTTTATCAGGTATAGTCTGGGTTTGGTTCATGTGATGTTTATAAGATTCGACTATGGTTTCTTTTATGATAGATCCGATTGAATCTGAGTCTAAACCCGATACCAACATCTCAAATCAGGTCTAGGTCTTGTTTCACTTGAGTCCAAACCAAACCTGACCAGTCGACACCCTCTACCCAAGCCCATTTAGTTGGGCCTGGACTCTGAACTTTATGCCCCCCACCCAAGCCCATTTAGTTGGGCCTGGACTCTGAACTTTATGCCCCCCTTGAATTGGACGCATACTGATAAATGATGCTGATATATATATATATATATATATATATATATATATATATATATATATATATATATATATATATATATATATATATATATATATATGTGCTCCAACCGTGATAAAGCACCGACAACTCCTATGTGTGGGTGTGTTTCGATCCTAGGACCAGCTTGACACAGATCTCGCTGACAATGGGTAACCATCGTGGTGGTATGATGCTTATATATAAGAAACACACACACACACACACACACACATATATATATATATATATATATATATATATATATATATATAAATTTAGCTCAAATGAAGAATACTACAAAAAATCACTGCATATCACAATGTTTAAACCAAAGTATAAATATATATTTATTAATAAAAAAATTAATACCTTCTTTTTGAGATAACACGAGAAAAACTACACTGGGTTCAGTGGTATAAAACCCCAAGTCTCCAATGCTAACTAGCAAATGTACCCGGTTTCAACATTTAGAAAAAGCATACTCACTCGTGGGTTTTGAACTCATGACGTTCCATAGTTTGGTGATCTTTAGGAGTTGCTCCTACCAAACTAGCAGAGCCCTTCAGTCAAAAACATATATTGTCACTACAAAAGATTGAGCTTTTATCCATTTTTATAGACTAAGTTATCAATTTTATTATTTTTGGCATATTTTGATTGGAAGTTGTAAGAAATATTAGGATTGTTATAAGTTATTAAACCCTCAGTTTATTTAGTCTTAAAACCTGCTCTGATATTTGTTTAGGCTTAGATATTGGTGTTCAACTCTAATTTTTATAACTTATTTGGGTTTTTCAAAATTTAGGTTTTGATCGTAACAAGACCTTTTTTTTTTGTTGTTTGATAGCCCAAGCAAAAAATTCTCCATCAATGATCGCACATTGGCTGGCATCTTATTGTTAAAACCCATGAGGTTTCCCTTCCCCCGGAGATTACATCAGCTTCAAAAGTAACCAAAGAAAGCGGAGAGCTAATTGGATTCGGACCTGGCATGGGGTCGCCCAAGCTATTAGAGCCCAAATCTGTTAATGTTATGTTAGATTTAGTGGTGCCTAGGTCGAACCAAATCCGAATCATTTATGGCCCCACTTCATCCTCAGCTTACCAATTGATATTAAATCTGGATCGGCTCATATGTGATCCATAGTTCCCTGTGACAGTATTGGGTCGGCTCATATTGTTACACTTAATATATATATTTTGTATATTGTACTCAATAGTTGATATTTTATGCATCCTTCTCATTGTATCACAAGTATGTTTTTTATGAGATTTTGCTTGACTTATGTTTGAATTTTTTTTCTCTTTGATGTGTTATTATGTGAAATATAGAATAGTTTATGAAATATTAAAAATCTTAGTGATCCTAGATACCTTGTTATTTTTGAAATTTGAATAAATCTTTTTTATTATATTGATATATAATCCTTATGCAAACGAGCATGAATTCTTCTTATGTGAGTTATTCACTTCTATGAAATGTCTTCCTTTAATAAAGGATATGTTGGTATTTAAGTATTATGCTTTTTGTATACTTGGTATTAATAATTAATTTCATAATTATGAGAGCCTTTTTGTGTACTTCTTTGTGGGTTTTGTTAAGAGTATTTGTGAAATGACATTTTTGTGTTTGTCCATTAATTTTTGTGGACTTTGTTGGTAACATTGAAGGCTTTCATATCTTCACTCGCTATTAGTGAGTGTCCTTAGTGGCTTTTGTGATCAAATTATGTCACATATCACAATTTACTTCTCGTAAAAGTAATTCAATTCATCATTTTATGCATGCTCTTGGTTTGATATATGGTTTTTTGAGAATCTTTATATATGTTTTGACCCTTTTTAATGTTATATGTCATTGTTGTTTCATAGTAGACTTGTAATATAAGATTGAGATCTTTTTATATAACTTTATATTGACAACACATATGATATGCACTATATTTATTTAAAATTTTTCATCTACCATGATTGGATTTGACTTGAACCTTTGTTTTTCGGTTATTATATATGAACCCTTATATTTAAAAAATGATTTCCATGTGTTTGTATTGCCTTTTTATGGCATTTGTTTGATACATTCCAGATCTCAAGTCGTGTTATTATAATTATCAAAGTTTATGAGTGTCCATGTTTTAAATATCATTGATAGTTGATTGCCTCCTAGATCCATTTTGCTTTTATTGAACAAGAGATGTTTGTTAGGATGAGTTGTGTGAACTTCAGTTTAGATTGTCAATTTATAGTTTGGTTCTAACCGACGGTTGTTGGATCTGTGGTTCCATGAATGTTGTATCACTCATTTATATATTTGGCCATTGTTATTATGATTGTGATGACTAATTAATTTTGAAATTATGTTATTTCAAAAGTTTATAAAATTTAATATGAAGTCCTTGTGTTCAGGCTCAACACATTTAAGCTACACAAGCTGCTTATAGCTCAGCTCCTCAGTTATATAAACCGATCAAGAACGAGTTCCTAACGAGCTAAATTGAGCCTTCGGATAGTTTACCAGCCTTTAGAACCATCCTCCCAAAATCATCATATGTTAGGTAAAACCTTGGAGGTCTCCCTCTACACTGGAAAATGCACCAGCTTCAACCTTGTGATAAGAGATGCCCCTCCTGGTTTATAACCATGGCTATATCATGCAGATGACAAACTATGATTACTCGTAGGTCTAGTGACAAAAGTTTAAAACAGCAAAATATCAGCAGCAAAAAAAACAAACTGATTTTTTTTTTGTAAAAACATATTTTTTGTCAAAATATGGGCAAATAAGAAACATTTTAAAATTAAAAAATATGAAAAATATAAATACAAATGATTTAAAAATAAAACTAGCCAAATTTTCAAGATATATGATTTTACAAAAATATCACTAAAAATAACCATTACAAACATCCAGGTGTAGCAAATTTTCATAAATCTCACGATATTTGTCATTGCTCGTGGCCACATAGTGGCAACCCCTGCATGTTTTTTTTTTTTTGATATTCGGCGAAGGCCTAATGATGCTCCAGTTAGAAGGATGGAAAAATGTGAAAATATATTAGTTAAAAGAGGTCGGGGTAAGCCTAGGAAGACTTGGATGGAGATGATAGGAAAGGATATGAATGCTTTGAACCTCACTGAGGACATGGCATTGGATAGAAATGATTGGAGGAGAAGGATTCATGTGGAAGACCCAGAATGTTTTTCTTTTTTGGTTCATATCGCCCACCCCAATTATTTTGAGATGATTGTTGTTGTTGTATTTACATGGAGAAAACACCCCCAGGTACTTATTGTCGCTGTCCTGACAGTGTAAAACTGTGACTTTAGCTTTTGCCCCCAATGAGTGGTCACATTTGGGGGGAGTGACGCCCATGAGATTTGAACCTAGACCACCTGCTTAGCGGCTTACGACCCACTACGCCAAACCTGGCGCAAAAGGCTTGTCAAAATAATCAAATCGACAGATTGTTTTCTAAAAACCAAATCCTTTTAATTAAAAAAAAAGTTATTTTCAAACAAAACATAAGAAAAACATCCTTAAAAAAAAATTATTATTTTTTTTAAGATTTAAAAAGTTTAGAATAGCACTTAAAAAATGTTAAATTCCATAATCCTGAGCTAAAAAAGTTTAGATCTGACCTAATCGCATCTGGTCTAATCGAATTTTGATTCAGGTTGGGAGTCAGATGGAATCAGCTAAACTGAATCCAGATCCGAGTAACCTAAAATCCGACATTTTACATATGTTCATATTCAGATTCTAGTCAGATTCGGATCTTATTCAGACTCAGATTTGGAATCAGATGCAAAATCCAATACTCAGTCTGAGTCCGATTATTAATCAGATCCTACTTTAGCCACCGAACCCGAATAATTCGATTGACCTATTGATATCCGTAGTTGATATGGCTTTCCAAGCCAACACCACTAGTGTTGTAAATGGGTTGGGTTTGAATTGAGTGTAACCCATACTAGATCCGACTAATTGGATATTGGGTTGGGGTTCAGATGGAGAAAAGATAATATAAGTCCAACTAAGTACATGTATCTGGATTTGGATATCTGTCGGATTTGGCACCACAATCACAGGCCTCATAAATAAGTCATCCAAACGGAGCTTCACTTTGCTTTTTTGGATCTTTTTGCATTACGTAGCTGAACCTTCCATACTGAATTTGACCCATATTATCACATCCAGGTAGTATATATATATATATATATATATATATATATATATATATATATATATATATATATATATATATATATATATATATCAAAATCTGGGCCATGACAGATTTGGAACAAATATAGTAAGGTCCAGTTGAATCTGGATCTGACAGTGTAAACAAGTGTATATCCAAATCAGGTCTGAACCGACCCATTGCCTTTTCCTCATGAAAATGATCATGTTTTCAATGGTTCCAGAAGTACAAGGACTCAAATCATAACCAGATCCAAGACACTTCTGTAAGATCCGAGTTGGATATGGACTTGCTTTACTAGCTTTTAATAAGTTGAATAACGTACCGGGACAGGCATGTCCGCCCTATATCCAACCCATTTGCATCCCTACTTGTGCCTCATCTTCACGGATCCAAGCACTGGCGGTTGGGATGTCCAGATCCGCTCTTGCATGCCAGGTTCCGAGAGCCCCCGAAAATGTAAGCTGGTGAGGGATGAAGCAGCAGGAACTAAACTAAGAACAAGAGCTAGTGCAGAAATGCAAATGGATTGGATCTGCATCTTGAATAAGATCCATGTTGCATATGAGCAGAAAGTAGTATTGAATCCTGAACTGGAGAATAGGAATGGGAAACGAGATGAGCCGCTCGTGGCTCGGTTCATGTTTGGCTCATAAAGAACTCATTCCAACTTGTGAAATAGGCTTGGCAAGCTCGAGCATAATAAAAACCAGTGTTCCTTTATTAATAATAAACATATTATATATATTTTATATTATAGAATGAAGATCCTTTTCTCTATATACAAGTACATGTTAAATGAGTTTTTCAGGTTTTATTTTATTTTATTTTTAAATTCTGACCCTACAAATGTGATCTGTGTGCTTGATTTTATACGGATCAGCTCTTGAAGTGTTCAATTCAACGGTCTGAAATTTTTGTAAATATTTGAAGCTCCAAATATCATTTTTCATAAAAAAACACATGATTCAGGTGTGGATTTCTCATAATTCATGCTCAACACATTTACAGGGACGAAACTATGAAAAAAATACCGAAAAAGCAAAAAAACCCTATTTAGTAAGTTTCATTTAGCACCTGGATTTTTATCCGCTTTTTGTATTTTTTCGCAGTTTTCACCCTATAAATGTGTTGGGCATGATACATGCTAAATAGTTTTTTCTGCTCTTTCAGTTTTTTTTTTGCAGTTTCGACCGCATAAATGTGTTGAGCATGGTCTATTTATGAGAAATCCACAACTGGATCATGTGCTTTCTATTTAAAAAAGATTTTGGAACCTTGAAAATTTACAAAAATTATAGACTGTTGATTTTTCCAACCTTATAGAAATACACCCATGTGTCAGAATCAAACACTTAAAGAGCCGATGCCTATAAAATCAAGTACATAGATCACATTTGCATGGTCAAAATTTAAAAATAAAAAGATAGGCTTTTTAAGTGTTCAATTCTGACACATGGGTGAGTTTTTATAAGGTTTGAAAAATAAAAAAAAACACCGAAATAGCAGAGAAACCCATTTAGCATGTATCATTTAGCATATTTCATTTACCACCTACCCATACGTGCTAAATAAAATATGCTAAATGAAACATGCTAAATGGATTTTTTTAGCTCTCTGGATATTTTTTTCATAGTTTTGACCCCTTAAATGTGTTGGGCATGGTTGATTTATGATGAATCCACACCATAATCATGTCTTTTAGATAAAAAAATGATATTTGAGCCCTGAATATTTACAAAAAATTTGGACTGATATTTTTCAAACATTATAAAAATTCACCCATGTGTTGGAATCGAACACTTCAAGAGTTAATCCCCATAAGATCAAGTACATAGATTACCGTCAGAATTTAAAAATAAAACAAAAAAACTTGAAAGACTTATTTAGCAGAGCACATACCCAATACTATATATATATATATATATGTGATAAATGAAATATGCTAAATGATACGTGCTAAATGAGTTTTTTTTGCTCTTTGATTATGATATTTGATGCCTTGAAATTTTCAAAGATTTTGGACGGTTGATTTTTTGAACCTTATAAATACTCACCCACGTGTTAGAATTGAACACTTAAAGAACTCATGATCCCTATAAAAATCAAGTACATAGATTACATCTATATAGTCAAAATTTAAAAATAAAAAGAAAAAAACCTGATTTAGCACATACCCATTACTATATATATATATATATATATATATATATATATATATATATATATATATATATATATATATATATATATATATATATATATATATATATATATATAAAGAGATAAAGAGAGTAACTAATGAGTTGGTGTTAAATGAAATATGCTAAATGATAAGTGCTAAATGGGTCTTTTAGGTATTTGTGATTTTATTTTTAAATTCTAACAAATGTGATCTATGTACTTGATTTTATAGGGATCATATCTTTCAAGTGTTCGATTCAACACGTGGGTGGGTTTTTATAAGGTTCAAAAAATTCAATGGTCGAAACTCTTTGCAAATTAAAATTTTCAAAGTTCTAAATATCATTTCTTTAATCCAAAACACATGATTCAGGTGTCTGATTCCTCGTAAATCGACTATGCCCAACATATTTATAAGGTCAAAACTTCAAAAAAAACAAAAAAATAAGAAAACCCATTTAGCATATTTTTTTTAACACCTATATATATATATATATATATATATCCCACAAGTAACGTTGGAGGCGGGCGGACACTAAGATGGTGGAGACCCGTAAGGCATGATTGACAGGTTACCGTTACTGGCCAGAAGGTCGCTGGGTCATTTGGGCGGCCCAAAATGCAAAATGGGTCCAGCTCCAAATGCCTCCAAATGCGTATCTGAACCATAAGTAACAATAGGAGACACGAATCAGGATTGCATCTGTTGGGGCATTGGATATATACCAAACATGGGGAAATTCTTTTTGCTTTAGACGAGATTCTGACCCGAAAACAACCAAACGAGTATATCCAGTTCTAACCTAAATACAACTAGACCCAACATCACTTGCTGCAAATCTAACGTGGATCCAAATATGGACTATTGCGATTCAGCTATATGTCTAGATGCAGTCCAGTTTGAACCCAGGTAGGAACAATGAATGACTGATTTGCATCACTATTACTCAAAAAGAAAAGAAAAGGGTAAGCTTGAATAATTTCAAACAGCCACGTATCTCAGTAATGGGAAAATCTCACTTAGCAAAAATCCTATGATAAATTAAGGATTTGGTTTTCTTGAGAAGATATTGGCATATTTAAAAAACATAAAAACTATAAAAATATAAAAAAAATAAAAAGTATAAAATTTTTCTTATCCAGCTAATATCATGATTATGGTATTTTCAGAAGAGGTGATATTTTGAAAATGAAAATATATTGCTACCATTATTTGCATGTAATTCTACTAAAGAACTTATGCAAATCCATTTGATTCCGAACATTTCTAATAATTCTTCACCGAAATCTTTTTTCTTTAATGTATCTTGGTTGGTTGGTAGGTGCCCAAAAGATGGATGTGGTATAATTTATTTTTTTATTTCCTGGTTTTGGTTGTTTTCCAACCACACATCTACGAGAAAATCATCGGAGTCTTTTTTTTTCCCGTTTTTTTTAGTTTGTTTTACACCAATAAAAATGACCGAAAAATGATCAAATATTTGTTTTATCTAAATAGACAAAAACAAAGTTTTAAGAGAGGGGATAAATTTTAAGTAAATATCTAAAAAAAATTTGCCCTCTATCATCCAAATTACGCCACTAAATATTTTTTTTTTGAAAACATATTTAATGCTTCTAAGAAAGAAATGGCCCAAGTGAGAGCCCATAAGTGACCTTCTTCACTTTTCAATACTTTTTCTCTAACAAAATGCTAATCAATTTTTACATTCTTGGTATCAGCATGAAAAACTGGACTTGTAGCAAATTAAGTATGTCTCTCCCAAATTATAACACCATAAAATTAGCTTGTATTTTTGTTGAACCTTCAATTCTATTAACAATTGGCTGATCCATGTTAGTTCAGCAATTGCTCCAGCAATGACCTCAAACAAGCTACAATGTGTTGTTTTGTTAAGTTTGAAGAAATAAGATTTGGTCAAAAAAATGTAAAGTTTATAAGGAGATTTATAAGGACCTCAAACAAGCTACAATGTGTTGTTTTGTTAAGTTTGAAGAAATAACATGTGCATGGTCATATCTTAAGACACGATTAAGAAGTTTATAAGGAGATTTATTTTTTAGATTTTCACTTCGTAAACGATTTATGAGATAAATTGTTGTCCTTAAAGCATCAACCCAAAACTCATTTGGCATGGAAGCACACACAAGCAAACTTAGACCAGTTTTAATTACATGTCTATGCTTGCATTCCACAATGTCATTCTATTGTGATGTGTGTGAGGACAAGACAACCATCATTGAATTCCTCGTTGATCAATAAAATTATAAAAACCTTTTCTTGTAAACTCACTACTATGAAATATCTTTACTTTCTTCAACTATTTTTTAAAAGCTTGAAATAAGGTAAGATGTTTGAATTTTTTATAAAAAGTAAAAAGCCAGGTGAAATGAGAATAATTGTCAACAATCAACAGATAATATCTATCTCTATAGGTAAATTGGGAGCTGAACCCCATAAAACAGAATGCAATAACTCTGAAAGGTAATTAGCATCATATTCAACAAGCTTAAAAGAATGTACATTTTTTTAAAAATAACATAACTTGAGCATATATCTAATTTAGGTTCATTAAACATAGAAACCAAACTATGTATCTTTAAGAGTAAGATGTCCAATCTTGCAATCTCATCTAATTTTTTTATGATTTTTTCTTTTGCATGTGCCACATTCATCTTCTTTTTCCAACTTGTCACTCCCCATCAATACATACCTCCTTCGAAAGTCAAAAAAGCAATTATTATCTCTAACAAGCTTAGCCACTGATAAAAGATTGTGCTTTATATGAGGAACATGAAGAATGTTTTGGAAAGAAGTATTGGACCAATATTTGGGGAAACTAACCTCATTGCCAACCAGACTCTATCACTCCCCCAATATTCAGTCTTGGTGTTCATGCTTTGATCATCTACAATGACATGAGGAAAAGCTATTATATCTAGATACCAAGCTAAATTCTGAAACAAACTTAAGGCTGCAAAAGCTTTTGGTATGTCATATGACGTCCTGGCGGTGTGATTACGTTTATCACAGAATTTGCATATGACCAGTTCTTTACATTGGGATTGACTATTGATGATGAAATTTTGAAAAGAATTTGGACCATCATGTCCAGCTCCTCTTCCTTGATCATGGTAATTTCCCCGACCTCTTTGTCTTTGAGTAAAGAGGCAACTAAGGAATTCCCAGTCTTTTCAGGTTGCGGGGTCTTAAGATTTAAAAGTTGTAGCATGTTTTATTGGTTAATTAAAAGATCAAAGATTTCAACAAAAAGATGGCAAAAATGTTAATTAGCGGCATAAATTTACGATGAAAATAATTTGTCGCAAATTTGTGATGAATTAGCTAGAGAAAGCTAGTCGTTCTTAAAATTGGAATTAGTTGCGAAATTAGCGACGAAAAAAATTATCTCAAAATTCATCGTTAATTAGCGATGGATTAGCGACGAAAATGTTTCATCTCAAACTTCGTCGCAACTTCGCGATAGATGAGCGATAGAATTTTGTCGTCGCTAATCCATCGCTAAATAGCGATGGATTTTGAAACGATTTTTTTCTATCGCTAATTTTTGATGTAAAATGACCCATCTAGGGCACGAAATTAACTCCTCCCCCTGCTCTCTCTCTCTCCCCTCTTTCGCCGACCACCCTCACATTGCTTGCCTTCTCTACCCCCGCTCTCCTGCGACCCAACATCTGACAACTCCCTCCGGAGACCTCGCTGGCCACCTCTCGTTCTCCTCCCTCGATCGTTCCCCCTCTGTCGCTCCTTTCCCTTGGGTGAGCCCTCTCCCCTGCTCGCCGTATTCTGGCCACCCAACGTCGGCGACCCCCACTTCGCGTCTGGCTCTCTCAAGTGATCTCTTCCCTCCTCTTTGTTTTCTTCTTCATATTCTTTCTTCTTGTCTCTCTTCTCCATCCTTTGTCCCCTGCAGCTCACTAACAACCCCACCCTGCGTTCGGCCACCTACCACTGATGACCTTAGCTAGAGCACCTCCTGACCTCCTATCCCCACTGCCATCTCCCTCTCTCTAGTTTTGTTTCGCTGGGCACCCAACCGCCTCCCTCTCTGATAGCCTCGTCGGGCATCCGACCCTGGCCGACACCCTTTGTTCCCACTCTCTCTTTCTTCCCTCGCTCATCCTTTCCCCCTTCTTACCTTCCACTATCCCACCCTTTGGTGACGACACTGACAAACCCTTCATCGGCCCTGCTCAAATGACTCTCTCTCTCACTGGCATCGCGGAAGGGGCACAGACCCCTCCCCACTTTCTTTTTTGCCGACAGGTTGGGCCTGCCGACACTTCCTTTTTTGCTGGTAGGTTGGGCACGTCGACTCTCCACTTCGGATAGGCAGGGGTTTGCCGTCTCTACCTTTCCGGCAAGGGGCTTTGCGCCTGCCCGTTGTGTCTTTCCCGACAGGTAAGGGCAAGTCCCCTGTCGCCTTTGGTTTTGCCAGTAGGGGTGATGCCTCTGCCCCTCTCAGTCTCCCTCTTTTGTTTCGGCCGGCAAGGGCGATGCCCATGCCACCGTTGGGGTTCCTTTGGTAGTGGCTTTGCCCTTGCCCCTCTTTTCCCCTCTACAGACAGGGGTGCACTGCAGGTGCGTAGCAGAGCAAAATATGTGATGCTTAATGCTAAGCATCGCATGCGGCTTAAAATACCATGCGAAAAAAACAAGAAAAATGTAATTGCAAAAGCATGCAAATTGGGTAAATACCCGTGGTGAGTAAGTGATGCAAGTGCATCGCATGTTATTTACTTTCTTGGATGCAATACTTTTCTACTCACACACCCACTTAGTTGTGGATATCTATGACTGTTTTGCTGGAGTTTGGAGATCATGCTGAGCATAATTTGAATGTATGAGAATAGAAGTGCTTTTATTTTTGTAGTTCAGATTTCATGCTAGTCATAGTAGTAGTTAGCAGGATATTGGAGTGTGTTTGTTGTAGGTACATGTTTGACATTGTTGTGATATAAATGATTGAATGTATTATAATATTTGACATGACTATCCATGCTTGGATGAAGTTATTTTCGATTTTATTATGCATTTTATTTAAAATTCTATCATGAAAATATGTTTAAATTGAATGTATCATGTTTGTGAATATGATTTCATCTTTCTAAATATCCTTGTGATGTGTGTAAATATGATGTGATGGTGTTAAACACGAAAATATTAAATTATCAATGCACGCATAATAGTTCATGGAATTGCATTTTATATTAAGCATGTTTGTGGTAGAAAGGGAAAGAAAATTTATGCATTAACTAAAACAAAAAAAATGCTCACCAACAATCACCAAACAAGAATTTCTAACAGATTTATAAACAATAACAAAGTGTTAACCAACTCAACATAAGCAATAAGGAAAATAAAGACTTTATGACCTACAATATGCAAATTATAGCAAACCAACAAGGAGAAATCAGTCATTATATATATATATATATATATATATATATATATATATATATATATATATATATATCAAATCATTACATCCTTCATCAATCCATGATAAATTAGATATTTTCTTTATCATAGCATTATTATGATTCTCTTTTAATTGGTGAAGATAATATCTGTAATATTATAGGACAAAATGGTTGCAAACTGTGAATGAATGTACCGTAGGATAGTTGATAATGAGGTGTCGCTTGAATATATGGATGATGTTGACAGTTTTATTGAATTTGCAACAACAAGTGTTAGTACAGTGGATCCCACCGGTCGGATCATGTGCCTCTACATGATGTGTAAGAACAATCGATTTGTAGAACCTCATGGCGTTAGACATCACCTATATGGGAAGGGTTTTGTGAGTGGTTATCAGAATTTGATGTTTCATGTTGAAGAATTTTAAAAAAAAATTAATGCACGGGTGGATGTAGTGCATGATAATCCATATGTTGATTTGATATTTGATGCTGCGGGACCAGAATTGGGTTCTGCTATGGGTCCTAGTGATGTACCAACTGGGGTAAATAAAGAAGCAACAAACAATGCAGCTAGTAGATTTTATGACTTAGAGATGTTGATGAGCTATTGTGGAATGGTTGTGAGAGTCACACTATCTTGTCTGCAGTTCTTCAACTACTAAATTTGAAGTCAGAGTATAATTTGAGCAAATCATGTTTTGACCGTTTGTGCTATATTGTGAACAGTATGTTGTCCAAAGATGAGAAATTGCCATAAAATTTATATCGTGCGAAGGTTATGGTCAACACTCTAGATATGGGGTATCAAAAGATAGATGTTTGTCCAAATCACTGCATGTTATATTTCAAAGATAAAAAAACAGCAGATCATATTCGTCATGTGGGCATCCTCGGTTCAAACCAAAGCCAAGGAGCAATGCTAGCACGAGATTAAAAGAAGTGGCATACAAGTCACCTTGCTACTTCCCTTTCACCCCTAGATTACAATGATTGTATATGCCTTCGAGGATACCTAAACACATGAGATGGTATGCAAATAAAGTTTGACATGATAAAGACAAGATCATGCATCCTGTTGACGCGAAAGCTTGCAAACACTTTAATCATATTCATCAGACCTTCACAATGGAAGTGAGAAATGTTAGGTTCAGTTTATGTACAGATAAATTTAATCTATTTGGGGGTAGATCAACCCCATACTCGTGCTAACCGATATTTGTCACCCCATACAACTTTCCTCCAAGCTTGTGTATGAAGCGTCAAAATCTTTTCTTGTCTCTATTGATCTCTGGTCCGATGTCTTTGGGCTAAAATCTTGATATATATTTAAGGTCATTGATTGATAAACTGAAAATACTGTGGGATGATGGTGTTCTCACGCACGATGCCCACAAAAAATAAAACTTCAATATAAAGGTTGTTATTCCATGGACAATTAGTGACTTCCTTGCATATGATATGTTATCTGGTTGGAGCACACATGGGAGGTTGTCATGTCCGTACTGCATAGAGGATACAAAATCTTTTAGATTGATGTCTGGAAGGAAACTGTGTTGGTTTGATTTTCACCATCAATTTCTACCCAGCGACCATCCATTCTGACGACAAAGGAATGCGTTTCGAACAGGTACAACTGAAATAGAAGGTCCACATACACGATTGCCTGACACAAAGATTTTAAGATGATTGCGATACTTTTCATATGGTCTAATAGATGCCCGTAGTGTGACACCCTTCCTTGAATTTGGGAAAGATCATAATTGAACAAAGAAATCTATATTTTGAGAACTACCATATTTGCCGACCTTATTGATATGACATAATTTGGATGTGATGCATGTAGAGAAAAATGTGTTTGATAATATGTTTAATACGGTAATGAATGTCAAAGGGAAAACGAAGGATAATCTGAAGGCCCGTATAGATTTAAAAGTAATATGTAAAAGACCAGAATTGGAACTCCAAGAGTACAATGACAAAGTACTGAAACCAAAGACAAGGTACATGCTTGGACCAGATCAAGTAAAACAGGTATGTTAGTGGTCGAGACAGTTGAGATTTCCAGATGGATACGTCTCTAACATTGCTCAGGCTGTGAAGATAGACGAGTGACAATTATATGAGTTGAAGAGCCATGATTGTCATGTCATCATGCAACGGTTGATTCTTCTAGCATTTCATGATATGCTAGACAAACCTATATAGGGGGTATTATAAGAGTTGAGTCATTTTTTTAGAATATTGTGTACAACAGAAGTTGTAGTAACCGAGGTAAAGAATTTCGAGGATTTTGTCGTCACTACTATTTGTCAGCTAGAGAAGATATTTCCGCCAGCATTTTTTGATGTTATAAAACATGTGATCATACACTTTCCATATGAACTTAGGATTGGTGGTCCTGTGCAATATCAGTGGATGTACCTGTTCGAAAGATATATTTTTATTTATATTTTTCTTTCTAATGCTATTGAGAATTTATTGTATTACAAGATGTATATTGTTGACAGATGCTTGTTTGACCTAAAAAAAAAAGGTTCAGAATAAAGCAAGAGTAGAGGGTTCAATTTGTGAGGCGTACACTTTAGAAGAGATTTCAAATTTCTCATCTATGTACTTTGAGCCTCACATTCTAACATGTTACACTTGTCCACCTCATAATGATGATAGAGAACAAGTTATTGTCGCTAACAAACTATCTATATTTAAACTACTTGGGAATGCCTTTGACAGTTGTTGGTCAAGACTCTTGGAACATCGAGAGCAAGACACTATACAAATCTATATCATTTTTAATTACTCAGAGATCGACCCCTACATCGAGTAATTATACATAATATATTACACTAAGTTCTGTATGTACATGATTCAGTAATATAATTATTTGTTAAGTATAGACGATTTGATCTGGAGTTGCGAAGAGAACTTCCACATCTCATTGATTTAGAAGTACAAAAATAACGTGAAAATAAGTTTGGGGCATGGTTGAAAGAGTTGGTAAGGATGATGACATACATTCTTTCTGTGTAAACAACAATATGTTACTTAATTGGTCTTGTTTACAGTCATGTTTATGCTTGTAGGTCCGCCATGATGATGTTAATGACTGAGGAATATGTGATTTACAAAATGGTCCAATCAAAGTTGTGCAATGTTATAATTAACGAGTATATCGTAAATGGTTATCGATTTCATACAAAAGACTATGGTGTAAATAAGTCAACGATGAATAGTGGCGTGTGTGTCAAGGGTAGCAGTTACAGTGAAAATAAACTTGACTACTATGGTGTTATTGAAGAAATAATGAAGTTGACTTACTTAGGCATAAATAATACGATAACTTTATTCAAGTGTCATTGGTTTGATCCCACAACAATAAGAGTCAACAAAGCCTCAGACATTGTGAAGGTGAATCGTGAATCAAGGTTTGGAATATATAAACCATTCATATTAGCATCGCAAGCTCAACAAGTTTACTATACTTCATATCTGAATACAAGGAAGTCATATAAAAATGAATGGTGGGCGGTTTGCAAGGTGAAATCTAAACTATACCCCGGGTATGATCAGTTACAGGAAGACAAGATTGTTGAAGAGGGTAATTACTATCAATCAGATGATATATATGACTTCTTTTATGGTTACAATGTTACACATGATCTGCATGTCACATCTCTATTGTCCGATGACACATGTATGAAAGAATGTGATCCAAATGATATACCAAGTGGATGGCCGCCCAATGAAGAAGATGACGAAGAGGGCAAAGAGGAGGAGGATGAAGAAGAAGAATATAAAAGTCAAACAAGTGATGAGGAAGCATACTCGAGCTAGTGAAATACATCTTGTAATACATACCACATCACTTTCTCATATGCACCATCTATTTTAACATTATATCTTGCATATCATGTTACATTCCATGCATACTTAGCATGTACATGCATAGTTCATGCATGATTATAAAACTAATTCATGTAGGACCTTTAAATATTTATATTTCATATATATGTCATGTCCATGCTATAATAACATTTTTATTTGTTAGAATATGGTTCATGGAGGTCTCAATGGTCGAGCACCCAATGGCCAAGGACCAAGTGAAGGTCGTGGGACAACATTAGGTAGATGTCTTTGTGTTATATTTAAATATATGCATTCATTATATTTTTGCTTATATGTTGATATAAAAATTGTTACTTGTTAATCATCTTTATATGATCATATCCCAGTGATAGTCAGTCTCAGCCTTTGTCCTCACGTAATGCTTCAATATGTATATCATTTAAATAATTATATACTTGATTAGTTTAAATATGCATTATGTGAATTTCTAACTCATTGTTCTATAGATGTTGTTTTGCCTGCACATGACTCACCTATACCAGTTACTCATACACATCACGAGATAACGCCGGATGTTGGGTTTTCTCAGTCTGACACATGATGACTCATTGAAATAATGTATATCGATAGTCGACCGTAAGTATTTCATTATCACTTGTTCAATACTTATCTTAAAAATAGTGTATATCGATAGTCGATTGTTAATGTGTACCAATTCATATGCAGTGCGATGTTTGAGCCATAAGAAATAATTCGAGAAATTAGGAAGTCACTAGTTCAACATCTTTTAGGACCGGTCGCTCAATGAAAAGAGTACCCAAAGGAGGTGTTGGACAGATTATTATCCTCATTCATGGTATATAATCGTTTATTATAGCTAATGTGTTTCATATTTAATTTTTTGTTATAGTCATGTGTATTAACTTTCTTAAATTATTTGTAGGCTTTGAATCGCTCCGCGACTGCTAAGGAGGAGCAGGACGCGAGGCTAGTATGGCAGAAGGTGGCTGTCAGTCGTTTTGCCGACATGCTTCACAATATGAAAACTGCACCAATAAAAGCAGCTGGTGGGATAGACGATCCACTATAGTAGAAGAGCCATGACCCTTCTACTATCAGGTCAGATTATTGGAATGCAATGTGTGATAAGTGGGTGCGCCATGAATTTTGAAACCGCTCAGCAAAGGCTGCACAAAATCGAGCGAAGATGCCTGATGCCCATCTACATACAGGTGGTTCTAGGACTTTTTGGGAGCCACCAAAAGAAAATACTAACTCATCAATATATATATATATATTGTCAAATTTATAAGTATTTCTGCATACTTTCTAATTGATTTTTTTATCATTTAACCTTGCAAGAAGCCAAAAAATGAGGCATTGTGCCTTACAAGGATGTGTTTGTTGAAACACATAAATGTAAAAGCATGAGAGAGTTCGTATCAGAGAAGGCGAGAGAGACAACGATATGTATTTATTATATTAATAAACATTGTAATATACAAGTTACCATGAATTACATTATCATAAATATTATAATTTTTAATTATTAATTCATACTGTAATCATTACTTTGTAGGAGTCATACGAGCAACAGATGGTAGAACGATATGGCGATGACTCCACTTAGCATCCGCCTTTTGATCATACAGCATGAGTGACTGCAACCGGTGAACCCAAAAAAGGTCGTGTGTTCGGGTTTGGAAGTAATATGAAAACTACACCAGTCAGTGCCTCCTGCATCCAGGGCTCTCAGAGTTCTCCCGCCAGCATCAACTCCTAGCGTCCAATTGATCCTGCTATTTCTTGGAATAGTGTTCACCAACTTCTTCAGGACACAATACGTGACTTTTTACATGAAGTCATTCCCAACCTTGTCCATAATGAGTTGTGCAACTTTTTTGGGGACAGAAGAACTTCGTCTGCATTCAACATGAGGTTTGGTGCCCATCAGGTATAAAGTTTCATGTCGTTAGATTTCAAGCTAGTATATGCATGATTGAATACATATATACATGATTGAATCACTATAAAATTTTATTGATAGCATTAGAACTCATATATGCATGATTGAATCAGTATGAATTTTTTTTTGACAACCTTAGAACACATATATACATGATTGGATCACTATTAAATTTTTTGACTGCCTTATAACATATATATGCATGATTGAATCACTATAAAAGTTTTAGGACACTCTTAGAACACATATATGCATGATTGAATCACTATTATTTTTTTTTTGACAACCTTAGAACACATATATGCATGATTGAATCACTATTATTTTTTTTTGACAACCTTAGAACACATATATGCATGATTGAATCACTATATAATTTTTTTGACAAGCTTACAACACATAAATGCATGATCGAATCACTATGAACTTTTATTGACAGCTTTAGAACACATATATGCATAATTGAATCACTATAAAATTTATTTGATAGCCTTAAAAAACATATATGCATGCTTAAATCACTATGACATTTTTTGACAACCTTAGAACACATATCTGCATGATTGAATCACTATGAATTTTTTTATTAGCCTTAGAACAAATATATAAATAATTGAATCAATATAAAAAAAATTTGACAGCCTTATAACACATATATGCATGATTGAATCACTATAAACATTTTTTGACAACCTTAGAACACATATATTCATGATTGAATCATTATGAATTTTTTTTGACAACCTTAGAACACATATAAGCATGATTTCATCACTATATTTTTTTTTGACAACCTTTGAATTCTGTCAATGTCCTTCACTTTATTGCTAGTCTATATGTTATTCAGTCATGTTACTTTAATTGCCTTAGATTAGGTGCATTGCATATAATTTATTTCATTATATTTTGATTATCAATACTAACATTTTGGTTCTCTTGTAGGATGTTGAAGATGATCAGCGTAGAGGAACTGATGGATGGGTAGATCCAGACAATAAAGAGGATCATGATGCTCCAAATCTTGGTGATGATTAGCTTCATGTATTGAATTTATTTCACGTACTTGTTGTTTCAAACGAAACTCTTTGTATATGTTCACTTGTAACTAATTAGAACTTGTCAAGGATTATACTGGGTTGTTAAATTTGTTTCACTTATATCTTGTGTTAAATTTGTTACAACTACTTTGTATATGTATTTTTTATGTGTACTTTCATTTTTTATACATAGGTTATATAAATTGTATAACAAGATTTTTTTTTCGATATTTATATTTCAAAGAATTATTTGTTATTTTTTATTTTAAATTTTGTAACAAATTAGCGACGAATATTATCCGTCGCCAATTTAGCGATGAATTAAGGATTGATATTTATCTGTCTCAAAAACTGAATCAGTCGATGTTTTACGACGGAATGTATTTCATCGCTAATCTGTCGCTAAATTGGTGACGGATATTAGAGACGAATATGTATTCGTCGTTAAATTTTAGCGATGGATTATCGATGGATATGTAACTGTTGCAAAACTAAATCAATGCTTGTTTAGTGACGGATTAATGATGAATAATGAATTTCGCTAATTCTTCGCGAATTAATGATGGAAGTAGCGACAAATCAGTTCTGTCTTTAATTAGCCACCATAAAATTACGACAAATGCTATCCATCGCTAAGCCGTCACCGATCAGTCGCTAAACAATTCAGCAATGGATTTGCGATGAATTAGCATCGGATAGCGTCCGTCGCTAATCCGCAAAATTCTTGTAGTGATAAAGCTCTCATAATAATTACTTATTCCATTCAAAGTATATTGGACCAGATCTGAATCCTGCACCAGCTCATCAATCACAAGGAATTTCACATGATTAAGCTAATCCACCAATGATTTTTCTTCCTTTTTAATGTTATGAAGATCTTTTTCAGTTGAACAATTCTGATGCTTGACTGAGAAACATAAGATTTTTCCAAGGCAATACATGCATCAAGGGCTGAACCAATCCCCATGATTTGTGCAAGAACCGATTTAGTGACCATTACTTTGATAAACTGAAAGCCAACTGTTCTACCCTCTTCTAAATAAGAAATTCAGGATTGGTAAGGATCCTCACACACTCTCTATCTCATGATAGAGGTATTTTTGAGCTGGAAGGTTTTGCTGAATAAACTCTGCTTCCGTTTTCACGTCTTCTGAGGGAGTCCTCGACTATAGCAGTTTGAGCCAAAAACGGTACTGCCTCAACATGTCAATGGGTCGGGTATGACCCAAACCTGACCTGTATTAGGTTTGGTAGGGTCAGTGTTAGGTAAGACCTGAGTTTCTATTAAGGTCACTGGGTGCAATGCAAGTAACTATTTGAGTTGGAGCCCTAAGGTTTGATTAGCATATGAACCTAGGTATCATTCATGAAATTTCATACCAGACCGAGGAGAGACCTGAGTTTCTATTAAGGTCTGCAATTCTTCATTGTAACAAAATTTAAAACAATAATATTTTACTGGGTATGAACCAAGTTTGGTTCTTATATTAGATCCAGTCAGACTTGTTTCTAGTACTTCAAAGTTGGATCCGAGTCTGATCAAGGTTTGACCCATTGACACTCCGAGCTTGGAAGGAGCGTTCGGTCCATAAGTGTCTGCCTTAGGCCGTGTTTGACTCACTAGACAAATTCCAGGACATGTGAGTCAACCCCAGGGGTGCAACTTAGGGATGGCAGTGGACCGGGGCAAAGGCGGGGGACAAGGTCTCCACTCCTGCCCTGTTTCAAAATTCTGCCCTCCCCCCCCTTCATCAATGCATGGGTTTTGATTTTTGTCCTCCATCTCCATTCCAAACGGGGCGAGGCGTGGCAGGACCCCATTTCTCCCCGGTCCACTACCATCCCTAGAGGTATTTTAGTTATTTTGCTAACAGGGATCGTGGACAGGATGATGCGGGGCAGGCTGGGAGAAAGCATAAGTCCATTCCCGCATGAGTTTTGATTTTAACTTTCATCCCCGCCTCCTGGGCAGGGTCCCATTTTCCCGGGTCCACTGCCATACCTAATGCAACTCACAGGTTGTGTCTCCCTCCTCTGAATCATAAAGCAGCAAGAAGCAATGAGTCCCTGCCGGACCAATTGGTTCCCATGTATCAAACGTGAGACTGCACCTGGACAGGGACCATTCAGTCCTGGCTGGTGCCTCTCGCTATTCAAACGCGCCCTAGAGAACTAGTTTTTCTACATTATACCTTCTTTTCTAGAGTAATTTCATATCAATCCCGATTTCATCAGTTTTTTCAAAAAACTTGCTTTATTATTTTTTCAAAACTGTCCCTAGCATAGTAATGCCATTCCACTCAAGGAAAGCGGTCAGTCAGCAAGTTATCCTTAAGGATGTTTCTCACACGGTTAATAAAAGGGTTTTGCTTATTAGTCCCTGCCTAATGATGGATTTGCAAAACTATTCCTGCCTTATGCGATTTTGCAACACCACCCCCCTCCCTCTTTTTTTTTTACCCTTGCAAAGTTGTCCTTGAGGTTAACAGTCGTCCCCATTAGGGGTGTCAACGGGTTGGGTTTACCAAACCCTATAGGATCCGGGTATGGTGATAAATAAACGACCCGATTAAGACCCAGGTTTGGACTCAAAAATCGGATTAATACATGAACCTGGGTATAGTTTGTGAAATTTTATATCAGATTCGGGCTCGATTTGAGTTCTGATTAAGACCCACAAATTTTCAATGTAAAAATGATAAAAAATATTATTTTATCGTGTATGACCGGGTCTATAATATGTAGTTCTTATTGGGTCTGGATATTGGTTCTCTTGTGGTGGGTCCGATTAGACTTGAGTCTGGACCCAAGTACCATACCGAAAATTGGGGCCAGGTTTGGTTTCACCTGGGTCTGAACCAAACCCGACTCATTGACATCCCCTAATCCCCATCATCTAATGACAATTGTCAAATGCTCATAGCATGACCATTTTGACCTCATTAAAAGGCCTCTATGCAAAACGTTAATAAGTTACTTTCTTTTAGTTCAAGGGGTAGAATAAACACTTTCATTTAGCCTTCAAACCATGATTATTGTCTAACCATAGTTAATTTGACACCTTTTTATCTAAAGGATCTTTTTGAACTAAAACCAGATAAGGTAAGGACGATTTTGCAAAACCGACAAGGCAAGAGAGGGGGGTGATCAGAGGTTACCTAAAAAGGGATCGGCGAGAGGGAGACCGTCGACGTCAGGTGCAGGCGACAGGCGAGGTGAGTGAGGGTTCGACTATGAGAGTCGAGCGAGGGAGAGGGTTCGGGGTTCGATCGAAAGAGAGCACTCAGTGGTCGACGGTCGATCGAGGGTTCGACAATGTCAAAAGGTGAGTGAGGGTTCAGGGTCGTTGGTCGTCGGGGGCACACGACGGTGAGAGAGATGGAGTGAGGGAAGGAGGAGGTGAAGGAGAGAACTCGAGCGACGGGCGACGACGCGTGCGATGGATGAAACAGAAAGAGAAAGAGAAAGAAAGAAACTCGCATTTGGGTTTTATAGAGAAAATTAGCGATGAATTAGCGACAGAAAAATTCCATCTCAAAATCTATCGCCAATTAGCGACAGAGTAGCAACGAAAAAATTTTGTCGCTCATATATCGCGAAGTTGTGACGGAGTTTGAGATAAAAAATTTTCGTTGCTAATCCGTCGCTAATTAGACGGATTTTGAGACAAATTTTTTTCATCACTAATTTCGCAACTAATTCCAATTTTAGGGACGACTAATTTTCTCTAGTTAATCCATCGAAAATTTACGATGGATTATTTTTGTCGCAAATTTTCATTGCTAATTAACATTTTTCTTGTAATGGCAGGAGTGTGTTTGCAAATCACCGATAAAACATGAACTATTTTGCAAAAAACCCGTACTTTGTTATAAGTTAAGAGATTTTTGTAAATGATCAATAAGTTAAGCAGTTTTTTGTAAACTACTCACAAAGTTCCGATTTTTTTATATACTGATGTGGTCCAATATTTTACACAAAATAAATTAATTTGTCGCACGATTTTGCCTTGCTGAGAAGATCTCAATATCAAGATCTTCACCATATTGACAAAAGTTTAAATCGGCAAAATATCAGCAGCCAAAAACTCATGCTACATAAAAAGAATTGAAAAAAAAAACACATTTTTTGGGTAATATTATCAATAATAAAGAAATTAAATTAAAAAAAAATTATGAAGAAATACAAAGAAAAATATTTTAAAATAAATCACACACGAATTTTCACGCTAAATAACTGTTAAAAACACAAATATCACCTTTAAGACATGATATTTATGTTCTTACAAAAAATATGATATTTACCGTTTAAAACTTAGGTAATTTCTCATGATATTTGTCACCCTGATCTTGACGTTGTCTGCAATGCATCAACCAACCAGATTGCGAGAATAAAACTTTGGTGCCAGATCACACCGTTGGCACCAGTCTCACATGTTAGTAACAGTTGTACATGATTCACCTACAGAACATTCTGATAGAAGTGCTCTGCATTACTTTGTTTACTCCCAGCGATCACTTCGATTATTGAAAATCTCATTTCTCTTCATTGTTCAGGATCTACCAACCAATAAGACAGTTGGTAGGTAGCGAGCACTTCCGGCTTTTGCCACCTTTCCCTACCAACTTTACTCCCACCAACAAAACTTTGTGCAGGGAACAATTTCAGCATGTTATCAACAAGTTGGTCGTTCAGGTTCAACTGCTCAAGCTCATGATTTCTGAATGGTCTGTGTATCTACCACACTTCTTCTTTTTTGATATTTACACGGAGAAACCGCCCCCAGGATCAGAGACCTAACCATGCTGGCTGTGCCGTACCTAGAGTTCGCTGCTATGACAGTGTAAAACTCTATGGGCTTATTCACTGTCCCCCAAGAAGTCTCCACTTCGGCTTGTGCAAGGAGTGTATCTACCACACTTCTTTTTTGATATTTACATGGAGAAACAGCCCCCAGGATCAGAAACCTAGCTGTTCGCTGTTCTGACAGTGTTCCATGGGCTTATACCTCTTGCCCCCAAGAAGTCGCCACCCTTGGGCTTGTGCAAGGAGTGTATCTACCACACTTGTCTCTAATAATATTAAATCTGATCAATAATGGAAGCAGCACATATTTTAGTTTTCAATGCCCACATAGAGATCTCTTTTCTTCTGTAAATTAGTCAAAATTCTGTACTGACTGACAGAAAAGAAGAGCAAACGGAAAATATGCAACCAACCTGTTTCAAAATGCGACTTGTTTTGGAAATGCAAGTTACAGAATCCAATTTTCCACGTTACTTGAATATTCTGGAATTGAGTGCAGGAGCCCTGTGCTCCTGTGACTTGGATGACCAGAAATCCAAACCTTTGGATCATCAAAATCCCTAACATCCATATATTTAATCATCAATTTGGTCCAAGTTAAAATTGCAAATGTTGGTTTAGAGTGCTAATTTTGGTCCAATGTGGTCAAATTATATAAAAATTTAGGGTGGGCATTTGTAAAATATTTCGAAAACCCATAGACCCAAAGATTTTGTTGTACGCATGTGTAAAATATAGGATTTTCAATTTATAGAAGAAAAAGCACAAGAATACTCAATTAAAAGAGTAAAAAAGTTTCAATGCTGTTTTTTTTAAAGGCAAGCTGGGGTTAGACAGACCCTTACCAGTTATACAACAATACCATTGGGATTTGAACTTGCAACGCCCCAACACAAGGTGACGAACACTAACTGCTCCTACCAGACAAGCGGAGCCCCCATTGGTAAAAATAAAAAATTCCATGCTTGATTCTGTAGATACATATATAATTCTTTGGGAAGTCGTATATCCCGCTTGGAGGGAGATCTTTCAAGATCCATCTTGGGATATGGGGTCAAAAGGTTAAAAGAAGGGATTCGTTTTTGACCCGTAAAAAAAATGTCGAACAACCCAAAAACAAATTATTTTTCTTGAAAAAATTGCAGAGAAGTTTGAGAAATAAAACTAGAAAATGTTGAAGTTTGAAATTGAAATATTGTGATATTAGTTTTCATTTTTGATATTTTACACATCTAGAAAACAAAATCTACCAAAAAAGTGAAAAATTATGAAAAACAACAAAAAGCAACCATGTATTTTAAAAACGGCATTGCATTGAAGAATGTTTTGATCATCTCAATATCTCAATGAGTTGAACACAACCAATGTTAGTTTAATTGTCAGATAATCCCCCTCCCGTCTTCCCCTGAGACACACTCATGAACAAGGCCACACGAACTATTCCACCATTGCAGCATATGATTAAACTAGATTTTGAAGTGTGATGGAATTCTTGCATTATTCACCGTTTTATTATAAATACTCTTCTTTCAATCACAACTGAGCTTCTCATACAAGCACTAGAACTAAGTGTATGTTTGGAACCTGGTAGCTCGGGGCTGGATTTGGCAGCTATCATCTCTAGGAAGTGGTAGTTATCAAATCCAGTCTTTAGTTCAAACATAAAGGAGAAACCGTCTCACTTTCTATTCCAAATGCATGGACTCCCATCCCAGCTACCAGTTTCCAAACATAGACAGCCAAGGCAGTTTGACCTTGCTTTTTCCAAATGCATAAACTCCCATCCCAACTACCAGTTCCCAAACAGAGCCCCACCATTCTCTTCCAATCAATTTTCAGCGAACGCCCCATTGGGCACATTCAACTAACAGGAATTCGGCTTTGAATCCCACTGGAAACCAAGAATTGAATTTATTTCATGATAAAAAGATAAAGCTTGTACCTCACAACATGAATCCCCCAATTATGTACACCCTTGATTGAGGGACCAACATGATTATATATGCTGCTCTAAGCAAGCAAAGAGTTTGTTGTGGAAGCATAACCAGCATTTAGGGTACACTGATTCAGTAAGAGATGTGCAAGAGCGCTGAATCCGGCGAGTTACTGTTGTCTGGCAATTTGAGCAACATCATATGGTGAGGCAGACCGCTGAGTAATCAAGGCGATGCAGCAGACTGAAACTTAATGCTCCCTGAGCTCAATCCATGAGGTCAAGCAACAGCTCATCCACCAAACACCGTAGAACAACCTCCATTTCTGATGCCATCTCTTCTTCATCTACCTTAAATTTCCTCCAATCTTGATTCGTTTCCATTTCCTTCGCATAGAACTCCCTGCTCTCATCTTCCTCGCTTCCCTTCACCAGCCATTCTTTTATTCGTCGAACAGAAATTTTCACCAACTCATCTTTATCCAATTTACAATCAAAGCTTGATTCTTCTCTGAAGGCATCAATAACCAATGATTCAAAGGATCCATACCTTCTCTTTGTTGATGCATCCAAGTACATATTCAGTATCTCCCTTATGCACTCCTCTACATCGTCATTCAGGCCGTCTCCATTATTGCCATCATAGTACTCGGTCAAACTTTCAGAATCTTCATCTGAAAGCTCAAATTCTGAGGATGCAAAGCATTTCTCAAGGTCCATAGGATCAAGTTTACCAAGGTTTTCATAACGGCTAATCTTCTGCAGTAGCTGCTGTTTTGTCCCTGATCAAAGAAATATTATCATCCATCAGGACTGATGTACACAAATAAATATCATAAAATCAGAAGTGATTGACACAAGTAAACATCACAAAAGAGTAGATAAATTTATAAGTGGTGCAAGATTTAATGGTCAGACACAGTTGGAACATCTAAAGTCACATGGATGGTCGACTTGTAATAGATGATTTTGCAAGTACTAATACAAAGCCCTTTGTATGAATATCAGGAACTCCAAAGAAAATGAACTTTAAGATACATTTCTACAATATGGTACAACAACAACAACAAGTACGCCTTCATCCCAAAACAATTGGGGTCGGCGAAATGAACTAAAAAAGAAAATCATTATGGGTCTTCCACATGAATCCTTCTCTCTAATCATTTCTATCCAATGCCATGCCCTCAGTGAGGTTCAAAGCATAAGGGAGATAACAATCAAGATGACTCATGAGCTTGATAAGGTTTTTTGTTTTAACCCTGCTGAATAGTGGTTACAACAGTTTTTTCACCCATCGATGTTTTCTTATGGCGTTTCATGATGCCATAACACCATAACACACACATACACACACATAATAAGAATATGGGTGCTCTGCTTCCATGATTCATAACCGATCATCGAAGATGAGCCCCGGAAAACGAGTGGCATATGAAAACAATTCCTCTCCACAAGCCCCAAGCTAGTCCTCTCCAGCCATGAAGTATTTTTTTTCCCTACATTTTGATTTCTTGTAGTGCCAATCTAACATGCCTTATTTATATTTAGTTTATTTGTTGTATTTTGTTTTATTTGATATGTTTTTCCAATATTTTGTTTGTATTGACAATAGTGTCTTGAATGAATAGAATACAATAGAATTCGATAATAGATAATGAGATAATATGAGAACATCAGAGTGATGGTAGTGGTACTGGATGAGCTCCATGGCCTTTTCCTATAACTGATTTGTAAAGGAGCCCACTCCTAGGGACTAGTTCTGCAAGGAATGTCAACCACGAAGAATTCATGCCATTGTTTTCAAGGTTGATGGTATAGAGAAGAGTATGAGAGCATGCGTTTGACAAATAGCTCAAGCCATTGTGGTGCGATAGCTTTCAAAATCAGATGACGATAAGAGAAAAACCGCATTGGTTACTCTAAGCGACAAGAAAACCATCAAGGTTATCATACATGATGCACTTTATGATTCGTTGTAAGAAATATTACTAGTCGACTCAAGATCATGTCCAACCACTTTTAAGTTGGACCATAATTTTGACAAGCATAATCTGATGAGAATGAATGTCTTGCAGAAAGGGATTTCTTTATTTGTTGTTTTTCTTTTTCTAGACAAAGGATCTGACACAGGATCCCATTGTTAACATGCTGTGACTAAAACAATCAGAATATTACACTCATTCTTAGTTCTCTTAAATCACAGAAATTATAAGAAGGCAAGGAGTAAATTAAAATCTGGAACGTACTCTCTATGTTGGCAAGGCTCTCCTCAAATGCTGCTGCTGTTACTTCTTCATCTTCAAACGAGAAGTCAAGAACAGAAACTGGACTTAATTGTTCCTTTTCCTCAAACCCTTCAATATCACAGCATATGGTGCATCCATCATCCCCACGTTCCAGTTGTTGAATATTGGTCTGCTGGTTCAAATAATTACAATGATTAATTCAATCTTAACGTATAGTATTTGGAAAGCAAAAGCCTAAATCCAAAACCTTGAACATTAATGTATTGTATTTGGAAAGCAAAAAGCCTAAATTCAAAAACTTAAACGTTACAGGTTATGATAGGCTAGGTAAAGCTGCATTTGAGACAGCAATCATTTAGGCTCTGTTTCAAAGCCTTGCACTAGGATGAAAACACCATTTCCATGAGTTACCAAATGTTGCGTTGAAGATGGAGTTGCCAAAAACATCCTCTTGTGAATGGTATTGAAATGTGGTTTTGGGGCTGCCAACTCCATTCTCAATGCAGTGTTTTGACAACACTGCTCCCAAACAGTTAGATAGCAGGAAAGCACTGGGGAAACCGCAACAGACCTCCAATTCAAGGCTCCCAAACAGAGCCTTAATTCATTTCTTACATTTAACATGCATGTGCATTATGACAATATGACATAACCAGAAGTGGCCACAATACCTCGAAGTTTATCTATTTCTGGCATTGCATTAACTCTATCAGTAATTAACTGTGGATCCATAGGCCAAAAAGGTTCATAGCTGCTGATGGCGAGAGTCCATTAATGAGGGAATCACTGAATCAGCGTTTCAGTGGCTTCTTTAACGAAAAGAGGCAATTGTTTCAATTATTTAAGTTCAGTGGGTTCCGGGTCAACTCAATAAATAAATGGAAGAAACGTAGGCAAAATTCCGAAAAATTAAAACCCAACAACCAATGAATTTATTTCGTTCAAAACCCTACCAACTCTTGGAAGGAATGATGGCAACCACAATAGATAAACATGGCTCTCAAAATTTATGAATGGATAGCTGTTCCCTAGCCGTGGTCCCTTTATCTCTTGGGTTTACCTTGTTTATGGATGCCCCCCATAAAGACTAGCCTATACCAAAATCGACCAGTGAAAGCTTAAACAAGCACATAGTTCTCATATCAGCTATCAGGGACTCAACCAAGGTTCCAGGCCCAATGGCAGGTCAATGAGGCTACTGACCCAAGAAGGGGATATTTTTTTTCATGGGAAACCTGCTGGGCTTGGCCACACTACTTTACCAGGCTTGGATTCAAAGAACTGACCAATTTGCAAGGAATACACATCCAAAGGAAAGAAAAAGGCCATGACTACCTTCAATGACTACTATTCATGCATAAGACCCATTTATTCACTTTGTTTCAAGCTCTAGGTTGATCTTTTTCGGTTTGAGTGGTGAACTCCTTTCCAGGCACTCATGCATATCATGACCTCTCACTTAACCATACGTAGACCAACATCACGGATTGAAGAGCAAAGTGGGACCGTTCCAGTTCAGGTTCTGAAGTACTAGATAGGAACCTAAACCAGGTCTAGCCTCTCCGGTGTGAATCAAAGGGCAAGTCTAGGTTCGTTTCAAACTCTGGACATTGATGAAAGCCAATCTTCACCGTGACTAAAGGATTAAATCGCAAGGTGGGTCTTCTCGGTTTCTGATATATTCTTAACAAGAGACGCATAACCAACATTACACACTATGGAAGCAACTATTAAAATAATAAGCTCATTGAAAAAAGAAAGTTTTACAAAAAAAACCAGAAGCCAACTCACCGACTACGGTTTATCTTCAAATTCTACACAGGCCTGGTGGTGAACCCTATATAAAGAGTGTCGGCATTCTAGGCTCAACCTTATGGAAGCAACTATTAAAATAATAATGGCGGTTTAACATATGGGTTGTTAATTTGTCGATAGTCTTGTGTACAGAATTCCGAAATCAATATTGCAGACAAACCAGTACACGACAGGTAAAACCAATTGCAATAATAACACCAAGAACAAGCATACGAAAGACAACGAGGAAACAGAAAAAATAAAAGACGAGGGGAAATCCCGTGATAAAGAGTAGGCATGTGCGGGAAAATTGAGCAAGAGAAAAAAGGTCAAGATGGTGTTACTAAACAAAGGGGTAAAAACAGAGTTGGTGGGTGTTGCAGAGAGATCCTAAAGCCAGCAAGGTGAACGGCTCACAGAATGGGGTCCCACACTCTCCCAAGTTAAATAAAAACATTAAAAAAAAAGTAAATGAGAGGAAGCCACTCAATGCAGTAAATTAACGCACCTCGTGTTCGTTAGAGCAGCAGGTATCTGCCGTATCGAGGGAATCCGATCCTCCTTCTAACCCTCCCGAAGGGTTAAACCCCAGTGGGTGAATTGGGTTGTCGGATGGTGGTTTCGCACAGTGGCCCTCCTGGAAGGCGTCCTCCATCGCCGCTTCGTCTTCTTCCTTGCTGTGGTAACTCAGTAAAAGCATATCACCCTTCAATCTGTCAGCCTCACCAGAGCACACAGAATCGCTCTCTTGCCCGAACTCGGACCACGTACACCTACTCGTCCGTGAAGATGAGAAAGAATCCGAGGTTCCGTATGCGGTATGCGAATGTGATTCCTCTCGAGGTGGGGTTTTAGAGCTACGGTATTGAATGTACGTGAATTCTTCCTCCCCGAACGATCTCCACCGCACGATGTCTCGGATCCGAACTTGGATTTCAGCCCCTCTTTTGTTGCAGTGGCCCCGCCGAGGGAGGCATGTCACGGCATCAGATAATCTTAGCGAAAGGCTTCCCTTCGGGGCATGGGGTTCCCTTACCGAAGCTACTCTTTTGAGAATTGAGCCTAATTTGTTGACGCTACGTCTCCGGACGATGGTGGTACCCTGTCCCTGTTGAGATGGAGTCCGGATGGAGAAGGGGATAAGCTTGATTATGACCTCCGAAGCCTTGTGTAGTGCAGAAAGGGTCGATGAAGGAGGCTTGGAGGGGACGATGCCGCTTCCTTTGTGGGTTCTCTTCTTGCTCTTGGTATCCATTTCCAGAAGGTACCTCAAGGTGGTAGAGGATTCGTCAGAATTTCGACGGTACCTCCTTTTCTTCGAGATGTGTGTGGATCTCGTGTCGTTCAAGAAATCTTTGAGCATCAGGGGCCTCTGTTTCCCGTCCATACTTTCTCCCCTGAATTTCCCTCTTTCTAGCTTGGCCGTCGCCATGTTTCTTTCTATTAATATAAACAATTTTTGGAAAGCGACTTTTTGGAAGAAGAAGACGGTGAGAGCAGTATTTGTCAATGCATCAATTGGCGGATAGTTCCGCCAATGTGTGTTTTTGATGGGACTCGGAGGTTGTTGGTACCAACGATTGAATTAACCAAGAAAGAACAGCCATAGCATTAACGATGATCTTGACGCATTTTACGGAGACGATTGAACAGATAGGAATTGAAGTTTGAACCAGAGAAAAAGGGAAAGGTAAGACTCGCTAATCAATCAACTAATAGTGGATAAGACCCACTAACCACACTCTCTAATCAGCTAAAAGAAATGAGAAGAAAAAGTGAGACAAAGACAGAAGCAAGCAACCCAACTGGCTCTATTATAAGATGGGTGAACGAGAGGCTTACCCGCTAGATTTAACAGAGTAGTTTGGGGGACCCATGATTAAAGAAAACCAAGATAACTCACCGGATCGAAGCACAAGGCCCACCAGAAAGGTTGACAATTTCTTCTTCTAGAATTAATGTCTACAGAGAGAGAGAGAGAGAGAGAGAGAGAGAGAGAGAGAGCTCAAATCAGCATTGAAAGTCTGTGGAGGCAAAGCTGGAGCGGAACCTTGCCATAAACTCATCCCTGAATCACTGATTTCGGCAGATGTATTCTTGCAAAACACTGAATCATAATGCAGCATATCAGAGAGGCTGCCGCAGAAATAGAAGCCCTACGCCGGAACTTGCATCTACTAGAGCAAAGCACGCGTGAGAAAACATACTCTCACGCAACAAATTGAGATTTCCGATGACTGCTTAAAAAAAGTTAAAAAACAGAGAGATTCTGTTCATGCAACCACCCAAACCAGATCCTGGGCTAATTATCTCGAAATCAGAGTACGAATCCCTAAGCATTAGCTAAAAGGCGCAGAAAAATCCGATGTTTGAGCAAAATAACTGGAAATATAGGGCTTATAACCAAAACTGCTCGCTAAACCGACAGAAGCAGCAAAAACAATGCTTTTAGGCAAATTTCTAAAGAATCCTCCATAACACGAAAGAAAATAAAAAAATGTGAGCCAAAACTAGCTAGAAATTCAGCAAAAGCCGGAAAATCAGTGGAAACTCACTCAGAGCACATGAAATCAAGCATGATCGGCCGGAGTTTAGCCTTCCGACTAAAATGCCAAAAACTAGCCAAAGAAAACCGAAATGTGAACCAAAAACTAGCAAGAAATTCAGCAAAAGCCGGAGAATCAGTGAAATCTCACTCAGATCACCTGAAATAGAGCATGATCGACCGGAATTCAGCCTTCCGACGAAAACGCAGAAGCCGACCGGAGATTCTCCGAGGCACTAGGGGAAGGATTCCTGAAGAAGACTGACAAACGGAGGCGGAGAGAATGAGAGAAGACGCAGAGAGTTAAGAGAGAAAGCGAGACGAATCTTGACCTAATTCACCTGAAGAACGTGCAATTTATAGGTCGAGAACACGCGGGCGGAATGGCGAGGATGGCGCAAAAGCGAGATGACGGCCTACGGTGAAAAGAAACAAAAAAACACGAGAAATCCTCCCGCGAGCGAGAGATCGGCGGTAAAAAGGTGAAAACCAGACGCAGTAGAAAAACATAAGAGGGGGAAGGATTTACGACTATATGACCATTTAGGAGCATATCCAATTAGGAAGGAGGATTTTCTGTCAGGATCTAGGACCGTTGAGGGGGGCCATCTCAACGGTCCAGAATCCTAAGCGCATGAGAGGTTTCTCATGACACGCAAAACTATAGCAATAAACAAACTAAATATATTTAATTAATTAAAATTAAATTGAATAAATCTAACAGTTGAAAGAGGAAAAGGATCACGAAAAGGAAAGCATCACGAAAGCCTTTCACCAGGACTGGGAAACGGATTTCAGCCCCAAGTCAATATAAGAGGATGTTTCTCATTCTCAAAAATATAGATACAACATAGAGAGAGATCATAATGCCTTAGAGACTAGGTCTTTTAAAATCATTTCATAATAGTGTAACACCACGTGGGCATAAGGTGATTGTTGGGGTTATTTCAACCGTCACAATACTCAAATGCAAGAAGAGTATCTCTTTGGGGGTGAAGGGATTTCTTTCGTAGGAGTAACTCTTAGCAACTATAAATGGAATAAAAAGAGTATGGTACAAATATGATGAATCATACAAAGAATCATATAAGCATTAACAAAAAATAACACTTACACAGACATTTAAACTTATAAAGGGGTTGAGAGTGTGGATTCTCTAGCGATTTTGAGCGTAACAATGACATCTTCACCCTACTGCAATTATGCATCCATACAAAAAGGTTCCTACATTAGTATCAGAGCAGGTTCAGCATATCCCTGACGGTGTCGAAAGCAGTTTGTGTGTATGAGCGTGTTTACGCAAAAATTGAACGCCAATGACTCATCGCATAAAAAAGGCATATAAAGAAAAATAAAAAAATCAAAACAATCAAAACAAGAGGTCATTTTTTTTTCTGATTTAGACAAATCGATGAACTAAGCATTCTCGATTGGCATAAAATCGAAAAAAGAAAAAACAAGAAAAGGGTTCAGCCCTCTACGATTTTTTGATTTTTGAGGGTAGAGAAAAGTAAAACCACCACCAGTGGTGGCCCGGTCATTCTGACCCTCTCTCTCTGTGCTTCAAACCACCCGATTTCTTGGTGGTTGCAGTGCCGATAGAAAAAAAAAGAGATAGAGGGTTCAATTCCCTCTTTCCTCTCTCTCTTTGCTAAGAGGCGTTACTGAACGAAAAATGCACGTAGAGGCATCTGCTGAAGCCATTGAAAAAAAAAATGAAAACTAAAAAAGAAAGAAAGGAGGCCCATAATTGCTCACCTTTTTCGATCGGAGGCCAAATTTGCCGCCAGAGGTGTTGTCGGGTCGACGTTGACAGGAGGCCGCAGGACCGACCGCCGGACCGGCTGCTAGATTTTTGCCTGTAGCGACAGACAGAGGTCAGATTTTCTCCAGCCTTCAAACCCTTGTCGGCGAAGGCCTTCTAAGGTTGTGTGACGACTGTCAGTCACCTAGTCTAGTGTGTCATGCTGCCGCCAGACTGGTAGTTGGGTGTCGTCGAGTGTAGTGTGTTGTTGCCGAACCGACATCCATTTTTCGCCTGCAACAGTAGACAGACAACAAAACAAAAGAAAAAAGAAAACAGAAAAAAGAGAAGAAGAAGAAGGGGAACAGGGCCTTCACCTTGATGGAGTCGGGGCATCACCGGACAGGCCGAAGGAGGTGGTTGTTCCTTGCCAGAATATCGGGCGTCGGAAAACCCGATGCCTCTCTAGCGTCGCTCCGACGGATTCCTCTCTTTCCCAGAACAAAAGAAAAAGAAAACGAAAAAGGGGAACCCGAAATCGGGTTCCCCTTTCATTTTAACGCATAAGCCCCTTTTACATAAAAAAAATATACAAAAATTTCAGTTTAAACCTGAAATTTTCTGCAACATTAAAAAAATGGTTGGTTTTCCTGAAAAAACAGAAAACAATATACCGACTTTTCTTAAATTACAGAAAAGTGGTTCCTTTCTTTTCTGTTAAACTCTTGAAATTTCATATATATATATATATATATATATATATATATATATATATATATATATATATATATATATAGTTTGCTGAATAATTATGAAAAGGCTACTGATCTTTTTTAAAATTATAGAAAGAGGGTTGAATATTTCTGTTTAACTTAGAAAAAATTCTTTTTGAGGTTTCTATTTTTGTTTTTCCTTAAAAAGGCTTCTGCCTTTTTTGAAAATTGCAGAAAAGTGGTTTATCTTTTCTAATAAACTCAAAAATTTCAGAAAGTGTTTTGCTTTATTGAGTTTTTGCAGAACAGGGTCTCTAAACTTTTCTGATATTACAGAAAGTGAGTCAAAACCTTCTATGATTTTTGTTTACAAAAAACCTTTCATATTACTTTCTGAAATTGCATAAAAGTGGTTATGAGTTTCTGAAAACCACCTGCTACTTATTTTTGTCAAATAGTGCTTAAATTTAGTAATTTTTATGAATTTCTTGCATACTTAAAGACTATATTGTATGCTAAACTAGTTTAGAAGGATCAAAACTAGTTACATTTATAAATATTAGTTGAAATAATCTTTATTAATTTTAATATTTATTTATAATTAGGAATATGACAAATCAAGAAGGAAGATGGAATATCTATTAACACATGACAAGACCCTATACATATCAAACAATGTAACATCTTCACTAACTGATAAATCGCGTGAAGAAGAGAAGAAAACTCATAATAAGTTTATTGAAGATGATCAACTTGCTTGAGCAACTCTTCTAACATTTATGCAAGATGACCTCATCCGAGTGTTTGAAGACTTTAACACTGCAAAGAGAATGATGAAAGAAGTCAGAAAGAAGTATGATATGACTTCAGAAACTCACATTCAACTTCTTATGAAGCAATACAACTCATGCAGGATAAAAGAGTCAGACAACGTGGTCGATCATGCGAATCGAATGATGGTAATGGCTAAGGACTTAGCCATAGCTAGAAATAATATTTTTGAGCGCATGAAAATCTCCACCATACTAAATATCCTTCCTCCAACTTGAAAGATGATGTCAATTGCCATGAGTTTAAATAAGAAAAGCTTTACTCTAACTGAGCTCTCTCTGCAATTAACACTTGAACAAGAGGACATGTCAAAAGACAAGAAGAGAGAAATTATGAATACCCAAGAATCCTTCACGACAACCTCTCACAAGTTCAAGGCTAAAGGTATATTCTTTAAGAAATTTCAGAAGAATAAATTCAACAAGAAGCATCCAATGCAAACCAAAAACTCCAAGACTGCAACCAGGGAGCATGTTTCTCTTGTAGAAAAGTTGGGCATTTCAAGAATAATTGCCTAAATAGAACCAAGAAAGAGAATCCAGGAAAACAAATGAATAGAGAACAAGAATTAGTATATATTGTATCTGAATCATTGATCACAGATAGTGATCTCCCATGGTGGTGGATTGATTCAAGAGTGACACAACATGTGTCTAAGACAAATGAAAGACTTGTGAAGATGAAGAAATTGAAGCCTGGAGATCATAAGGTGTATATGGAAAATAACACCTATAGTGACGTGGTCGAGATAGGGACCTGCAGGCTTCAGGTAGAAGGAACCAGTCTCCTACTAACAAATGTACCTTTCATGAGAAGAAATCTTTTAGTAGTGAGAGATTTTGCTAAAAATGGCTTCAAAATATGCTTTCGGGGTGACAAGGTCACTATTGAAAAAGATAAAAAAGTGAGGCTCAGAGGTTGCTATGATGTTGACAATGCTCTCTTTCGTCTTAATGTAACTCCTATAAATAATACAATGAATATTTCTGGTTATATAGATTGTGCATTTAGTGCCAATGTAGATTTATGTCATTTAAGGTTAAGGCATGTAAATGTCAATAAAATCAAAAGAATAATTCACATAGGATTATTACCTTCTCTTAAAAATATAGAATATAAAAAATGTGAACCATGCATATCAGGTAAAATGACTAGAAAACTTTTTCTAAGAAAAGTAGGTCATGTGACTTACTAGTTTTGGTACACATCGATATTTGTTGACCTTTAACAATATAAATACATAAAAGAAAATCACATTTCATCACATTTATAGATGACTACCCAAGGTATGACTACATATACCTAATCTCTAAGAAATCTAAAGCTTTAGAAAAGTTTAAGGCATATAAACATGAAGTTGAAGGATTACTAGGAAGAAAAATCCAAGTTATTAGATCTGATAAAAGAGGTGAATATAACTCTGATAAGTTTAAGACCTTCTACAATGATAATAATATAACTCTTTATACAATTATGCCTTATACAACATAACAAAATGTTGTAGGAGAAAGAAGAAATAAAACCTTAATGGATATGACAAGGTCCATATTGGCACATGCAAATCTTCCCAAGAAATTCTGGAGAGAAGCAATTTGCACTGCCATGTATATTCTAAATAAGGTTTGTTCTAAGACTGTAGAGCTTACACCCCATGAATTATGTACTGGTAGAAATTTAGACTTGATTTATTTGCGAAAGTGAGGGTCACTTGCTCATGTATTGATTCATAGTCAAATGAGAGACAAGTTAAATAAAAAAACTATCAAATGCATCTTCATGGAATACCCAAAAAGATTAAAAGCATATCAACTATATAATCTTGAAAAGGGATTTATAGAGAGTAGAGAAGTAGAATTTCTGAAAACTTAAGAAAGCATTTTTGATCTTGAAGATGATGGTGTCTTTCTTGATATCATAAATGATCCTAGGGTACCAAGTCAAAAGTTAGAGCATAACGATTCAGTTGTGAATAATGAGTAAAATTCATAACCAGTAATTGAACAGAAAAGAACAAGAATTCATCAATCCTATTTGAATGATTATTATATATTTTTGAGTGAGAAATTATGTTATTCTATGGATTTGGATGAAACTCTTAACAACTTGAGTTTTGAAGATGCAATTGCTTCTAATGAGTCTGAACTATAGAAGGAAGCAATGAAAGATGAGTTGAACTCTATAAAAAAGGATGGAGTTTGGAAACTAGCTATTTTGCCTATAAGATATAGGACAATTGGTAGTAAGTGGGTTCTCAAAAAAAAACTCAAGGTAGATGGATCTATTGATAGATTCAAGGCAAGATTAGTAGCAAAAGGCTCTTCTTAACGCGAATGGATTGATTATGAAGAAACTTACTCTCCTATAGCCAAATTGACATCTATTCGTATTATTTTTGTATTGGTAGCTTATTTTGATCTTGACCTACATCAAATGGATATGAAAATGACATTCTTAAATGGTGAATTAAATAAAATTATTTTCATGCAGCAACCAGAAAGTTTTGAAATTAATGGTCAAGAGGATAAGTTATACAAGTTGCATAAATCCTTGTATGGACTTAAGTAGTTACCAAGACAGTGGTATTTGACTTTTTATAATGCTATAACCAAATTGGGTTATGAGGCAAATAGTCTGGACCACTGTGTATATGCCAAGAATAGTGAGAGTAAGTTTACTGTGTTATCCCTCTATGTTGATGATATATTAATTGCAGGAAATGACATAGACATGATAAATATGACTAAATCATAATTAAGTTCTCGATTTGAAATGAAGGATATAGGTGAAGCTTCATATATCCTTGGAATTAATATAAAGAGATAGAAAATCGAGATTGCTATGTCTAAGTCAAGAAAAATATCTTGACCACAAAGTACCAAGGCAAAGGGTACTCCTGTATTAAAAGGCCAAAAGTTAAGTAAGAATGACTGTCTAAAAGATGAAAAAAAAAAGTTGAATGTTTTCTATGCTCAGACAATTGGAAGCTTGATGTATGCAATGCTTTGCATTAGACCTGATTTGAGTTTTGTTGTAAGTCTAGTGAGTAGATATCAAAGTAATCTCGGGCTCTCTCACTAGAAAGCAGTGAAGAGAATTTTTCGATATCTAAAGAGAACTAAGGAACTCAAGCTATGCTACCAGTCAGATATTTTAAAGCTTGTAGGCTATTTAGATGCTGACTTTGCTAGTGATAGAGATGAAGCAAAGTCCACCTCTAGTTATGTATTTATATTAGGAGGTGGGGTAATTGCATGGTCATGTAAGAAACAAGAGCGTGTGGCACAATATACCCAGGAAGCTGAGTATATTGCATGTAACATGGCAGCCGCATTTTGTATGTGGATAAATCATTTTCTAAATGAGTTAAAATTGAACATACCAAAAGATCCAGTTCAACTTTTATTGTGACAATAAAGTTGTTATAAGACTAATACAAACATGAACTGATAGCTTTAAAAGTAAGCATATTGAAGTTAAATATCAATATATTCATGATATGCTCATAAAAAATGAAATAGCACTGAACTATATTTATTCAAGTGACATGATAGCAGATCTGCTAACCAAGGCAGTCACTGAGGATGTTTTCATTAGACATGTGAGTCAGATGGGACTAAGATATGTCTAAGTGGTGAGTGAGTAAAGATCACTCAAAAAGTGTATATATAAGGTTCTAGTTGAGAACAACATATAAACACAAGAAATCCCTTATGGCTAAGTGGAAGATGTAAGGCCATATGGCCATAAGGTGGCTATTGGGGGTCATTCCAACTGTCACAATACTCAAATGCAAGAGACGTGTCTCTTGGGGGATGAAAGGATTTCTCCCAGGGGTGTATTCCAAAAACTTGAACTCTTCATAACTATAAATGTAGTGAAAAGAGTATGGTACAAATATGATGAATTATACAAGCATTCACAAAAAGTAACAATTACAACTACTACAAGTATTCAAACTTGTAAAAGGGTTGAGAGTGTGGACTCCCTAGTGATTTTAAGCATAACAGCGACATCTTCACCCCACTGCAATTCTGCATCCATGCATAAAGGTCCCTATAAATAGCGTGCTCCACTTTGATCCATCATCATCTGAGCTACCCTGAGCACCACTCTATATTGGTATCAGAGCTTTTGGGGTGCTACTATTGTCATACTGTCCATCATACTCAGGGACTTCTCTAGTGATCATTCCTCAGATCGACATGTCTACGCTCGCCTCCGATGCAGGTACACAGAGAGATTAAATATTAAAAAAATGAACAAAGGATCCATACAGTTGTTGTAAAATATCACCTTCTCTGAAGGAGAAGAGGGCCAACAGAGTACAGTAGCCAATCAAAGATCAGATTCAGCCTTATAAGGCTCGAATATGTCGATCGTAGCTTAAATCCAGTCTTCTAAGGCTCAGATCTATTAATCAGAGGTCTGATTCAACCGATCCGGGCATGAATCAACCGATCATAGGCTAGGTCTGAATTTGTTGTTCAAAAGGCATATCTGATCGATGTAGGGGCATAACCCTTTGAGTGAGGGTCATGGATATTGGCGGATGGTTGGTCACCCTCTTTACTGTCCCTATATGATAGAGGAGGATAGAGATAGAAAGTGAGACATAGGGGGAAGGATTTATGACTACATGGTTTGGCCTGGTATTTATTGCTTAGTACTTAGAATTTTTGTTTATTTTCAACCTGATATTTTTGTAACAAAAAAGTATTGATTGGTACATGAAACTTATTGAAATTATTGAAAAGCAGTTTTGATAAAGGATAGAACTTTTTTGAAATTACAAAAAGATGTTCAAAACTTCTAAAATCTACATAAAAGAGTTTTTAGGCATAATTAAAGTTTCAAAAAATAATACCAGTGAAATAAGTTTCAATTTAATCTTAGTATTATCCTTTTTAAAGGTTGAAAAATAGCAAATTGAGTAATTATAGTTGAACTTTCTAAGATTGAGAAACTCAATGGCACAAACTTTGAGATATGGCGGCGAAAGATGAAGTATCTTTTCATTCATGACAAAATGCTATATATTCTGAATAAGAATAAACCAATTCTTAGAGATAAAGCTAGTGAAGATGATAAAAGAATCTATCTAAGCTTGTCGAGGATGACATACTGGCAAAGACTACTCTCCTCATGTTCATGCATGATGACCTTATTTGTGTATTTGAAGATTATGATTCGGAAAAGACCATGATGGATGCTTTAAAAGAGAAGTACGACATGTCTTTTGAGACTCGTATCCAACTGCTTCTAGAGCAGTATAACTCCTACAAGATGAAAGAGTCAAATAATGTGGTGGAGCATGTTAATCACATGCTTGTCATGCCTAATGATCTAGTTGTGTTAGAAAATATTATTCTTGATTGCATGCAGATCTCCACCATTATGTCCAGCCTCCCTCTATCGTGGAGGAACCTATGATCGTTGCAAAATTTTTTCCTTTTCTTTTCTCTTTTCCTTTTGAGGAAAAAAAAAAGAGAGAAGAGAAACTTTTTGCAAGGTCTCACTTGTCCTTTTGAAAAAGATGATGTTTTGAAATTACTCGCCGCCGTTTTGAAATTTTGCGGGAAAATGGAGAGACGAGATTCACTCGTCGGTACAAGGTTCAACCGTTCCTGACGCCTTTACCAAGGGTAATTGAACCAAGGATCGAATCAATGCCTTTTGCTTTGCCTAAATTTGTCTAAGTGTTTTTTTTGAAATCCTAAATGCACAGAGAATCATGCTTGTGTTGTAATATATGCATTTTAAAAATATTTCAGAAATTTGGGTTTTTCATGTGATTCTGAAATGGATTTAAAAATATCTTTTTAAAAAATGATTTTAAAGTTCAAAAATTGATTCTAAATTGAAAGGTTTGAAATTTTGAAATGGTATCAAATTGAGAGTTTAAAATTTAAAGATTTTGAAATTGGACTCAAAGTTGTGAACTTTGAAATCTGAAACTGACTGAAAATTAAATTTGAATTGATTTTGAATTGAGAATCAAACTTAGAAATCGATTTTGAATTTTGAGATCAGATTTGAAATTTGAACTTGAGCTTGAAATTAAAATTGAAATTGAAATTGAAATTGAAATTGAAATTGAAGTTTGGATTTGAAATAGGAATTTGAAATTGAAAGTGGAATTTGAAATTTACTTTGGATTTTGAAAATGATTTTGGAAATACTTTGCAAATGATTTGAAATTGAAATTCAATTTTAAAACGGCTTTGGAATTTAACTCTTAAAAATGGAAAAAGAAATTTCAAAAATCACTTGAAATTTTAAAAATACTTTGAAAGAATTTGAAAAAGATGGCTAATAATGATGCAAAATGATGAATGCATTGAAAGAATTTGTTTAAAATTGGAATTTTAAAAGCAAATTTCATTCTTTAATAGAGTTGAAATGAGATTAAATTTTAATATATTTATGACTATGGTCATAAATATATTTTTAATTTAATCTTCATTTAAATTCTAAAAAAGAATAAAATAATTTTTGTGCTTTTATAGAATTAGAGCAAGATTAAATTTCCATATATTCATGACTATGGCCATAAATATATCTGGATTTAATCTTTACTTTGAATTCTGATAAAAGAAGAAAAAGCATTTTTAAAAATATGATAATTTTTAGAAATGACCTAAAGTGTAGGTCAAATTTTATTCCATAAAAGATAAAAATCCTAAGTATTGTTTGCATTTTGACTATGGTCATAAATGCGAATAATTTACTTAGGGTTATTTACCTTTTATTAGAATGGTGCACGTGCCATTCATGTTTCACCATAGTGCTTTTTGAAGAATAAAATAAAATAAAATGCCACAAGCAATTACGAGAATTTAAAATGCAACTGTAGACTCATACATTCTATTCTAAATAGAAAAGTAGAAATTCTCATTAATACAAAATTATTACAATTGAAATTGAATATTGAAATTCCTAATCTAGGAAAAGAAATCAGGATCTCCCATGCTTACCTGCAAACATAAGATAGCACAAAGCAACAAAAATACAAAATATAGAAAGAAATAAAATGTTATATTAAAGCTAACATGTCTATGCTTTAATGGAAATGTGTATGCAAATGCAATGTATATACCATATGATGAAATGCTACAACAAATATGAAATGCAAACCAGAGATTAGAAATATCAATGAAGATGAAAATAGAGAATGGAGTGATGATAATGCAAACTCAACAAATGAGAGCATGATAGGTGAAAACAGAATGCAAATCACAATTGCAGCTCAAAGCAACATTGGCTATAGGAAAAGTACATGAGTCTTGAGATGAATGGTATGCAGTTACAGAAATGAAATGGTTGTAATTGAGGGAACCCTATATGTTGAATGAATGCACATATCAAAATTTCAGAATTAAGACTCATTGAAGGAACCTTCCTCTCTATGACTGATATAACATACACTCAATGCTTGACAAGACTTAAACTATACATACAACAGGCCTATTCTTGGTGACTTGCATATTAACACCAACACCGTATGCTTCTTTTACATTAACCCCTTCAGTAGTGGAGTCACACTAAAATGGTAGAGACAATATATGCCCTAGGCTGCCAACATTTAGTAGAACATTCTATACTTTAAATGATATGGAAACATGAGCTTTAATTTGAAGAGCAACATCTGACCTGTGGGTTGGATCAGTTGGTATGGTTAGATACAAGTAAGCAATGCTATTAGCAAAGAGGAGACAGACCTTGCATCAGCAGTGAATGAATTGCACCAAACTAAAAGAGTGTTATGCTCGTGAAGAGGTGAAATGTTGTGAAGAGGCGAGATAATAAAGTGCAGGAAATGGATGTGCAGTGAACACAGGAAATGAAAATGCAGGTGCTATGTGATGCTGTGAATTCATATGAAGCTACAACGATCCATAAGAATGATGTGAATACCTAAGAAGTTACAGCAGCTCGCGAGATGTTATGAATTCATATAAAGTTACAACAACTCATAGGAGTGCTGTGAATTGCTAAGAAGTTACATCAACTCATAGGAGTACTGTGAATTCCTAAGAAGTTACAACATCATGAGAGTGCTGTGAATTCCTAAGAAGTTACAACAACTCATAGGAGTGTTGTGAATTCCTAAGAAATTACAGCATCATGAGAGTGCTGTGAAGGTGACTGATCGCAAGTGCAAAGATGTTGTGCAGGTGACTTATATGCAAGTGTAAATGTGTTGTGCAAGTAATGAATCAACTATAACATGGATATGCAGTAAAATACAGTGAATTAGGTGGGAATGCACAATGATGTAATGAAATGCAAAGCCATAACTTAATATGATATGCACAATGATGTAATGAAATGCAAAGCCATAACTTAATATGATATGCACAATGATGTAATGAAATGCAAAGCCATAACTTAATATGATATGCACCTGCAGTAAGATGAAGGGAATGGAGTGAAACAAGTGTTGTAACTTTAGAAAGTTTCAAATATCAGTTGGAATGATACTAGACATCATGTTGTTTTTCAATACTAATATATTCAATGATTTCATATATTCGATAAAAGACAAGGGTATGCTCCCACTCGATAGTTCACTTATTCGCAAATATGTTCTTAAAGTTAAATCAGAGAATCCTGATGGTATTGGACCCTGCAAAGAGCTTCCTGAAAGCCTCAGAGTATTTAAGTTGTGCCCAGTTGGAGATGAAGTCAGGTATCTTTCCAGTAAATTGGTTGTCATTAGCTTATAATATCTATAGCTTCTGCAAATTCCTTAATGTTTGAAGGAATTTGCCTATTCAGCCCAACACTATTTATGTACAACTGCTCCAGGCTAAGCAAATTTCCGAGCTCAGGAGTCAGAGGGAGGGAGACATGGGGAACAAGAGAGAAGGTAATACAATGTCTGATGGTTCTCATCACACAACTGAGTCACCAATTCCATCTGGGGGACCATCAACACAGCAGGGGAGCCATTGCCTGATGTTCCCTTCAGCTTGAAGACGATGACCTCTCACCATCACAAGCAAGCAATCATTTAGATTACTGGGGGAGGGAATGTTTAAGAAATGCTTGGATGTATAAAGAAGCTTGGTGACTGCCATGAAGTATTATTGTGAACATGGCACTTGAAATTGAGAATTGGTCTCTAGCCCACCCCCCAGTAATACTCAGAGCATACACTCTCATTTTAGTGATATGGCAGGTAATCCCACCATTTGCTAGGCAGTCACATTTGATGACAGGATTATACCTTTGATCATCTATTGTTGAAGCATCAATAGCAGTCCAGGGCATAGTTAAATTCCATGAAGCAGAGGATGAGATGTTCCAATACTTTGATATGCTTCTAAAATCACTAACTTCAACTGGGTTTTTAATAGCCTGAGCTCGAGCTTGGGATCTCTCAACAACCAAAAGCAAGCAAACAAAGGCTTGAAGAAACAAAAGCATTGCAACTTCCATAGATTTAGTAAACATGAATGGGGTTCGGTGGTGATGGAGATGCTGTGAAGGATGGAATCAAGTGCAGGTGAGATGATGCAATGCTTGTGGTTATTGATCTAATCCTATACCGGATGATGCACATCTAACTGAATATGAATCTATATTGTAACTGTAGGAATAGCAAAAATACAAATGCAAAGAGAAACAATATAGCACAATAATAACAGATGCGAATGTGATGCTGAACTGGATGCTGTGACAGAGAAATGCACAAATGGAATACAGTGGAAGACTTTGATGCAAATGCTATGCTGATGCAGGATGGATCTACGATGCAGAGAAAATGAGGATCTAATGTAGATGAGAGGAAATGACACGAAAGAAAACGATGATACAATCATGGCAGATGCAAATGTAGTAGATGAAAACACAATGCTACACGTTAAAGCGTTAACACACAGTAACCAGAAATCGCAGAAATGTAAACCTTTACATTACAAATCAGAAATTATGAACTGAAGTAGAATTGAGAAGTGCAATGCGATTGAAATTAGAATGGTATGCGATGAGAATCAAATAATACAAATGCTGAATTGAATCAAGTTTGAACACCCAATTGTAGACGCTGGATTGAATCATATTTGATGAAAATGAATGCATGATAGACGAATGAAGGATTCTTTAGATGTTGGAAATGAGTTACAACTAAAATGCAGATGAACCAGAGTGGGATGCAACGTACAGGCAAATAGGAAAAAATGCGTAACAAAAAATCAATACAAATCGATAATGCAAAAATAAAACAAAGAAGAAAATGATGCAGATCGAGAATTCCAGATCGTAGGATGATCCGATGGATGCTGAGAACAAACCTTATAAAACGAAAATGGAGAATGCGTTTGATGCAGAGTTAAATATCAAATCCTATATAGGAAAACTGATTCTATGAAATGAAACTATCCTAAAAATGAAAATGCACAAAACATGAATTCAAAGGATGATGCAGAAATTGGAAAGCAACACATACAGGATTCGATCTATTTTTTTTTCCTTTTGAAACAAAATAAGCTAGTCTAAAATGCAAACAGAAAGAGGAACGAATGAAAAGAAAGAAGGAGAAGAGGTAGAGAAGAAGAAAGAAAGGGAAAATCGTACCAGTTTGAATTGAGAGGGGAGGTGATCTCCAGTCTTTGCACCATCGCCGGATTGTGGTTTCTCCACCGGAAAGGAAGAAGAGGGAAAAGAAAAGAAGAGAGGAAGGGAAAAGAGAGGGAAAGGAAAGAAAAAAGAAGAGGGAAGAGGAGAAACGGGAGGGAGCAAGAGGAAGGCAAAGAGGAAATCGGGAAAGGGGAGATAGAGAAACTTGTTCTCTCCTCCTCCTTCCAGATGGTCCTCTCAAGAACTCGATCATTCTCCTTTGCCACACTCGATGGATGGGAGCGATGCTCGATGGTCTCCCCCTCCCCCCACGATGGTGGTTATAAAGGGGGAGACCGTTACACTATTTTAAAAAAGGGTCCCTCATAATTTCAAAAAAATTCAAAAAGAGGTTTTAGTTAGAAAGAGTTTCAAAAAGAGGGTAAAGTTGTTTTTCATAATTTTTTCTTTTATATTTTTGAAAGAAAAACCTAAAAATATGAGGGAAATGCGGGAGATTTAAAAGATGGGGTCCAGATGAGATTTTTGAAAAGTTTACGAAAGTATTGAATTTGAAATTTTGAGGATTTTACAAAAAAAAGGAGAGTTTGTGAAATAGAGAATTAATAATTTTTTTAAATTGGGTTTCAAAACGGATCCGAATCCAAGGTTTTGAGTAAATATTGAAATTGGATCTCAATTTGAGGAAATAACGAGGAGAATGGATCTAAATGGAGATCGGGCCTGGATGAAATACCTGAGTTATGTAGAGAATTGATTTCGGATTTTTTAAGATTTTGAATTAAAAATAGGAGAATCGAGCTCAAAATTGGATTTGGATATCTGATCTAGATCCGAGATTAGGTCAGATATAGAAAATGAAATTGGATTTCGGATCTTCAACCGAAAAGTGAATCCAAGAAATAATTAAAAATTGACCCAATTACTCAGAAGGTGGGTGCTAGGGGCAAAAAGGAAAATTTTTAAGATTTTAAAAAATTTGGGATGTTTACAGGAGGATGGTAGCTATATATTGTTATGAGCTTGAATAAAAAAAATCTAACTCGGGCTAAACTTTCTTAACAACTTTCTCTAGAACAGGAGCACATGGACAAGGATAAAAAGAGCGAGGTGATGATGATGCTTGCAAGCTCCAAACCTTCAACATCTTGAGGAATCCAAACCAAGGCCTTTAGTTTTAAGAAAGCTAATAAATTCAAAGAAAAATTCATGACCTACACAAAAAAGAAAATGTTTTCATTGCGGGAACCCTGAGCATTTCAAAAGAAACTGTTTTCATTCACATATACTACAATGTCTTATATTTCTGAGCAAATGGTTTAGCTGAAACACGACATTAATGAATATGACTTAGTCAATGATGACACATGCAAACCTTTCAACAAAATTTTGGAGAAAGGCTATTCGTATTGCCATGTATATTTTGAACTGAGTTCCCTCAAAGTTCATTGAGCTAACACCATATGAGTTATGAACTAGTAGAAAACTAGTTTTGACTCACCAACGAAAGTGGGGGTCAGTCACACATGCTCTAATTCCTAGACATATAAGAATGGTTGATTTAACAGCAAGTTAGACGACCAAGTAGCCAAGGTAGACTATCTTGTTGTAGGAAGGGATTGGGTCTTGGTTTTAGGCTCTCAACCATTGGATGCTGGATTGGAACGCAACCTGATAAACTTGTTTATTCTCTATTTGTCTGTTAAAATGAATGCTGAATTTTGGTACCACCAAGCGGTCACTCTCGCATGGCCAGTGGGATGATTGTGTGGGTACTGCCATGAAGGCATAGGCATTGGATCAAATCTTGCTGACGCATATAAACTGCATAAAACATATATACAAAGAGAAGGATGCATGAAAAATATATACAAAAAATATCGACTATTAAGGATAATATATAATATATAAAACACATATATTTTATATATAAATAATATGAAAAGTTACATTTGAGTGGACCCATTACTATCCAAGCGAAACCAGTGCTTAGGTTTGTCTCCGGTTCAGCCACCAGGCTGAAGACAAACTAGACAAACTGGTCCGGGTGAGGCTGTGTGTGCCTGATGCCTTTTGCTTTTTTGCATTTAACTTAGGGCTGCAAACGGATTGGATATGGTCAGATATCCGATCTGAGTTCGACATGTTTTGGATTGGATTTGCTCTGTTTAATCAGATCACTTTTGGATTCAGGATGAATTCTGATCAGCATTTTAAGTTGGATCTTGAGTTGAGCCAAATCAAAATCTGTCCCAAATGCAAATTTTTTACATTTTAATAGCTTGTTTTGTTCTATTTTCTCCATGTCCAATATTGCCACATGCATTTAGGATTTAGATTCAATATAGCCTCTTCGGATATGATTCGGGGTTCGGATCTACTGTTTGCACTTTGAATTTGGATTCAGATCTAGAAGTATCAAACCCGTTTACACACCCTAATTAAATTGCACGGGAGCAAATTTTTTTTTTGGTTAATTAATGTCACGTCCTGCTTTATGTGTACGAAATAAGTAAAAATACCCCTAGTTGGATACACTGACACTCAATCGGAGCTAGTCCAGGTCCGAACCGTTCTCAAGGGCTGACCCGTTGGAGGTTATTTTAGTAATTTCGGCTTCAGAGGGTTTTCAGGGCACGTGTCGATAAAAGAAGCACCCACGTGTCGCATCCTGATATGCGAGTCGCCGGAATAGCGGGAATCATCCCACCGACGATTCGGTCCCCTGATCACAGGCCCAAGATATTTGCAGAGGAAATGACTTTTGAGCCACATTTTCACCAAAATATACTCGTGAATTCGGGTTCTAATGCGAAATGTGTGAGGGTATTTCGGTCTTTTCAATATTTCACCATTTATATTTTGAAATTTTCTCCTCTTACTGCTCCCTTGCGCAAGAAGCGACTTCACTGCATACGCATATATCGTACCGTCCGTTGGACAGATAAAGGGTGCTCACTCCATCGCCATTTATCAAAAATCATATTCTTATCTTGAAAAATAATCATTTGGGATTGGTTGCTTAACAAACAAGCCATATTGAACACAGCTATACCACTAGAACCTACAAATTTCAGCTAGTTCTATGCCTTACAAAATATTTACCCTAATAATATATATGTTTTAATTATATTAGCAAAATTGCATTTAAAACAAATATTCTTTTAAAACACATTCTTGAGTTGCCCTAAAGGACTCCACTCATCAGGTAAGGGTGACTTGTAAATGTTGTTGAAGTAACAAAACATCACGAGTTCGCATTCTTAAGAGGGGAAGATATCCTACTAAATTAATGGGTGATTTTTTTTTCTTTAGGGCAGGTAAGTGTATCATGTATTCTTAGAAGGTTTCAGTATGCTGCTGATGCTAAAGATTGTATATTAATACTGGCATACACTTGTTGCTTTGATCATGGTTTTAAGTTTGTAAAATAACGCAGAGTGCCTTGATTAGAGATTGATAAATGTTCTTCTCTTGATTGAAGTACAAAATGGTACTTCCATGATCTTTTTTTTTTAGCTTTCTCTGAAAAGATTGAATATCTACGTGAAAACTCTTTTTTTGACTTACTGACTTCCTGAAATGGTATGTAAATGCCTACTAATAATGTTGGCTTTAAATTAATTGTGTCATAGATGGTTCTTTTGTTTTTCCCTGTATGAGTACTTTTATTGTTTTTGATGATTGATAATTGGAATGGGATAAGTTTCTAATGAGCCTTGTTATTCAGCAGCATGAAATTGCAATTGAGAGGCAGATTAGAAGTCTTCACTCCCACAGTTGCTAAAAGAGTCCCCTCCTTCACAAAAGTTGATTCTTCATCTAAAGACCAGCATCATACTTTATTCCATGATTGTTTCCGAATATTTTATTTGGCTTTGCAATAATTGATGTTTCCATTAATTTTTAAGTGCATTATCCCGAGTTTGTGATATTTATTTCTTTTTAAAAATCAATGCCTTGTGTCCTTAGAGCATATGCATATCATAGAATCACTTTTTTCATAGTTGCTCTCTGTCGCCACAGTGTTTACATTAATGCTATCTGCATTTGATTTAAATTATGTGTTGTATCATGTGTTAGCAAGTGTTCTTTCTTTTGGCGAAGTAAACTCTTTATCATGGTGACTGCAAAGAAAGTGTATCATGGTGATTGGCTTTATCATGTATGATCTGTCATGGTGAAGTCCCAATCAACAAAGAAAGTTTACAGTAAATGTTTGTTAGACTAACAACTACATCTGCTTTTATTTGTCTCATTTGCTTTGCATTTGTTCTTACTTAGTTGATCCTAAAACATGTGTGGTTTTGTCTAGTGATTTAGAGTTTATCCAGGGCAGTATTTTTTTATGAAACACATGCAATGTAGGTGTTCTATCAAGTCTAAGTGAATGTTCCTTTTCTTTTGGTGCTAAAGTAAGATGACATTGGAAGATGATTCAATTACATTGTATTATTGTAAGTTTTATAGCTATGAAGAGTAATGCATGAACTTGACTTTTACAAAAATAAAGGAGTTTATGTTGTCCTAAATGCTACAGGCTTCACATAGTTTTCAATCTTATTAAAGCATGGTTGTTAGATCTGATGAGCTCAAGCACCATCATCGGGCGATGTAATCTAAATGTAGTATCTTGTTGTTTGCAAGTCCTTAATTTCACTAATACTCTTTCATAAGGATATAGAATGCATAACAAATTACAAGACAGCAACTAAGACATTCCTACCCATTGTGTATACACGAGGATGAGAAGTAGATTGCCAACCATGTTTTTGGAGGTTGTTTAATAGTTTGTATCTGAGGTTACAAAGTTAGCTTCGCTTAAAACTTGATTGCTGAAACTATTGCCCTATCAAATGTTACATTACAACCTCTAATATTTGTTAACACATTTATTGAGCATGTAGCTTTAAGAATTATTAGCTGATTTTTTACATAACTTCAGGTTTAAAGAAAAAAGTTTTGAAAGCACTCACTTGAACTGCGCCAGTAAAAATATATATATATATTTTTTAGGTATATAGGCAATAACTACATTTTTGTCTGGCTGCTATTTCTAACAATAACAACCACATCTGAATGATTGTTGTTACTACTTTAAATGGCCCTTATGATAATAGCAACAACAACCACTTCTGATGTAGCCGTTATAGAGAACAATAGGAGCGATATTAATGTCCCTGCTATTACTTTATAGCAGCCACATTAACATGGCTGCTATTGCTGTATCAGCGTTGCGCTTATAGATTAATAGCAACTATCTACATCAGAAGTGGTTGCTATTGCTAACAATTTTAAAGTTACCATGATTACTTAGGAAGTCACTGTTAATTAGGTTAGCTGCGGTTGGCTGAATCAATAACAACCACTTAGAAAGTAGCTGCTAATAGTGCTACGTACCAATAGAAACGACCCAAAGAGCAACAAAAGCCAGGTATTTGTAGCAAAAAATGTCACTGCTATTGACTAAATAGCGACAACATTTTTGCTAAAGCTCCTTATCCTTCTAGTGATGAGTGTGCATTCTTAATTTGCCCACATGCCGAAGTTAAATGCACTCCGTGATGGGCAATGAGGACTTGAGGCTTTATGGAGATGGACACATGTTAAACACATAGAAGCACCTCATATATATAGCTGCTATATTTATACGTGCTCAATAAGAACGCAATCACGCTAACCATCCATCGCGCACGTTATAGATGGTCAGCATGCAAAAAATGCTGAAACACTAAAAAAGGCTTTAGTGGTGCTTTTAAAGTGCCACTAAAGGTCTTTTTTTCTATATGGACCTTTAGCGGCGCTCAAAACCACCATTAAAGGTCAGTCGGGAATGCCGCTTGATATTTTTAAATTATTTAGTGGTGCTCCAAAAGTGCCTCTAAATACCTTTTTTGCGATTTTCAGCATTTTTGAGTAAAAAAATGTTGAGTGTTCATCACATGTGCGATAAACGCTCGACAAGATTGAGCAACTCTCTCTCTCTCTCTCTCTCTCTCTCTCTCTCTCTCTATATATATATATATATATATATATATATATATATATATATATATATATATATATATATATATATATATATATATATATATATAAAAGAACATGCAAGAGATAACCCACATTTAAAAATTGTATCAATTCTAAAAAAATATTAAAATAATTGTGGGGGCCTTTGGATACCAAAAGTTTATCATTGAGATTGAGTCCAGATCGGGTGCAATCACATGGCACAAAACTTGTGCATTAAGCACCTGATCGCCCTCCATCAGGCCTTGGGCCCTACAACTGACAGTTCGGTACCCAAGATGAAGGGTGATCAGTGCTTAATGCACAAATATTTGTGCAATCATATTGCACCTAATCTTTTCGTGGAGATTCATGGGCATGGCTATTGAGGTTAGATCTAGTGTGAGATTCAAATTCTTCCCAAACAAAGACCTTAAGTTTGGAGATCCGAGATTCTGGAATAGCTAAAGATCCTCGTACCTTAGATCCCAAGATACTTCGGATCTTCCAATCTCTCAATAAAAAAGGGACATGTGCAAGAGTTCTCTAGGGATGGTAGTGGAACGAGGCGGGGGCGGGGGACAAAGTCTCCACCCCTGCCCTTTCTCAAAATCCAGACCTCCATCCCCACCTCCATCCCCGTGCGGGTTTGGATTTTAACCTCCATTCCTGCCTCCATTTCCGTTTCATATCCTTCATCCTTGGTCCAAACGGGGTAAGGCCCCATTTTTCCTCGGTCCATTTCCATCCTTAAAGAAGGATCGGGGACCGGGCGGGGCACAGGGCAAGGTGAGGATCGGGATAGGGATGGGGTGGGGCGGGATAAAGCGTAAGTCCATCTCCGCTTCTATCCCGGGTTTTGATTTTAACCTCCATCCCAGGTCCAAACGGGACAAGGCAGGGTGGGAACCCGTTCTCCCCTGTCCACCGCCATTCCTAGGGTTCTCCATAGTTATTCTTTAATGTTTAAGAGATGAAGGCTATGGAGTGGTGTACTGGTACAGTGCTTGAGCTGTACTTGAGGAAACATGAGTGCCTGTTTGCAGAATGGTCAGTGGGAAAGCAAGAGTGCTCAGGGTGTTTCCCTATATTCTAAATGTTAATAAGATCGTGCCTCATAAAGTATCACGGTATTTAATTCTGACTTTGCTGTTAAGATGTATATAAGACGTACATCACCAAGTTAACCTGGTGTCACCAATTTGAAACCCACGGGTGTGCTCGTGTCATCGCCGGAGTGGCAGTGGACTTCGAGAAAAGGTGATGACCCCTTGTCCCAGATTCGATTCCCACTGAGTGTGCGGGTGCCCTTAACTAGTGGGCTCCCTAAATGTTTGGGTGTGGGTGATCTCTCCCCGGATTTACAAGGGTGGGCTCATTAAGTGGCTAGATTCTCAAAGAAGGTTCCTTGTCATAAAAAACAAACAAACATAGCTGTGGTTATATTGTTGTGAAACTGAAGTTGAGTTTTACATCAGTGAGCTTGGACGAGGTGGTTTTACCCAATTAACAAAAAAAATAAAAGATACAGATTTATGAAAACCATAAAGCCACGTGTTATTTGATGTCCATGCTTATTTTTTAAATGGTTATGTTGGTACAATCCAAATATTTGTGCATTAAGCATCTGATCACCCTCCATCTTGTGAACAGGTGTAAGACCTGATGATGGAGGGTGATGAATGCTGATCTCCACCATCTGCTGTTGGGCCCCACTCTGGCAGGCCTAAAAAAGAAGATAGAGGGTGGTGCTGAGGCACATTGCATTTGTGTAATGGGATTGCACCTGAACTTGCCTCTATGTAATGTGCTACATCTTCGTGTTAATACCTTGATGATAAGGTTAATATGTCCATATCTTTTAGGTTAATCTTAATTTCCCAAAGTAAGATTAGCAGCTTTGTTAGATGACTTAATATGCTTTAGTATATTAGAGAAACATTAGGTTACACAACTTTCATGGTCATCCATAAACATTTAGCACTTAGGATGAGTTGGGGAGAGTAGCGGTTCACACAACTCAGGCTCGAGTCAAGCTTAGGCTCAAAAAGCTTGGTTCTTTCACAAAGACATGTTCAATCTCTGCTCGAGCTTGAGCCAAGCTTGAACACCCTATGTACAAACTCAACTCAGGTAAAGCTCAAACCTGTCTCGGCTTATCTTGAGCCGAGTTGATTTTGTTGAAAAAACTTTGGAATAAGTTTGTAGAGTACCTAACAAAACTTATGCACACCCTAGAACTAACCACTATATAGCTGCATTACCAGAGCTTGACTGCCTGATCAGGCTCGGCTTGTTTATGTTTAATGAGAGTGGGTTTTACTTATGAGTATAAGCCTGATTTCTAGAGAGAGAAAGAGTCCTCACCAAATAAAGATTCTTTGGATAAATTGGAGCACCACCCAAAAAGAGAAACAGCGAAAAAGAGAAAAAACATAGAGCTTCAGAGTATAGTCTTTTGATTGATTACTGTTACAAAAAGACTAACTAGAATACTTTCCTTTTTAAAGATGCATAAAATATTTGGAATATTGGGGAGTTGGTCTAGGTGGCAAGGATGGTAGGTAAGGTAACCTTAATTATTGCAGAAAAAGTCAAAAATGAAAGATGGCTGTGTCCTATACCCATATAGGACTTTAAGATCCATTTGATTCTCTCCAAAGAGCCTCATCTGACAAACTGGACCCACTCTTTGTCTAGAGTGGGCATGGGCTACAAATGGCAGGACCTACCTGACCCACTTTACAGGCTACCTGGGAAAGCAAAGTCTTTGTATTAATCGACTGCCCAAATGTTTGTATTTTATTAAAACTGATTCATTAAGCTCATAAACTCTTCAACAGCATGAAACGGACACAACATGGACAAAATTATTCATGGTCTATAGAGCTTTCAAGGTAAAGAATTATATGAAAACAACAGTAATTTACAAGAAGCCACCTAACTTGTTTACACAAAGCTGCTAAACATCTGAGTTAACAGCCTACTTTATTTAATGCATTTCAAAACTAGCTGCCTAAGGGCGTGACGACTCCTTGGGGGGCAAGGAGCAAGCCCAATAAGTTTTAATGCTGTCAGGACAGTGATAGTAAGTATGACGAACAGAACCAACATGACTATGTCTCTGATCCTGAGGTGGTTTCTTCGTGTAAATATCAAAAAATAGCTGCCTAAGATATGAAAGATAATTTTGTCTTTTTTTTAGAACTCATCGTATGCAATCTTATGTCGCAGTTTAAAGAAATTATTGAAATATTAAGCAGCTTTTTATAAATAGCTGATAAGTTAGGCAGATTTTCTGCAAATTAATAAAAAAAATAAAAAATGTTAGTCACCTTTGATCAGCAATCGATAAGCTTATGTTCCATTTATCCTAGTGGGACTAAGATAATCACAAGGGTATCTTTATCACTTTTTAATTACCCAAATGCAGACTGTTTCCAAATTGGTGTTGTCCCCTACTTTTCCCTCATAGTGCTTTGGAACATGCCTGCCAATTAGTAAAAGAGTAGAACCTAACAGCTAGACCCTCTTTCCAACTACTAGCGTTGATATATTTTTTTTATAAAAGCAACATATCTTGGTGAATTGTTGATGAAAAACACCAACTGCTTCCTTCTGACAAAAATTCTTTACCATATTGAAACTTGATAAGATTCATCATCCCATATATTGGATAAGTATTGCTGTCTAGGGATGTAAACGGGTCAGATTTGGTTTGGATCTAGGCAATATCAAATTGAACCTAATCAGTTCTAACATAATCAGCTTTGGATTTAGACTCGGCGTCAAATTAATGTAGATCAGATAAAACCGAATTCAGATCCAATTACCTTAAAATCAGATATTTACACATTTGGATTTGGATGCAAAACTCAATATTGAATCTGGATCTTATTATTGATCAGATATCCAACCTGAATCTCTGTTGATCTCCTCGGATGCTCATAGGGTCCAGTCACCTGTGGGCCACATGGTTTGTTATACCTGCGTGGTAAGATGGGAAATGACCCCAACTGGCAAAGTAGGTGAAACATCAAACAGTACACGGTACTTACTGTTTTCACTAGAATAATCACAACTGCCATTAGAATATTACGGGAAAAACTGATATGGGGGATCATATCCCCTGAAAATAGAGTTTCTCTTCTAGAGATCAGGTCTCTTTGTCATTGCAGTTATTGTTTCCCATTATTAGGTGTAACTTTCTCAGCACAAAGCTGCAGTAAAGTAGTTAACCTGCACAGTTTGGCTCTGAAAATTAAACTGTAGCATGCAAGAGCTGAAACAGTATGGATCCAATAATTTACATTGAATGAGTTTGTTCTTACTAACACACACACACACACACACACACACACAATGAATTTGTTCTTATTTCATGCACACACAGATATGTGTGAATAATTGGTCTCTCCTAACCGGTTTAGGAATGGAAGGTTAATGGAATGTTTAGTTTTCATTTTTAATGTGTTTCTGCTTAAACCTCCACCTGCATACGCGCTTATTGTTGCTTGTTTAATAGAAAGCATCCTTTGGATGAAACCATTCCACAAAAAAAGAGAAACCTGAACTTTTTATTGTATTTAGATGCACTATGGGAGTTCTTTTTTGATATTTTTATAAAAGCATGCATAAAAATATTTTTTTTGTTTTTTTATTCCAGTGACGGCTGTTTGTAATTCCTTGTTTTTTTGTTTATAGACTTTTAGTGTCTGCCTGAAGTTCAATGACCTGTTGCAGCGGTCTAAGGAGCCGTTAACAGCTCTTTAAGGGCAGTCTAAAATGCCACTGAAAACCTCTTTCTATATATATAGTAATGATAGGGTGCTGTATTCCCACCTATTCCCACCTAATAGAAGTTTTAATTTTTCAAATTTCTTTTCTTGTCGATGAGACCCTATAAATATGATCTCTATGCATTTTTTAGTAGAAAAAAAAGTTTTAAATCATGTGATTATGACTTACATATAGGTTTTTTAGGATCTTAAAAAATGGACAGTCCACAATGTACCAAAATTGGAGAGAGAGAGAGTCATGATAATTGCAACTCTTTGATGATTGCACTAGGAGATTTCCATTGATTACCATATAAAGTTTGAGCTTTGAACCACTCATCATTGATCTCGTAATGATGTAATTATTTAGGGAAAAAGGTTTCTGGCAGTCTATTAGAATTAATCAGATTCAATGCCTTTCACAGAATGGTTTCCAGTTCTCTCTATACTGGAAAGTTTAAAGCGAACCACTGGCATGGGATGGGAGGTTTGAGGTGAATAAAGCTCCCACACAAAGCTAAAACCTCCTCCCTTACCCTCTTAGAGGGGCACTCCTAAATGGTGTCCTGCTATTATTGTGTCTATAACTCAATAAACTTATACTGGTGGGGCACCCTGACTGGATATGGAACCTCCCCTAATGATTTCAGAGGCCTTGCTGCAGCTTTGTATATAAGCAATCAACAGTTGTATTCAAGATCAACCCCCACATTTAACTCAGCAACTGTGCATGTCAAGTAGGGACTGCGAGAGTGGGGCCCGCTCACATTTCCATCAAATGAGATGTGTGGTGGGGATTGAATACCACAAAATAATCAAATTACATACGATATGACATGATCTGCTCTCATGAAAATGGTGCAGTAATTAAGCAGTGCACTACTAGGCCATACTTTATTTATTTGAATTACACAACCATGGATAAGATTGATAATTTGGGGAATGGACCCTGCTGCAAAGAAATGGGTGAGAGCTCAGTAGGACCACATTTCATGCAGAGACATGGCTCACCAAAAGATGATAAATTATCAACATCACTTGCACTTGGGAGATTGGGATGGCCCACATCAAGGGATCCCAAGGTACCGAGTCTGTACTAATGAGATCATACATCTTGTAAGCTTTAGGACCATTGCCGCATTTCAATTAGGAACATGGCCCACAAAGAAAGGGGCACACTAATCTGATCACTCTGATTTTAATATTTGGGTGGTCCCTCTTAAATGGATTCATTCATGGTGCATGGGCTCTCTGCTCATTCTGTAATTCATTTTGCTTTTTAATCTTTAAGATGTGAGACTATTCCCATGACATCTTTGCACCCTTTCCTTTAGTGTTATATTTATAACCCCAGTAGGTAGAAGGCCATTGCTACACTGAGAAATGTATGAATTGAAAGTCAATGGATTAGATGCTTTATCTGATTTAATGCATTCAAAATGACATTTTTTTTTTAAATTTTAGTATCAAGATAGTTGAAATATAGCTGTTTGTCTCTGTATTGTAATTCTTTCATGTGGTTAGAAAGAGTTGTGTCTGGAAGCAACTGTTGAGCTCAATGATATTTAAAGAGAATAAACTTCAGTTCAGGTGACGGAGCCCTTGAGAGAGTGATGCCCTATCATATGATCCACCATTAAGCAGTAAGGCTCAGTTCGGAAACTGGTAGCTGGGATGGGAGTTAATCCAGTTGGTAAAAACTTGGTTCACCAATGTTGTCAGTATCAGGATCGGACCTGTATCGTTTGGCCAACGATTCATGTGAATTGGTCGATACCGATTCTCAAGTGAATCGTTCTGAATCAGCCAAAAAATAATTAAAAAATATTGTGTCAATCAAAATATGACACGTGTTAAATCTATTAAAAAAAATTTAAGTTATTTTTTTACATTATTAAAAAATAGCCTATTCAGGTCAATATTGTATTGATTTTCTGACAATACCATACTTATCAGCCGATTCAGGCCGATACGATACACTGGGTTAAACTACCTTGGCGGGGGATGTTTGAAAACTGGTAGCTGGGATGTGTGTTTATGCATTTAGGATGGGAAGTGAGGTCCTCACTCTTTTGTATTTACACTAAAGAATGAAATTGATAGCTATGGGCCTCCTGGAGGTGGTAGCTTTCAAATCCAGGATTTGGCAGCTGCCACTTTTTCAGTCACACTTAAAATTAGTTTTTAGATGCAATTAAAGCAAAAAGGAAAGATTTTGAGACTCTACTTGGTAAAAGAGTCTATTATTCAGGTCATTCCGTTGTTGTGGTTGGGCCCTTCGCTTTCATTAACAGCGATAGAGCTAGAGCTTTTGATGATGTAATTCGTGGTCTAATCAGACAACATCTTGCTTCCAACACAGGACTTGCTAAATGTCAAATCAGATAAAAAAAGTAACAGAAGCAGCAGCAGCTATTAGGTAGGGGTGAGTGGAGATTTCTTTTTCAAATGCTTTCCCAAACAGAGATTTAAAACCTCTCAACCACCCTCTGTGCCATCTGCGAGCTTGCTGCATCGGCCTTGTGGCAAGGGCACCTTAATTATCAAACTCTCAACGTCTTTCAACTTGAAGGCCTTAAGCTGATGCACCTAGCCAAATGTGGAGGGTCCTTGATAGAAACTGGTTTATGTATAAGGTGATACTAAGAACTGTTGGATTTGAGTCTCCTTCGTGTGGAGGACTCGATCCAAGGAAGGTGAAGAGATGCACTTCACCGTGCATCTATATTGAGGCTTGAAAAGAAGTAAAATACTAAAAAGTGAGGGACTAAAATTGAAAAAGAGAAAAAAGAAAAAAGAAAGAGAAAAGAGGGCACACTGGCCCGTATGCTTAGTGGAGTCCTTTCGGGTTTTGCTCTTTGAAGAACAACAAGAAAGAAAGAAAGGGAAGAGGGTTTCTTCCTCTTATTTTGTATGGAGCTTCCACAAGATTGTGAGAAAGAGAGAGAGTGGGTGAGAGAGAAGAAGAAAGAAGGAAGAAAATCTTTGATTGTTGGTGTTCTTCATATTCTTTATTATCCCCTTCTTGTTTTGTAAAGATTAGAGCAAGAGAAAGAGAGTTTTTGTTGTGAGCATCACTATTGATTATGTGATATTCTTTCACTTTCATCTTTTTATTTGCTTTGTTGTTTATCTATTGTAGTGATTTGTGGACTTATTGTGGGTAGGCATTGTGTATGCTCCTTTGTAGCCATTCTTTATATCACATAGTGGAGTTGTTGGGTTGCTCTCAACCTCGTGGTTTTTCACGTTAAAATTGGTGTGTGTCTCTCTCTTATTGTGTTCTTTATTTTCTTTATTATCCCTTGCTCTTGTGAATCGAAGTATATATATATTTGTGGTATCCCTTGGATGATAAGGGTTTTATTTTGGAGCTTGGGTGGAAGGATTTATTCTATGTGTTATGTGCAAGGCATAAAAGTGTTCTTCTTCTAGGTACTTTGTTGTCATCGCCTCTATTCAAGAAGCGGTTGTATTCGGTTTGCGCTTCTTTTTTCCTAACAAGAACTTCACGATTTAAAGTACTCATATAATTTATTTGTTTCCCAAAGACAAATCTTCACATTTCCCAAAAATCTTCCATCATTTTGTCTGAAAATTTAGGGGGCTCTATCCACGTAAAAACCTCACTATGGTTTTCTTTTATTTTTATTTTTGTTTTTTAAAGAAAAGCCTCACTACACTAATTTGGTTCTTGGTAGGGGTGCAAATGGATTGGATACTTAGACAAGATCCAAATATGTATCCAAACTATAAACAATAGAAGAATCTAGATCTATAACCAATCAAATAGGATTGAACACAGATCCAAAATGCATGTGATAAAGCTGGATCCAGTAAAAAACTATTATAAATAGTCTTTTTATACATAAAGTGTGATCGGGTAAGATCATGATCGGTTTCTGAATTAGACCAATCTAGAAAGACTGCTCTGATTCCAGATTCAATCCCAATACATATTTGGATGGAGTTGTTTTAAGGAACTAAATTTGAAAATAGTATGCAAGATTTGGATCAGGTATATGACCATGTTCACTACAAGAAAATGCTCCTTTACTGGTGCATCACCCGATGCACTAGTAAAAGAACATTTTCACTAATGCTATTTCACTTACCACCAGTAAAAGAGTAAATTATATTGACATTAGATATACTGTGCCAGTATAATAAATTTTTTTGGCGCACATGAAAAGTGAGCCAATATAATGATTTTTTTTGGTGCAACAAAAAAAGTGCGTTAGTAAAAGAGCTTTTTCTAGTACACATAAAAAGTTTGCCAATAATTCGATGCACATTTCAAAAAAAAAACTTTTCACTCTTTGGTGGGCTCTCTGTCTCTCACATGGAATAATGAATGAACAATGCTAAAATCTTAGTTTGGATCACGAGTAGTGAGTAGTGCAGATGCTTCATTACCCAATAGTGTGGCCCATTTCAAATTTGCCAACAAAGCATGGGAGAATGTTCCAAAGCTTCAAGTGGCCTTGTGATTGTGTTCTCTTTTTTTATTTCATTTCTGACTCTTGATCCTAGTGGTGGACCTGATTCCATCCAAGAGAGATGATAAAGTCGAATGGTCACTTAAAGCTTTGGGATGTTCTCCAAGAAGAGGCTCAAGCACCACGATGGTCTACCACTAGGATCTAGAGCTTATTGGCCATGATACCATGAAATCAAATAATGAGAGAGTGAGAGAGAATCACAACCACTATTGGGTTGAGCACATGAGATACTATAAGCAAATACAAGTACTTAATAGAGTTGACAAGCACAAGCCACTAAGGGTTCAACACAATATAAAAGCATACTTTAATAAGGGAGAAGATCCACTATATATACACAAAAAGAGGGAAAGAAGGAGCTCAATTAGCCATTGGGTTATCGAGCTAGCCGTTGGACCAGCCCAATGGCTTGTTGGGCTTAGACTAACAACTAGAATTAGAATGACAAACATGATTTTGATGATATTTTTGTAATGCTCGTGAATTTTGTTTATTTTAATTTTTAAATTTGAGCCGAATTAAAGTAAAATTTGAGTTAAAAACATGTTAAATTCAGGTGAAATTCAAGAGTTCTAATTGAAATAGGACTCTAGTTAGATCCATTATGAGTTATAGATCTCGTAAAAGATACAATTTGATGATTTTGGATTTAGGTTGGATCATAAAATGCATTTTTCAAATTAGACAGACCTCTATTTTGGATTTTTTCACTTGGATTGAATCCAGAAATGAATTTTTCAAAATTAACCGAACTGTATTTTGGACCCAACCCATAGTCCTAATAGAATGCCACAGTGACATATGAGGCCCCGAGGGTCATGCCCAGCCTAGTCGAGCATCACGTCTCAATGTGAGGCCAACAGAGAGCATGAAGGTGGCCAAGGGTATAATGGTCATTTGCACCCTCTCTATGCCAAGTGATAATTCCAAAACATATAGAGATCCACTAGGTGAATCCCAAATCATTTGGTATTTTTTTTAAAGTAATGGATTCTGGATAGGTCATATATGGATCCAAACATTAGTATTTATATCGAATACAAATTTAGATTAATTAATGGATTCTAAATATATTGGATATGAATTTAAACCATATTAACTAGATCCAATGTATGTTTGAATTAGATTTTGGGTTTGGACTCTTAATTAAGGAGTTTGGATAAGACTTGATTTGGTTATTTGATCCAATCTCAAATAGATTGGTCTTATAGGGTAAGATCCTTCGAACATCATTATTGTTTCAACAAATATTTCGGCCGATTGATAGTTCACCTGTTAAATCAGAGTCAACCTTGACATTTTTCATCTCGAGGGCATTAAGATTGACTATCTATAGGTCTGAATTGGTAGTGATTTAAGTGTTCTATAGTAGGTCAAAGTTCATGCCTAATTGTAGGTCAAAAATCAATATTTTTTGACATTGGCTATTTTTTGTGACCGATCCATGTGAGTACGATTAAATCTAAGACCACCACAATGATCTACGTTTTAAGGGCTATCAAATCGACTATTTAAACAATAAATTTTGTTGAATCTTTGGGTTTGTAAGCCTCCCGAAAGGTTACCCTGTCATTAAAGCTGAAGCTAGAGTGAGAAGTCCCTTCATTTTTTCTCTAGCTTAATTAATTTTGAAATCTAATGAGTTTTGATCTATAATTTATTTTCTTGTTTTATTAATAAAGGAGAATAATAGATATTAACCTTTTATATTAGAGTTGAGACTCTTGCCTAAGCCTATCTATAAATAGAGGTCCTCATGAAGAGAATTAACAAGGTTAGTTCTTTATCCCACTCTCATTCTCATTAGAATTCTCTAATCTGTCTATTTTTTCTCTTATTTTCTTTTTTCTCTTTTTCTTCTTCCTCTCTCCACACCTAGGGTGGTGTGTGGACAACCATTGAAGTTGCAACTCAAGGTTATAATGAAAAACAAAGGTATTAGTCAAGTTGAGAAAATGATTATGGTAAGATTTAGTATTAGTCAAATTGAGAGTGATTATGGTAGGATTTATCTTACACATATTCATAGATCGGGTACAAGCACATAGACCATGCGCCTTGTGAGCATGCATCTTGTGGGTTCTTTGGTCTGATCCATGGATGAATCAAACCTTAGACCACTTGAAAAGAGTTTTAATTTTCCTCATATTACCATCGAAATCCTTTCCTCAAAAGCTAAATCTAAACCTTAACTCTCTCATGACCAATCTAATTTTTTGTTTCATTAATTCAATAACATCATTAAAGTTACTGCTTCTCAACAACAAAAAAGTTTGCCATTCCTCATCATGAACATAACATTAGTAAACCCTTACCATTTTTGGATCCATTGTGACTTAACCTTTTATAAAAAACTTGACATTAAAATTTTAAGCAATGAGTACACTTATAGTAAAAAAACATATATTAATTCTATATTAACTGAAATAGCATGATAAAAACAATCACTAATACAATACTAAGCAAAAAAATACACAACCATATGGCCATCAAATACAAAAAAATCCATAATATAAATAAAAACATGACAATGTTTGTCAATCTTCTATGTGATTGCATTGAACAATCTACACACATGCTAATGGTGACACTACGAGAAATATGTGAATTAGCGACGAATGCTATCCGACAATAATCCATTGCAAATCTATCGCTAATCTGTTTAGCGATGGATTGGTGACAACTTAGCGATAAATAGCGTTTATCAAAATTTCCTGGTCGCTAACTAGTGACAGAACTGATCTGTCGCTACTTTTGTTGCTAATTCATGATGGATTAGCGAATGTCATGATCCGTCACTAATTCATCGCTAAATAAGGGCTGATTTGGTTTTGTGACAGATACGTATCCGTCGATAATCCATCACTAATATTTCATGATGGATACGTTTCTGTCATTAAATTATGTCACCTATTTAACGACGACTTAGCGATGGATTATATTTTGTCACAAAACATCGTCTGATTCAGTTTTTGAGACAGATTAATCTGTCCCTAATCAGTTGCTAAATTTGCGATGAATATTTGCGATAAATATTTCCCATCATAAATTTTTTTAAAAATAATAAAAAATGTTATTTAAAATATAAATATAGAAAAAAAATTTATCATTATATAATTTATATAAACTGTGTATAAAAAATAAAGTACACATAAAAAAGACATATACAAAGGCAGGTGAAACAAATTTAGCACAAACTATAAGTGAAACAAATTTAACAACCCACTATAATCCTCGCCAAGTTCTAATTAGTTACAAGTGAACATATACAAAGAGTTTTGTTTGAAACAACAAGTACGTGAAACAAATTCAACAGATGAATCTAATCATCACCAATATTTGGAGCATAATCCTCTTCATTGTCACAATCTGCCCCTTCATCCATGCCTCCATCAGCTCATCTATGCTGATCATCTCCAACATCCTACAAGAGAATCAAAATGTTAGTATTGATAAACAAAATATAATGAAATAAATTATATGCAATGCACCTAATCTAAGAAAATCAAAATAACATGGCTGAATGACACATAGACTAGCAATAAAGTGAAGAACATTAACAAAGTTCAGATATGCGTTCTAAGGGTGACAAAAAAAATTCATAGTGATTCAATTATGTAGATATGTGTTCTAAGGTTGTCAAAAAAATGTCATAGTGATTCAAGCATGCATATATGGTTTATAAGGTTGTCAAATAAATGTGTTATGTATCACACTCATGCATATATGTGTTCTAAGGTTGTCAAAAAACTTTCATAGTAATTCAATCATGCATATATGTGTTATAATGCAATAAAAAAACTTTCATAGTGATGAAATTATGCTTATATATATTCTAAGATTGTCATAAAACTTTCATAGTAATTCAATCATGCATATATGTGTTATAAGGCAGTCAAAAAACTTTCATAGTGATGAAATCATGCATACATGTGTTCTGATGGTATCAATAAAAATTCATAGTGATTCAATCATTCATACCGGATGGGCACCAGAGCTCATGTTGAATGCAGACGAAGTTCCCTTGTCCCAAAAAAAGTTGCACAACTCATTATGGACAAGGTTGGGAATGACTTCATGTAAAAAGTCATGCATTGTGTCCTGAAGAAGCTGACGAACACCATCCCAAGAAATAGTAGGGTCAATCAGACGGTGGGAGTTGATGCTTGCGGGAGAACTCTAAGAGCCTTGACTGCAGGAGGCAACGACTGGTGTGGTGTTCATGTTACTCCAAAACCCGAACACACGACCTTTTTTGGGTTCACCAGTTGTAGTCACCCATACTGCAGGATCAAAAGACGGATGCTGAGTGGAGTCATCGTCATATCGCTCTACCATCCGTTGCTCGTATGATTCCTACAAAGTAATGATTACAATAAAAATTAATAATTAAGAATTATAATATTTATGATAATATAATTCATGGTAACTTGTATATTACAATGTTTATTAATACAATAAATACATATCGTTGTCGCTCTCACCTTATCTGATACGAACTCTCTCATGCTCTTACATTTATGTGTTTCAACAAACACATCCTTGTAAGGCATAATTCCTCCTTTTTTGGCTTTCTGCATGGTTAAATGCTAAAAAAATTAATTAAAAAATATCACAAAAATACTTATAAATTTGATTATATATATATATATATATATATATATATATATATATATATATATATATTGGTGAGTTACCATTTTCTTCTGGTGGCTCCCAAAAGTCCTAAAACTACCTTTGTGTAGATGGGCATCGAGCATCTTTGCTCGGTTTTGTGCAACCTTTGCTGAGCGGTTTCAAAATTCATTGGTCGCCTACTTGTCACACATTGTATCTCAATAATCCGTCCTGATAGTAGAAGGGTCATGTCCCTTCCACTGCAGTGGATCATCTATCTCATCAGTTGCTTTTATTGCTGCAGTCTTTATATTATACAGTATGTCGACAAATCGATTGGCAGCGACTTTCTGTCACACTATCCTCGTGTTCTGCTTCTCCTTTGCAGTCGTGAAGTGATTTGAAGCCTACAAATAATTTCAAAAAGTTAGTGTACATGACTATAACAAAAAAATTATATATGAAACACATTATCTATGATAAACGATTGTATACCATGAATGAATTTCATAATCTTTTAAACACCTTCTTCAGGTACTCTTTCTATTGAGCAACTGATCCTGGTTGATGCTGAAATAGTGACTTGCTAATTTTTCATATTACTTCTTGTGGGTCGAACCTCGCACTGCATATGAATTGGTATACATTAATAATCGACTATCGATATACACTATTTATAGGATAAGTATTAAACAAGTGACAATGTAATACTTACGATCGACTATCGATATACACTATTTGAATGTGTCATCGTGTGTCAGACTGAGAAGACCCTGCATCCGGCGTTGTCTCATGATATGCATAAGTAGCTGGTGTAGGTGGGTCATGTGCAAACGAAACATCATCTACAGAACAATCAATTAGAAATTCACATAATGCATATATAAACTAATCAACTGTACATTTATTTAAATGATATACCTATTGAAGGATTACGTGAAGATGAAGGTTGAGATTGGCTATCACTTGATCCTCGACCACTGGGTGCTCAACCGCTGTGACCTCCACGAACCATATTCTAACAAATAAAAATGTTATTTGGATCAATTACATTGCTCTTGATCTTAGCATGGACATGCCATATGCATAAAATGCAAAGATTTAAAGGTCCTACATGAATCAGTTTTATAACTATGCATGAACTGTGTATGTACATGCTAAGTATGCATGAAATGTAATATGATATGCAATTTCATGAACATGGATACATAATCAAATCGAAAATAACTTCATGCAAGCATGCATACAGTCACATAAAACATTGAAATACATTTAATCATTCATATCATAATAATGTCAAACATGTACCTGTAGCAAACACACTCCAATATCTCGCTAACTACTACCATGCCTAGCATGGACCCCGAACTACAAAAATAAAAGCACATGCGAAAGTGATGTGGTATGCATTACAAGATGTATTTCACTAGCTCGAGTATGCTTTCTCATCACTTGTTTTACTTTCATATTCTTCTTCTTCCTCCTCCTTCTCTTCGTCCTCTTCGTCTTCTTCTTCATTGGGTGCCCATCCACTTGGTATATCATTTGGATCACATTCTTTCATACGTGTGACATCAGACAATGAAGATGTGAGATGCAAACCATGTATGACATTGTGACCATAAGAGAAGTCATACATATCATCTAATTGATAGTAATCACCCTCTTTAACAATCTTATCTTCTTCTAACTGATCATACTCGAGGTATAGTTTAGACTTCACCTTGCAAACCACCCACCATTCATTTTTATCTGACTTCTTTGTATTCAGATATGAAGTATAGTATACTTGTTGAACTTGCGAGGCTAATATGAATGGTTCATATGTTCTAAACCTTGATTTATGATTCACCTCCACAATGCCTGAGGTTTTGTCGACTCTTGTTGCTGTGGGATCAAACCAATGACACTTGAATAAAGTTATCGTGTTATTTATGCCTAAGTCAACTTCATTATTTCTTCAATAACACCATAGTAGTCAAGTTCATTTTCACCATAATTGCTATCTTTGACACACACGCCACTATTCATTGTTGACTTGTTTACACCGTAGTCTTTTGTATGGAATTGATAACCATTTACGATGTACCCGTTGTAACATTGCATAACTTTGGTCGGCCCATTTTGTAAATCACATATTCTTTGATCATTAACATCACCATGGTGGACCTACAAGCATAAACAATGACTGTAATCATGACCAATTAAGTAAGATATTGTTGTTTACACGAAAAGAATGTATGTCATCGTCCTTACCAACTCATTGAACCATGCCCCAAACTTGTTTTCATGTTCTTTCTGTATTTCTGAATCAGTGAGATGTGAAAGTTCTCCTCGCAACTTCAGATCAAATCGTTTGTACTTAATAAATATTTATATTACCGTACAATGTACGCACATATAGAACTTAGTGTTACATATTAAGTATACTTACTCGATGTAGAGGTCGATCACTAAGCAATTTAAAAAGATATAGATTTGTGTTGCATCTTGCTCTCGATCTTTCAAGAGTCTTGACCGACAACTACCAAAGACATACCCAAGTGATTTAAATATTAATAGTTTGTCAGCCACAATAAATTGTTCTTCATCATCATTACGAGGTGGGCAATTATAACGTGTTGGAATGTGAGGTTCAAAGTACATAGATGATAAATTTAAAATCTCTTTTAAAGTCTACGCCTCACAAATTAAACCCTCCACTCTTGCTTTATTTTAAACCATTTTTTTGAGGTCAAACATGCATCTGTCAATAATATATATCTCATATTATAATAAATTCTTAATAGAATTAGAAAGAAAAGTATAAATAAAAATATACCTTTCAAATGAGTACATCTATCGATATTACACAGAACCACCAACCCTAAGTTCATATGACAAATATATGATCACATGTTTCATAATATTAAAAAATGCTGACATAAATATCTTCTCTACCTGACAAATTGTAGTAATGACAGAATCATCGAGATTCTTTACCTCAATTACTACAACTTCTGATGCACATAATATTCTAAAAAATCTACTCAACTCAGATAATACCTCCCAAATAGGTTTGTCTAACATATCATGGAATGCTAGAGAAATCAACTGTTGTATAATGACATGACAATCATGGCTCTTCAACCCATATAATTGTCTCTCGTCTATCTTTACAGCTCGAGCAATGTTAGAGACGTATCCATCTGAAAATCTCAATTGTCTCAACCATTGACATACCTAATTTACTTGATCTAGTTCAAGCACGTACCTTGCCTTTCGTTTCAGTACTTTGCCATTGTACTCTTGGAGTTCCAATTCTGATCCTTTACATATTACTTTTAATTTCATACGAGCCTTAAAATTATCTTTCATTTTCACTTTGACATTCATTACCATATTAAACACATTATCAAACACAATTTTCTCCACATGCATGACATCCAAATTATGCCGTATCAATAAAGTCGGCCAATATGGTAGTTTCCAAAATATAGTTTTTTTTTGTCCAATTGTGATCCTTCTCAAATCTAAGGAAGAGCATCAGACTACGAGCATTTATCAGTCCATATGGAAAGTATCATAAATATCTTAAAATCTCTATGTCATACAACCGTGTAGGTAGACCTTCTATTTCAGTTGTGCCTGCTCGAAACACATTCATTTATCGTAGAAACAGATGGTCGCTGGATATAAATCGATGATGATAATCAAACCAACACGACTTTATTTCATGTGTCAATCTAAAAGATTTTGCATCTTTCATGCAATACAGACATGCCAACCTCTCATGTGTGCTCCAACCAGATAACATACCAAATACAGGAAAGTCACTAATTGTCCATAAAACAATAGCCTTCATATTGAAGTTTTGTCTTTTTTTGGCATTGCACGTTAGAACACCGTCATCCTACAATATTTTCAGTTCATCAATCAATAGCCTTAAATATACATCAAGATTTTGGCCCAGATTTAAATTTGGACTCCAATGGTGAAAAACTTGCCAAATCTATTTTTGTACATGTAATTGGATTCCGATATCCATCGAATTTGGTAACAAAAAGACAAAACCATATCTGCATCTGATATAGTTTCTGTTTGATTAAATGAAGAAGAATTCTTTTGGATATAGGATAAAATCCGATCCATTGACATCCCTAATTTAAGTGATACGACCAGATTTTCTGTCAAAAATACTTCAAAAATCAAATAAAGAAACAAAGCATCAACTAACCATAGAGATAAAATTCATTCAAATGACTGAAAAAATATGCAAAACACAACAGTTTTATGAACCAAGGGTGATATTTAAAACAAGGGTGATATTTAAAACACTGTAACAGTGATAATCAGCAAATTGTTACTAGATGTATATGAACAGTGACCCCAAACAAAAGAAAATAAAATCAGAAGATTTATACACGTTTATACAGAAAATATACGTTACAACAACAACTACGCCTTCATCCCAAAACAATTGGGGTCGGCGATATGAACCAAAAAAGAAAATCATTCTGGGTCTTCCACATGAATCCTTCTCCTCCAATCATTTATATCCAATGCCATGTCCTTGGTGAGGTTCAAAGCATTCATATTCTTTCCTATCACCTCCATCCATGTCTTCCTAGGCCTACTCCGACCTCTTTTAACTAATATATTTTCCCATTTCTCCATCCTTCTAACTGGAGCATCATTAGGCCTTCGCCGAATATGTCCAAACCACCGTAAACAATTCTCTCTCATCTTATATTCAATGGGTGCAACGCCTACCTTCTTACGTATCTCCTCGTTCTGAATCTTATCTTTTATTGTATTTCCACACATCCATCTCAGCATACACATCTCAGCTACACTCAGTTTTTGAATATGATGTCTCTTAGCAGCCCAACATTCTGTACCATATAGTAAAGCGGGCCTAATAGTCGTCCTATAAAACTTTCCCTTCAACCGCAATGGCTATCTACGATCGCACAACACTCCAGTTGCACTCTTCCATTTCATCTACCCAACCTTTATCCTATGATTTACATCTTCATCAATTTCTCCATACTTTTGAATGATAGATCCCAAATATTTGAAACAATCATCCACCGGTATTTCTTGCTCACCAAGCTTCACTACACTCCCATCACTACTTTGTTGCTTACTAAATCGACATTCCATGTATTCTGTCTTACTCTTACTCAACTTAAAACCTCTTGCTTCTAATGCCTGTCTCCATAATTCTAACTTAGCATTAACCCCAACTCTAGACTCATCAATCAAAACAATATCATCAGCAAACAACATACACCGTGGCACATTTTCTTGAATTGGTGTCGTAAGCTCATCCATCACTATAGCAAATAGGAAAGGGCTTAAAGCAGATCCTTGATGTAACCCAACCGTTATAGGAAAATTGGTTGTCACCCCTCCACAAGTGCAAACATTGGTTACTACTCCTTCATACATATCTTTAATTATACTAATGTAAACACATTTCTTCATCATTGTCCACCAAAGAACGTCCCTATGTACTCTATCATATGCCTTCTCCAAATCAATAAAAACCATATGCAAATCTTTGTTCTTCTCTCTATTTCTCTCAATAAGTTATCTAAGAAGATGTATAACTTTCATAGTTGATCTTCCATGCATACAACCAAATTGATTCTCCGATATCATGACATCCTTCATCAACCTAGACTCAATCACCCTCTCCCAAAGTTTCATAGTATGACTCATGAGTTTTATACCACGATAGTTTGTGCAATCTTGTATATCACCCTTATTATTATATAAAGGCACCAAAGTACTCTTCCTCCACTTATTAGGCATTTTATTTGTCCGCCAAATCTTGTTAAAAAGATTTGTCAACCATTCTAAATCTTTCTCTCCCAAGCATTTCCAAGCCTCGATAGGAATACCATATGGGCCAACTGCCCTTCTTGATTTCATTTTCTTCAAAGCCTCTGCAATTTTTTTCTTTTGAATCTTGCACATGAAGTCACAATTCATCTCATGAAAAAGAATGGAGAAGTCTCCCAGATCCTGAGCATGACTTTCATTAAATAGCTTATCAAAATAATCTTTCTATCTCTCCTTAATCTCCTCATCTTTGACTAAAACCCTTTGTGTTTCATCTTTGATACATCTAACCATACCCAGATCCCTCGATTTCCTATCTCTCATCTTCGCAAGCCTATAAATATCCTTCTCGCCCTCTTTTGTATCCAACTTGTCATAAACCTCCTTATATACCTTATCCCTCGCGTTCCGAACTACTTTTTAGCTTTCTTCTTTGCTATCATATACTTTTCCAAATTCTCATTATCACGACTCTTACTTAGATTTCTATAACACTCTCTTTTAACCTTAATAGCTAATTTGACATCCTCGTTCCACCACGATGTATCCTTATCTAGCGGTGCACTGCCTTTAGACTCACCCAATACCTCCTTAGCCACCTTTCTCATGCCACCTGCTATCTTATTCCACATTGATTCTGAATCCTCCTCGAGACACCAATCAACTTCCTTAACTACCCGCTCTACAAACATTCCTTGTTTAGCTCATTTCAGTGCCCACCACTTAATTCTAGGATCTATCCTATGTCTATCCCTTTTGCGGCAATGTCTAATTCTAAGATCTAAAATTAAGACTCTATGTTGTGTAGCTACACTTTCTCCCGGTGTAACCTTACAATCGATGCAACAACCCCTATCTCTCTTTCTAAATAGGAAAAAATCTATCTGACTCGTATTAACCCCACTTTTAAATGTTACTAGGTGAGAGTCCCTCTTCTTAAACCAAGTGTTTGCTAAGATCATATCATAGGAAAAACCAAAATCTAAAATTCTTTCTCCACTTTCGTTTCTTTCTCCTATACCATAGCTTCCATGGATACTCTCAAATCAATCCCTACCAATGCCTACATGCCCATTAAGGTCACCGCCGATGAAAAGCCTTTCTCCATAAGATATCTCTTGTACTACTCCATCTAAATCTTCCCAAAATTGATGCTTAATAAAATCATCTAAACCTACTTGAGGTGCATAAACACTAATAATGTTAATAATATTCGTACCTAATACTAATTTAATAAGTAAAATCCTATCACCCTTCCTACGGACCTCAACTACATTATCTATAAACTCACGACTCATAACAATCCCTACTCCATTCCTATTCCTATTTATTCCTGTATATCAAATCTTATATCCCCAAGGTTCTATCACTTTTGCTTTCTCACACACCCATTTAGTCTCTTGTAGACATAAAATATCAATCTTTCTCCTACACATAACATCTACTAACTTTACCAACTTACCAGTTAAAGACCCTATGTTCCAAGTGGCTAACCTAATTTTATGGTTTTGGACTAACTTCTTTACCCCCACCCGTCCAACAAAGTGAGGGAACCCTTGCCTATTTGACACCACACCCGGGCGCCGGTGTGACGCGTCCCTTCCGGGCGACGACCTAGCAACCCTTGCCCATTTATCACTACCTCCGGGCCTATAGAGTACAGCGCGTCGCTCAGTATGGAACACCCCAACGAAATTCTCATATTGGTTCATACTCATAGGGTATAACTAAGTTTTTATGCTGGCTGTCACAGGCCTACCGCAACCCTCCTCCTTTATCCGGGCTTGGGACCGACAGTGCATAACTAAACAGTTATACACAGGCGGAGTTACAGAAAATATTCGTTAATTAGATAAAAAATGATAATGTACCTCTTAACTGTAACCATGTCTATTACATGACAAAATTAGATTGTCATTAAACAGAATGGACTTATGGTCCCACTTGATGACTTGTTGTCCAACAGAAGGTTCATCATTTCGTCAGACTTGCCCACTGAGAGATGTTTTGTATCCTTCTTCTCATGCATTTTTCCAAGCATTTGCATGAATGTGACATTAAACTAACTTGTCTTCTCGCAGTTAACATAGTTAAAGCCCATTTGTCTAAGTAGAAATCCTACCCAGTTTTAGATAGGTGGATATTAGGCTTATAGATTGCCCTTTGCTCTCAACCCCGCCCATTTGTCTAAGTAGAAATCCATGAGTGATGATTTGTGTAATTGTTTATGGATAATTAGAATCTAGGTCCAAACCCCATCAGAAATTCTATAAATAAGAGTCCAGCCCCCTTATTCTAGCATCTAAACTCTAGATCTTCATCATCCAAACCCTATAGTACACGCTCAACAGAGCACATCCACAAACCTTGTTGAAGTGATTACTTCAGCTAAATTTAGATCTTTATCTCATCAAGCCCTTTAATTAGAGCCTCAGCCTAATGAAAATTTTGCCCCTACTAAGTGCATGGGTAATCTACATAATAATGTCACATTATTATTTTTGTATGCCCATACTGCCCATATTATATTATGAGAATGCTAATTTTTTTTTATGAAATTTCTATGCCAAACATTGACAAAAATACCCTCAACTCCTAATTACATAACAAATTCAACACTAGACTTTGACTCACAACTCAAAATGGGTTTATACTTCTAACACCTTCCACCGTTGAGTTAACCTTCTTCATACGCTCTTGATGATTCTAGAAAGATCCTCAATTGAATATGTAAACATCTTATCCCAATAATGACTGTCATATTAGTTGATCCCACGTTGCTTGGGGAGTAAAGATGATCAACTTGTAGGCTAGATACTCACATCATTTCAAAACTCAATTTTTAAATCTTATCATGGCACACATTTTCCATCTACACCTTGCACCTTTTATCTTTTTTTTATGGTGACATTATATAATAGATTCAGTTTTCATCATTATAAAATAAGTATATTTTATACAGTTGTGTTTATTATGTGGCAAATTTACTTTTAGCTGCCTCAGTTTTCAAATATTTAAGATAAATGCCTACCCTTTCAAGAAAATTTTCATGACTGCTTGTGTTACTTTGATCCATTTTATTGTTTTTCATTTAGCTTTTTTAAATTATTATGAATTTGATTTAAGTGAGAACACTTTGCTTTGTGCATATTAACACAGGCACAGTTTTTTAGCCAACAAAGACTATTTTTTTTTTGAATAATTTGTGAAAAAAATGATGTAAAAGATTTATTATGATTCAGCGGATTAATGTGACTGGTTTGTTGAATTGCATATCAATCAAAGTAGAACTTGACCAGATATGGTTGAACTTTTTCTCACCCAAATTGAACATGGTTTATTGACAAAACTGCCTCTATATCAATCTTAATATTTTTCATTTTTTCTTTCTATTATTTTCTAAATATGTTTTATTATTAATTATTTTATCTGGAAAAAATGCAATGAAAACTAAAAAATTAATATCTCACTAAAAAAATCACCGTTATTTTGCCATTTAAAACTTTTGTTACAGTGGCTTAATGGCTTTAAACTGAATGCTCAATTTTTGACAAAACTAAATCCTTTGAACTTAATTATATATATATATATATATATATATATATATAGAGAGAGAGAGAGAGAGAGAGAGAGAGAGAGAGAGATTGTCTAAAAAAATTTATATGCATAGAAATTGAAAAAGGGTCACTTCACCAACACTTGGTGCTAATCTATGTCAACTTGCATTTGTGTGTGTCCTTTTGTATATTTTTTTTTAAGGAAAATTTTCAAATACCCTCAAACTTTTCAGTGTAATTCATGCACACACCAAAAGTTTGAAAGTTTGCAAATTCACACCAAAGTTTTACTTGGGTTAATCAAATTGCCCCAATCATGAATTAATATTGGGTTGTTAACTCATGTTTTGAAGTTATCATTTTACCTTGTGCTAAACTATGTCAACTTACATTGGTGTTGTGTCCATTTGTATACTTTTTACAAGAAAAAATTTCAAATACCTTCAAATTTTCAATCTAATTCAGGCGTACACCAAAAGTTTTTACTTGGGTTAATCAAATTTTCCCAATCATGAATTAATATTGAGTTGTTAAATCATGTTTTGAAGTTACTATTTTATTCTTACAACTTGTTAAAAAATTACTAATTTACCTATATTTTAGAAGTTTAACCATAACTCTCTAATATAAAACATGATGTTAGCCACTACACCAAATACTTATTTGTTAATAACTTCTAAAAAACAATTTATATAAATTCCAGTGAGCCAATCAGACAATAATGACCTGAAATGGTGATAGCACATTGAAGTTTGTGCTTGCTATGCATGATCATGACTTGGCAAAACCTGAACCCAACAATTTATTATTTTATCTGGTTTGGGTAGATTTTGATGGGCTGGGGACCGGACCCATTGACAGTCCTAAAACCTTTTTTTTTAAGGCAAGCTGCGTTAAGGCAAACCCCCAACCTCAAAGAGACGTTCACTGGCAGCTCCTACCAACCATGTGGGGCTCCTAAAACCTATTAATATAACAATGACTGAACCCACTAATAGCACAACCAATTCTATATTTGAAGACTTTGAAACTTTATGCAAACCAAACACGAACCCGATTGTACTATCAGTCGGTTGATTGGTTTGTTGGAATTTACACATAATTATATAAATTTTATTTTTGAATTGGCAACATCTGTGTATTTGGTATAGTGGTTAGCATTTTGTTTTATGTTAAAGAGGTCATGAGTCCAAGTATCATTTTAAACCGTACGGCCAAACTTCTAAAACAAGGATAAATTAGTAATTTTATCTCATATAAAAGTAAAATGATAATTTTAAAACATGAGTTAGTGTTAACCCGCGAACAACCAACATTAATACGTGATTGGGGCAATTTGATTAACCCAAGTAAAAACTTTGGTGTGAATTTGTAAACTTTCAAACTTTTGGTGTGAGCATGAATTAGACCTAAGGGTTTGGAGGGTATTTGAAATTTTTTCCTTTTTTCAATGAAAATTTACACGATGTGGTGGTCCCGTATCTATGTGACATATATATAGGTGTTAAATAAATGTATATCTCAATGAACATCAAAAGGTTGAGATGGGTGACCCTAATTTTTAGTCTCAGTACATCCTAGACCAAGGGCCACAGTCTGTTATGAAATAAATTCGTTTTTTTTTACTCCATTTTTGTTTTTTGTGTGGTAGTAAAGAAAGCAGCTGCAATATTGACTAGCATGCACATCTGAAGCAGACAGGAACGAAAGAAAGCCAGGAACACAAGCGTTTATGGTCCTCTCTCAATCACCAAACCAAGAATAGGTTTGGTGATTGACACTGCAACACTCCAGCTTGCAAATATTCCAACTTCACGAGTCAAAATGATTTTATAAAGAACTATGATCTATTGTCTTGAAATATGTAGCGTTAGGTGGATACAAATATCATATATATTTGCATGATAATATTTGCTACCCTCGTCGGCAAAAAACACTTGTAAAAAAAAAAGAAAAAGATAACCAAGGAATGATTCTTACCAACTTTTACCATGAACACATCAATGAGGTCAGATTTGGTCAGTCTCCCCCTATGAGAGATCTGTACCTTACCTATTAGGGTAGCAAATATTGTCCTTATATTTGCTACAATCAATTATACCTACAATCATTTAGCACAACCCATTTTTGGATTTTTGTTTTTTTGCTGTAAATCAAACTCCATTCTTGTGATCAGGAATCAGCTTTTGAATTAGCAGAATCTGACGTTTGTATAGGTTTTTCCAGTGATGCGAAAATTAACGACCATAAATACACCAAACTTTTTTTGTTACTAAAAAAAACCTGTTTTTTCTTTGAAAAAACATCATCTAAGGGTTGTTTCCACTAAATCTACCATGATGAATCCATCTATAAGGTTGATTGATTCAAAACAACTTGCATGGTGAGATCCCACCTAGAATATATATATCTACAATCAATTATAGCAAATATATGGCCGTATAAATGTACAAGGGTTTCAAAGAGTAACCATTTCAATATTAACAACCTTTTCTTTTGAGTTTTTTTCTTTTACTGGGGTTTGCATATTGCCATAAAACATGACATTTTGAATTACTGGCCATTATATTCTTTAAAAAAAAAGGAGAATTACTGGCCATTATATGCTCTGCTAATGCTTAATCTAATTGGAACAGTTGGGTGTGTAAGTTGCAAGTTATTCCCCAAGTACCAAATGTCATACTGTTTTCAGAATTATTGATGTGTTGGATGCTCTTCATGGATTTCTTTACAACGGGAAACCACCCCCGGGATCAGAAACCTATCCATAAAGGTTATGCCTGCCATATTTAGAGTCACTTTCCTGATGGTGTAAACCAGTGATGCACCCCTTGTCCCTAGGAAGTCGCCTTGATTCGGCACGAGCATGGGACATAATGCACTTTCTTCTTATATGCAAGGGGCTGGCACCCATGGGAATGGATCCCTGACCACCTGACTAGGAGCCAAGGCCCTCCCACTGCCCCCAAACCCCTTGGGGTTAGATGCTCTTCATGGCTAGCAAGCAAATTTGTGATGGAAGGGTGAAGTGAAGTTTATTAGTTTTTCAAATTAGAAAAAAATAGTGGTAAAATTCCTTAAACGTAAAAACATGATGACCGTTGAACAGCAAACTAGTGGTTTTCTTCTATTTTTTTGGTATCGTAACTTTTGTGTGTAACATGAGGGTAAGACTACTTATTTTCTTCGTTAATTAGTTTTTTGTTTCAAATTTTGATGTCTGAAACAAGCACGCTATGTGAGCAAACCAACTCCTGCTTATTTGACCTGGTTTTTAACATTCCAAAATTTGATTATATGAAGAAGGCACAAGCACTGGTGACAAAAAAAATTGCTGCTATGACTAAAAATAATGGCGACTTTAGATATCCCCGTGAATGCCTTGAACCCACACAAATGTCATCGTTAAAGACATGGCTATAACAGTGTTTTTACGTATCGCCGTTATAGGTATGTTTATAACAGCGACATTATATAGTCGTTAAATATATCATCGTTATATACAAACCTATAACGATGATATCGACGTTATAGGTATATTTATAACGGTGATATTATATGGCCATTAATTATTGCAGTTAAAAAAAGTTTTTATGGCAATATTTAATGGGCATATAATATCTCCACTATTGATATATAATAGAGAGATATAAATCTTGCCATTATAGCCTTTCTCTATAACAATGACAATATATAGTCGTTAATTATTATCATTAAAATTTGATATGGCAATATTGAATGGGCATATAATATTGCTGCTATTGATATATAACAGCGAGATAAAAAAGCTCGTCAGTGTAGCCTTTCTTTATAACGATGACATGCATGTCGCTTTTATAGCCTATCTCTTTCTCTATAACCGTGACATTTTTGTCATTGTTATAGCTTAGTATTTTAAAAGAGTCTGATAGACCATTTTTTATTTTTCTCTTTTCTTCTCTCTTTGCGGTCTCTATGCACTCTCATCGAACCACCACTGGAGTGCCTTCTCCCTCCTCTATGCTCGGATCTCTCTCTCTGCAAATCTGCGGGGCCGCCTCCCTCCTCTCTCGAAGCCTCCTCCTCACTCTTTTGTTGTTTCATTTTGTTGTTCCGCTAAATTGAGGCAACCACCAGCCACACCCTCAAGAGAGAAAATAAAGCAGGTATCACCCACATTCCTCTTCTTCCAGTTTCGGGTTCCCCCTCTTTCTCTATATTGTTGTTTTGTTCACAAACGGAATGATGTGGGTGTTTATGAGTTGCCTTTGGTCTGTGTGAGCTATTGCTTGGACTCGCCATGAGAACCATTTGAATCGCATACTGCTTGTGGGCGATTGTTTTGATTCTTCACATTGTGTACTTTTGGGCTTCTTGGGGTTTCACGTTGTGGGTGTCTCTCCTATCGATGTATGATGGTTTGATTATTTTTAAATTTAGTATTATAGCAATGATGCTAGTAGCAATCGTGTGTGGCCTCGAGCTTAAACTATCGATCAGTTGAATTCATTTATACACACAGTGGAGTCTAGTTCCTTTTTCTTGTGCTATTTGATTGTTGGTTGTAAAATTTGCCAAGATCTAGACGATTTTTTTAAGTCTCTTGTTGAATATAGTGGGTCATGTATTACTATGTTATATTCTTATTATGCATTTAGTCATTCATTTGTATAGGAGGGGCAGCTTAGTCATCGTGCACCCCATATACATGTAAAAACCTATCATTAGTTTGAAGGTATTTTTTTCAAGAAGAAATTATAACTAAAGGGGGTCATCCCTTGTATGTAGTTTATTAGCACCCTTGTTATTCTAATGAAGCTTCTAGCTCCTCTCTCTTGTGGTTTCTCCTATGCTTGCTCCATGAGAGATTGGTTTTTCTCATAGTATCATAGCCAATTTCTTCATCTAGTAGAGACTCACATTGGAGGAAGGAAGAAGGCTTCATTCGACTGCATCGGGATTTGTGGCAGGTGACATCACCATTGGAGATGCCTGGAGTGAAGTTTGGAACTTGATAATTATGATTTGAGGTTTGATAGAGGGTGAGTTTAGAAGATCTATAAATCAAATATCATGTGATTTGGACAAGTATTTGATTTTCTGCAAATTTTCTAATATTTCTAAGTTTCATCTAGAGCTTGGACAAGATTTGAGAAAAACATTGAATTTTTTCTCATTAGTAGTTTTTTAAGGGTCAGTGCTATTTTTGTAGTTTTTGTCTTTAGGAGCACTTTGAAACCATTTTTATAATGAGATATGGCATATTTTTAGAGTTTGGTTGAGAATTTGGATGGCATATAGCAGAAGATACCCATCTTTTTACTTTTTTATTGCCATTGACTAAACATACTTGAGATTTTGAGTTTGCTAGCAATTCTATATAGTTCTCATTTTCTTGAATGTGATACTCATCAATATAATGAGTTTTTTTATGGTTGTTTATCTCAGGGTTTTGTGCTGATAGCTTGACTCTCGGATTGTTATTAAAATTCTTGTTCCTTGCACTCATTGTTAGCTATATCTTGATAATTTTCTAGCATATATAACATATTTGTTGTTGGAATTGTTGTATTTGGTGTTTTATGTGACCTTTGAATATTCTACCTAGGGGCTACTGAAGTGAAGACATCGAGGCAAGAAAATAAGCTTATTCAAGATTTCTATATAGAAATGCAACAATTACGGGATTCTCTTGCTTTGATTAAATCCAATAAGAAGTGTGAAAAGGTATAAAGATTGTAAGACGTGTGCATAAATGGATAGTAAGGGATGCTCTTGCATTGATAAAATCCAATAAGTGTGAAAAGTGTAAAGATTGTAAGACGTGTGCAGAAATGGACACCAAGGTCAAGGAAGGAGTCAAGATGATAGAGCTTCTCATAGCACTGAGTTTTGAGTTTGATATTGTGAGGAACACTATGATTCATAGGGCCAATCTCTTCACTGGTGCACAAGATTTTTTAGAGTTTACTGTTGAAGAAAGTAGGATGAAGTCTTTTGGGACTTGCTTTTCAGAAGAGCTCTGCTGGATATGGTGAAGAAAATCAGGTTCAACATGCCCACATAAAGGTTACATGAGTTGTGTGACATGCCACTACTACACAGAATTGAGACATAAATCAAACATGTCTAACATTAAAAAATAGGGTACTTTTGCATCAAATGCCATTGTGAGCAAGAAGGGAATTGAAAAAGAGGACTCCCTTTTTGCTACAATGACTAATACTTTTGATGCACAACTTTCTCTCCACTTAAGGCACCACAACAAATTAGCTTCTTGCCTAGTTATTTATCTCAGTTGCATCTTCTAGTACCTTTGATACTTCCTTTGTAGCTGCCCCTCTTATGCAAATGAATGACTAAATGCAGAATAAGAATATAACATATTTGATTTGAAATTTGTGTTTTTATTTGTAAATGCCACTAATCAATGATTCTCTTGTTGAATATAGTGGGATCATTGTCTATGAATATGGATCAATCATGGATACATATTCACAACAGAAGTTTTGAACCCTATATATTTGGAATTGATCGATTCATTGAAGTGTCATGTGCTTATGTCAATTCTGCTAGTAGAATATGATTCCCATATTAGAACTATAAAAATAAAAAATATAAAGTTCTATTACTGATCAAACTACACTTGATTGAATGTGGTTCTACTATGGAATATATTCAGTCCCATATGAGTGTGGCCCAAAACCACGTAAATGCAATGCATGTACCTCATGATGAGAACGATAATACAATAGAGGTTCATGATAGGATTGAAGAAATACTGAATGACGTTATTATCACATGATGATAGGCCCAACACAAGCAAAAGCTTTCATTGTCGAGGAATATATTTCAGCAGAATGTGTGACCTTTTGCTCAATGTATCTTAGTGATATTGATACTAAATTTAATCGCTGGGATCAGCATGATGATAGGCCTAGCACGACAAGGACATCCGATTTGTATATATTCTTACATGACATTTATATGAAAGTTAGAGGCATCATATTCAGAACATGTGAGAGCTAATCGGTATGTACTCAACAAATATGTTGAATGTGAGCCAAATCTAAGGGAACATAGACATATAATTCATAACTTGTGCAACAATATTTAGGAAACTACAATATGACATGACTAAGAGTTCGTAAGTTGGTTTCTAATAAATCACGAGGATACTTCTCTAGAATTATGAATTCTCGTAAGAGGACCTGAGCATAAGTCATTGTCCTATCAAACTTGTGATGTGAATGGAATCAGGTTTCATAAACAGTCTCATGATGAAAACCACAGGTCTTAGAGCAGTAGGGTAATGATTACGTGTAAAGGCAATGTAGGAGAGCCTGATATAGACTATTACAATCTTCTAAAAGATATTATCAAATTTAAACATATAGGACAAAATTGAGTGTAAACGTTTAGATGTGATTGATTTGATAATAGATACATACATAAAGGCAAATACTTTACATGTGTCAACATATATCATTTAGCATACCAAGCAGATCTCTTTATTTTAGCCTCTCAAGCTATGCAAGTATTTTATATTAGACAAAGACCAAAATGAATATAACATAAAATATAATACCAAGAAATTTGTATGAGATTCTACCATCTTTATCTAAACAAAATGAAGAGCAGGACACTGATACATATAATGAGAATGATTGTGGAGGGGTTGATTCATTACCCCCACACCATCGACGAAGATCCCATGCCATTACACTGAGATGATTGATAAATATTCTGATGTATAATTTCGTTGAAGATAAAGGTTGCAACTAAATCCGAATATCATTACCACAATCATACTAGCATTTGTGCATCAAAAGCAAATCAAGCAACAAAAGATTTTAGTAACTATCAAGCCTAATACATCTTCGTACCTCCACAACTATCATACGAGGGTAAGTTTCTTATTCTTTATTTTTTTTCATATAGTATAGTGCTAAATATGTTTGATCTAATAGATTATTAATTTATTGTTTCCAAACTGAAATAGATGGATAGAAACCGACAACGAATGTGTTCTATAAACTATTGAATCATCTTCGTACCTCCCGAAGTATTGTATGATGGTAAGTTTCTTATTTTTAGAAAGTATATAGTACTAAATATTACTGGTGTATATTTATATTTGAATTGATGTTTGAAGTATATATTTATATTTGAATTGATGTATGTTTGAGGGGTTGGAGATGATGAATGTGTGAGGAGGTTAATGTATGTATCATGATATATAAACACCATTGTATGTTTATATTTGAATTGATGTTTGAAGTGTATATTTATATTTGAATGGATATATGTTTGATAGGGATAAAGAGAAAGAATGTTTGAGGAGGTTAGAGAAGTATATGTTTATATTTGAATGTATGTTTAAAGATTTATAAATACTAGTGTATGTTTACATTTGAAGAAATGTTTGAAGTGTATGTTTATATTTGAATAGATATATGTTTGAGGATGTTTGGCCTATATTAATTTTTATCATAATGAGATGTTGTAGTTAGTGTGAAACTAATTTTAAATATATATATATATATATATATATATATATATATATTTACTAAATTGAAGTTGATATCCTCTTGAATGTGAAAAGATATTTTGTTAATGTTATCTTTATGCTTTTACAAATTCTCATGAAAGTGCAGAAAAAGATAAAAGCATTATTGAGTTTTCAATCGTAATATAATTAAAATATCTATAAGTTATCATATTGAATTCTCAGACTGCTATCATCATCATTAACATTATCATAATTGTTTCTTTTTATAAATTTTTTTTTGAATTGTCAAATTATATTTATTTTTGAAGTGTGTTTGTTATAGGTTTAGAGAAGATGTGGGAGAGGGGTTGAAGATGATGTATGTTTTTTAAAGTGTATGTTTATATTTTAATGTATGTTTGAAGTTAAATGTTTGAGGAAGTTAGAGATGATGAATGTTTGAGGAGGTTGAACAAGTGTATGCTTATATTTGAATGCATGTTTCATAATGTATAAACAATAGTGTATGTTTATATTTAAATTGATGTTTATATTTGAATAGATGTATGTTTAAGGAGGTTAGAGAAGATAAATGTTTGAGGAGGTTGGAGAATTGTATGTTTATATTTGAATGTATGTTTCAGGATATATAAACGGTAGTTTATGTTTATATTTGAATTGATGTTCTTATATGTATGTTTATATTTGATTGAATGTATATGTTTGAGGATGTTTGAAGTGTATATTTAAATTGTATTTGTTGTTTTGTTTAATGTAATATAAAAAAATTTAAAGCTAATATAAAATTTTTATTTTGCAGGTTTAAGGCATATAACGATGACATTCCTTTATCATCGTTATCAGCCTTAACCTTATGTCGATGTTACAACCTATAACGGTGACTTAATTGTCATCTTCATAGCCTATAACAACGACTTACTTCTCATCGTTATCGACTATAATGGCGAGTTAATTCTCCTTGTTATAGGTCAAAAAGGTGACACTGAAATGTCACTGTTATAGGTATGTCACCGCTATTGGTGTTTCCAGTTCCAGCAAGATTCTTTGCCGATATTAGGTTACACATTAATGATGACCTATAGACGTCGCTATTATTACTCAACTGAGGCAAAAAAATGATAGCCATTTTTTATCACCATTATAGACCTATAGCAACAATAAATAAGGCAATAGCGGCGAGAAAAGGTGCCACTATTGATCCTCATCCTTGTAGTGAGTGTCCTACACTTCTTCACTTAGTGTGACAAATATCGACATTTAAAAAAAATATGAAAGAAAATGTGATAGCATACCTAAATGGTGTGTGTATAAATAAACAAACACACAAATTAAGTAGTAAATAAATATTGGCATAATTTAATATTTAACTAGTTGTATTTAACATTAGATGAATTCAACCTTATTAAAACAACTAAAATATCTTTGAAAGAAGATATTTTTTAAAATGCATGAGTATTTTTTTTCGGAATTATAGGTCTTTTGAACTTGGAGGGAATTGAAAGTTCAAACACCTTTTCCAAAAAAGTAACTTTATGAAGATATCAAAGTTACCTTTTTAACCTCAAAAAGTAACATTTCATTCTAAAAAACATTATTTGAAGAATATTTTAGTTGTTTTTATAAGTTTAAATTCATCTAATCATAAACACATCTAGTTTAATGTTAGATTAACATATATATGGGTTCAAGCTTTATTGGCTTGAACCCATATATATAGGTTCAAGCTTTATTGGCTCAATCTGACAACATAGTTGTGCTCAGATGGTTTGATTGCTAAGGATCAAATCTTGGATCATGTTATTTCAAATCAAAACTATGATTTTTTGAGTCATGAGTTTTAGTGTATCGTGGATGGTTTTTTTTTAAGCCATTAAAAATTTTTTGTATCACAATCATATGATTCAAAACTCATTTTTTAACTAAACAAAACTTGCAGATCACATGGATTTAATCAACAAAAAAATCTAAAACCTAAGATTTTTGGCTCAACAGTTTCGTATAATTATGTGCCTTCAGTAGCAGCAAATACTAACACACATATATATATATATATATAGGTGATAAACTATCCTCAGTGTTTCTTAAAAACAATCGCCGGTAGATTTTGCTTGAACCTAACTGATAAAAGCATTCAATATTGCTTATTAACAAAAAAACATATTTATGTTTCACCAAGTTTTGATGCAACATGAATTGCCAATTGTTTATTGTTCTAAATATTCATCGAAACACCAAAAATATCTAATTAATTAATACATGTTTTCTACTAAGAATACACTCTGTCCTTTGAGAGAGAGAGAGGAGATGGTGTTGTGTGTTCGCCCCCAAACACAAATTCGTGTGTTCGGGTGTGTACGGAGGAATATCTTGGGACCCATGATAATTCATATGACAATGTTACCCATGATGATTTTATAATAAAATAACATATAAAAAAGATAGATATGGGTTTGACGAAAATGTCCTCCCGTAAGATAGATATGTGTTTGACAGAAATGTCCTCCCATAAATAGCTTTGCACATTCTCATGAATCCAGGTTTCTGCCTTAGTTTTTAGCTTGTATTACAACACATTACCACCTTCTCGTTCCTGCCTTGTGTTACAAAACATTCTCAGGTTCGTTCCTACCACATGGAGATAACTATAAATCGATCGACTGGTTCGATTATTGGTGGGCGTCATAGGGGGATTTGTCGACTATCTCTTTTTATAGTCTTTCTTTGTTCTTTGTTCTTTGTTCTTTGTTCTTCGTTTTCGTTAGGCAGTATAAAAAAAAACAATGACACACAAACATTTCAACAAGTGCCATTAAGACATCGTGAGTACCTTTTCATGTCATCATGCTATTGTTGAAGAACGTATGTCTACGTGAGTACCATTAAGGCATTGTTTTATTATTGTAGGTGGATGTTGGCTTTTTGACAATTGAAAAATTAAAGATATTTGTAAGACACTGGGACCTGTTGACAAGAATACTTGGTTACAGATACGAGGAAGGGCCTCTACTCCATCTGGTATTGTCCATTCACTTATTATATGCAATGTAACATAAATCGCGGTGGTAGTAACATACTACTGATTTATAAGATATTGTTTTGTTTGTTAATATCAATTTGTAAGGTATTATGTGGAATTGTCGTATCAATTTGTAATATATTATGCGATATGTATATCAATTTGTAAGATATTATGTATATTCTAGTATTGATTTGTAAGATATTTGTAGTATGATTTTAAAACGTGTGTGTGCAGAATTTACATTGTTGCGCGCTTACGGTGGCGATTTGTGTATTCAAATCACTACTCATTTAGAGATTTCTATTGAAATTGCTTCACAGTGTCGTAGATATAATTAAATCACTATCACGTGAATCACTATCATCAACACACATATACAAAAAATCATTTCTTTTATTGGCATGATAAATAACAACTCGATGCATAGTATAAGCAAATAACAAATCATTGTTGTTTTTATATTGTGATTCATTCAATTGTTTCTTTGACTTGCTTAACTAATCGGTATTTGTTGTTATATGCATCTTGAATAAATTAGAGTAAACATATGCGTTGGCTAACACAAATTGATATCTTGCTTATGACAGTGGTGAGCTTATCATCTGGTTGTAGTAAAGATGATATATCTCAATCATTGGAAAGTTATGGAGAAGTGAACATCTGTACTAATGACGCACCTGAAGAAGTGAACATGTGCACTAATGATGCACATGATAAGAAGGGTGCAGGCATTGGATTCACTCTTGACTTGAATGTTCTAGCAGAAGAAATGCAATTCGATAATAAGGTAGACAATCATGACAGTACACTTGATAAAGGTGCATGCACTGAGAATGTACATGATAGTACACTTGACTCTGTTCCCGCAGAAGGAATGCAGTTTAATAATAAGGAAGCTGCATACAAATTTTACAATGATTATGCCTTAAAACTTGACTTTAGTGTTAGAAAATATTCTTAGTCAAAAACTGCACAGGGTGTCATGATGAGAAAGACATGTTTGTTCTAAAGAAGGTTGGAAGAAGTCAAGTGGAAATCCAATAAGGAGCAAACCAGATTCAAGATGTGGTTGTCAAGCGAGAATGGTGTTAAGAAGACTTTCGAATGGGAAATATGTAGTTCATACTTTAATTAGTGATCATAACCATGAATTAGCAACTTTATTTATGACTCCTATGTTAAGGTCACATCGTAAAGTAACTGAAGCGTATGCTGCAATTACTGAAATAGCTGATAGCGCCGGCATTGCACCAAGAAAGACATACAATTTGTGCACACACACACAGATGGTGGTCGCGAGAATGTGCAATTCACACCTATGAATCTGATAAACCACTTGAGAAAGAAGATGATATATAACATGAAGAATGAAGAAATATGTTCTTTGGTTGATTACTTGCAGAAAAAATCAAGCAATGACCCTGGTTTCTTTAGTGCAATGCAACTGGATGAAGATGGATATGCTGTGAATACATTTTGAGCAGATTCAAAGTCAAGAGTAGATTATGAATACTTCAATGATATGCTTGTTTTTTATATGATAGTGAAGATTAATACTGAACAATGGCCATTTGTGCAGTTTGTCAGAGTGAATCATCACTCACAAAGTTGCATATTAGGCAATATTTTTTTGTATGACTAGACTAAGGAATTCTTTGAGTGGTTGTTCAGAGTATTTACACAGGCAATGAATGGGAAGTACCCTAAAGTTGTACTTAAAGATGGTGATCATGCAATTACGCTTGTAGTGTCTCATGTATGGCCAGATGTACATCATCGCCTATGTTTGTGGCATGTCTTTCAAAATGCAACAAAGAACATATGACATATTTAATCAAAATGCAGCAAATAACATAAGAGATATTTAATCAAAATATAGGGTTTGATAAAAAGTTTACAAGGTGTGTACTTGAGAGTGTAGACAATGTCACCTTTATGTCTGATTGAGAAGAAATGATTCAGATGTATGACCTTGAAGACTGTGTGTAATCTGAGAGAAAATCCATGTCTTGAAGAAGGTGTAGGAGGAGGAGAACCTAAACCTTTTGCAGATGCAGTCTTCGAACGAGGTATGGTTAAAAAAACAGATTCACCTCAAAAAATAGTTGCAGAGAATGATGTTGACTTCCAAATGGCACTCGGCGGGTGAAAGATGTTGTCGTGCAACAGAAATAGAGGAGGATACGGTGGCTGACGGCGGGTGAGAAGGCTGCCACAATGGGATTCCGGCAAGTTCTAAAGATGCACCGTCACGACAAGAGGATTCCGACGAGATCTGAAGATGCGCCAGTTACTGCAAGAGGATTCTGGTGTTTTCTTGTCACGGCCAGAAAATTCTAACGAGGATAGGTTCGAACGACACTCCGAGGGTTTTTCGGAAGAGAGAGAGGAAAGAGAGAGAAAGAGGGTTTTCTTTTTTCAAAGGGTTTCGTTTTTAAGAATAACTAAAAGGTGTGAAAATGAAATGAAACAATGCCCTTTTTAAAAAAAAACGGGTGCTTTAAAAAAATCCAAGGGGTATCGGGTCCCTTCAGTTAAAAAAAAAAAATAGTCGACTAAAATTTTATTGGTCGACTAATAATGTGCGACTCTTTCTAAAGATTTAGAAGCATCAATCGACTAAAATTTTATCGGTCGACTAATATGGTGCAATTTTGAGATTTTGTTAAAAAAAATTAGTATTTTATAAATCCAAAAATGAGCAAATGCCTAGTTCTCTCCTAATTCTCATAAAATCTTCATTTTTAAGTGGTTTAGTGAAGATATCAGCATGTTGTTCTTTAGTGGAAATAAAATTTAACAAAATATCTCCTTTTAACACATGATCTCTTAAGAAATGATGTCTAACTTCAATATGTTTAGTTCTTGAGTGTTGAACAGGATTTTTCGAAAGATTTATAGCACTAGTGTTATCACAATAAATAGTTGTTGTGGAGTAATTCAAACTAAAATCTTTTAAGGTTTGTTTCATCCATTGTACTTGTGAACACGCTAAACTAGCTGTTATATATTCTGCTTCAGGTGTTGAGAGTGACACTGAATTTTGCTTTTTACTAAACCAAGAGACTAAGGAATTTCTTAAGAAATGACAAGTTCCGCTAGTACTCTTGCGATCAGATTTACTTTCTGCAAAATTTGCATCACTATATGAAACTAAATCAAAGGAAGATGATTTTGGGTAAAACAAACCAAAATCTAAAGTATCTTTCAAATATCGAAGAATTTGTTTTGCTACAGTTAAATGAGATTTTTTTGGATTAGCTTGAAATCTTGCACACATACAAACACTAAACATAATATCAGGTCGACTAGCAGTTAAGTATAATAGAGATCCGATCATACCTCTGTAGAGCTTAGTATCTACATTTTTACCATTTTCATCTTTATCAAGAGAAGTAGTTGTACTCATAGGATTCCTTCTTGATTTCGATGAATCCATCTCAAATCTCTTGAGAACTTCTTTTGTATACTTAGCCTTATTGATGAAGATTCCTTCTTCAGTTTGCTTTATTTAAAGTCCAAGAAAGTAGTTTAATTCGCCCATCAAGCTTATTTCAAACTCTTTTTGCATAGCTTTAGCAAATTCTTTACAAAGAGAATCATTAGTAGAACCAAATATTATGTCATCAACATAAATTTGCACAATAAGACTATCTGAATTAAGTTTTTTAATAAATAAAGTGGAGTCTACCCGACCAATGGAAAAAATAGATTTTTCTAAAAAATTTCGTAGTCTTTCATACCACGCTCTTGGTGTTTGTTTAAGTCCGTACAAAGCTCTTTTTAATTTGTAGACTTTTTCTAGATATTTCTCATTTTCAAAGCCTGGAGGTTGCTCTACATAAACTTCTTCATTGATGTGTCCATTTAAGAATGCACTCTTAACACCAATTTGATATAACTTGAAGTTCATGTAACTAGCAAAATCAAGCATCATTCGAATTGACTCCAATCGAGCCACTGATGCATAGGTTTCATCAAAATCTATGCCTTCTTCTTGATTATAGCCTTGCTTAGTTTCGAATGACTTTGCCATTTTCATCCAGCTTATTTCGAAAGACCCATCTTGTTCCAATTACTGGATGATCCTTTGGTCTATCAACTAGATCCCAAACATCATTCCTAGTAAATTGGTTAAGTTCTTCAGACATGGCCAAAAGCCAAAATTCATCATCACAAGCCTCATTGATATTCTTTGGTTCTATTTTAGATATGAAAGCAATATTTGCAATATATTTTTCTAATTACCTTCTAGTTTGGACACCACTCTTTATTTCTCCAATAACTTGTTCATGTGGATGATTAGGATCTTCTTTCCAAACTGGTTGAAGAGGAATATTTTCTTGAGAAGTACTCTCTATCAAGGGTTCTTCTTGAAGTATTATTTCTTCTCCTTCGCTTAGAGGTATAACCTGCTCACAATTCTCATCAAATGCAACATGTAAAGATTCTTCAATGCAAGATGTTCTTTTATTAAAAATACAATAAGCTTTACTTCTAGAAGAATATCCAAGAAATATTGATTCATCTGATTTTGAATCAAACTTATCAAGATTATCTTTGGTATTTAACAAGAAACATTTACTACCAAAAATTTTAAAATATGAGATCTTTGGTATACAATCATAATACAATTCAAAACATGTTTTATGTAAAATTCGTCGAATAAGAACACAGTTTAAAACATAACATGTATTTATTGCTTCAGCCCAAAAGTATTTTGGTAAATTTTTATCTTGAAGCATGGTTCTAGCACATTCTTGCAAAGTTCTATTCTTTCTTTCAACAACTCCATTTTGTGGAGCCGCTCTAGAAAAGCAAAGTTGTGAGATATACCATGTAAATCACAATACTTTAGAAAAGAATCATTTTCAAATTCACCACCATAATCACTACGAATTTTAATTATAGATGTAAAATTTTCATTTGTAATTCTTCTACAAAGTTTGGAAAATTCTGAAAAAAACATCATTTTTGCTTTTTAGAAAAATCACCCATGCAAACCAAGAATAATCATCTACTATAACAAAAGCATACTTGCTACCATTCAAACTTTGAATTCTAGATGGTCCAAATAGATCTAAATGTAAAAGTTCAAGAGGACGTTTTGTTGAAACTATATCTTTTGCTTTAAAAGAACTCTTGATTTGTTTACCCCTTTGGCAAGCATCACATAAGTGATCTTTCTTAGATGGTATTTTAGGTAGGCCTCTAACAAGATCATTCTTGAATAACTTGGAAATAATTTTAAAGTTAACATGTCCAAGTCTCTTGTGTCATAACCATTGAATTTCATTTGAAACAGTAAGACATTTTCATTAAAAATGGGTAACTCATCTAGATAAAGTTCATACACATTGTTCCTTCTTTTACCTTTAAAAATGATCTTTTTAGATTGAAAATCAGAAATTAAGCATAAATCATGTTCAAAAGAAACATGAAAACCTTTATCACATAATTGACTAATAGATAATAAATTATGCATTAAACCATCTACTAAAAGAACATTTTCTATCAAGGGAAATTTTGGATTACCAATACCTATTACTTTTCCCTTGTTATTGTCAGCAAAGGTGACAGTTCCTCCATCCTTACTTTGGAGGGTGGAAAACAATTCCGGCCTTCCAGTCATATGTTTGGAACAACCGCGGTCTAATATTCATTTGCTCCTTATTTTGTGTACCTACAACAAATTTAGAAGACAAAGCATTTGACCCCTTTCTATTTTCGGGTCCATGAGAGTTAGTCTTAGGAACCCATATCCATTTGAATTTTAGTCCCCTTTGATAATAAATATTCTTTCTATAAAAAGATTTAGCATTTCTAGAATAATCATATCTAGGCTTATAAGCATTATAAGTTTCATGATTAGATGCATTTCTATTAGAACTGAAAATTTTAGTTATATGAATAAATGGTTGAGAATATTGTCTTTGATTCTTCACAACATAGTTTGGTCTATTTTGAGTATCAAAGAAGCTATATCTCAATCCAGTTTTATTAACCGAGCATCTTTGAGAACCAAGAAATCTTTCTAGATTCTCATGACCATTTGTGAATTTAGTCACTATAGAAAGAAGATCTTTTGATTTTTCTTTTAGACTAGTTATTTCTTTTTGTAAGAGATTGGTTCTTGTTCCAATTTCTTTTATCTCAAATGCTTGACAAGAGTTTTCCTTCTTGAGATTTTCTATCTCTTGAAGTAACACTTTGTTTTGAGAGTCAAAAGTTAAATTTTCAGTTTTTAACTCTTTGTTTTTAGAACTTAGACTCTTAAATTTAGCATATAAATCATTGAATGCTTCTAATAAATCATCATAGTCAAATTGACTTACCGAATCTTCTTGTGCTACAAAACACATGTTGGCGACTTCTTCATTTGATTCTTCATCGGAAGAAGAGTCATTATCATTCCAACATGCTTGAAATGCCTTTTTCTTCTTGAATTGGTCCTTGGGCTTGATTTTGAGAAGATGACAATCTTTCTTGATATGTCTTGCCTTTTTGCAGTTAAAGCACTTGGCTTCATTGGGATTGGAAGAATTCACTTTCTTTACCTTTCTTTGAAATCTTCCCTTTTTGATGAATCTTCTGAATTTCCTTGTAATGAGGGCTATATCTTCATCTTCATCTTCATCTTCATCTTCTTCTGAATTTTCAGAGTCAGAAGTAGCCTTAAAAGCAAGAGATTTCTTCTTGGGTTCTTGTTCTTGTCTGTCTTGAAGTTGGACTTCATATGCCATTAGATTACCAACCGAATCTTCAAGAGTGAGAGTGTTTAGATCATTTGCCTCTTCAATAGCTGTGGTTTTTCTCTCCCATTCAGGAGTTAAATACCTTAGGATCTTTCTGACTAAATCCACTTGTGAATATTCTTTTCCAAGAGATTTCAGAGTGTTAGTTATATCGGTCATTCTTGTTACCATGTCCGATATAGATTCATTTTGCTTCATTTTAAACAATTCGAATTTATGAACCAAAGAGGCGATTTTAGATTCCTTTACCTTTGATGTACCTTCATGAGTCACGAGAAAAGTATGTCAGATTTCATTTGCTGTAGAGCATTGGAAGATGTGATTGAACTCTACCTTGTCAACGGCACAATATAATGCATTCATTGCCTTGGCATTAAGTGAATCAATCTTCTTTTCTTCATCGGTCCATCGACTGAAATCAGTTTATCGAGTTTGGTATTTATTTGAAACAACTCTCCAAATATCTAGATCCATGGATTGCAAGAATATTGTCATTTTCACTTTCCAGTATCCATAGTTTGTTTCGTCAAAGAGAGAAGGATGAACAAAAGAGCATCCTTCTTTGTGCTGAGATGTTGTAGTTGCCATGCTAGATGATGATCAAATCAAAATAATAGCAAACCTGCTCTGATACCAAATGAAAGTGCAGTAGGATCGAGGCAACAAGCACTAGAGGGGGGTGAATAGTGCTTTTAAAAATTGTCTGCAGAATATTGACGAATTTTGCAATTTGAAAAGAAAACACACAAAGAACACAAAATTTATCATGGTTCGGTCTTTCCCGACCTACATCCAGTCCCCAAGCAAAACCCGCTTGAGATTTTCACTATCAACCTTGTGTAACTACAAGATCATACAGACCAAATCTGGTCCCACTTTCAGTAACACACTTACTGAAAGCAAACAACTCCTTTAAACCAAGGAGTCCTTTTTACAGAAAATAAGTAACAACTTACAATACAACCTATGAGCCCTTCTTTTGAATGCAACGATTTGCCTTTGCTACAAATAACAATTTAACTTATTGACATGTATAGTAAAAGCAATTTATCATGTAGCCCATCAGCGCGATTTACAACTACATCAATTTACATAGTGTTTTATGTAAAAGGTTGGAAAACACAGATCTTTCCATTCTGAAAGTATATATCAGCATTCCTCTTGATATCGACATTTATCAGTATTTATCAGCATTCCTCTTGAAATTGGGGTAATTATTGAATTTTTATTTTAACCCAAAGAGATTTATATATTTTGTATACACAGTCTTACAAAATTTGTATACACAGTATACAAAATTTATTACTAATCTTTGTACATTATATTACTTCTGGGGGGCTTGCATTGTTCGTTGCCTTCTAGGTATTCTTGCCGTTTGAGTTTTTTTGTCTTTCGCAATTATAAACTCTACCAATTTTTTACATAGTTTTGTGTGAAATCCAAGTATATCATCCTGCAACAAAAAGGTAATGTGAGACCAATATAGAAATTGAGTCTCCGATAATATAGGATTATAAAACATGTTTAAGTGTAGAGCATACAATGTCGAAATCAGGTTATTGTCTATTATATATTGCTTCAATATACTTTATCACAAATACGTTATAATCGATGTCATTATTTTGTAAAGAAGCATCGACTGGGTAGTGAAATCTCCACTCGCTAATATCGACACCCAAGACATCTTTGAGTAATTTCACCTGTGGTTAATGTAGAAGCAAGTAAATTTTGGGCCACCGTACAAAATACAATACACTTATAGATAGAAACTTACCAAATACATAATGTCACGTTCTATACCAGTGTGAAAGTCCAATGAGTTATAGCACCATAATTGTTGTTTTCGTAAATCCATCACGTATAAGGCCCAATGCTTAGACGATTGCCACAATATAGAAATCAATATCTACAAATCGATGATAAAATATCTTACAAATTAATATCAAAATTTCTATTGATATCTTAAAAATCGATATTAAGAATTAGCATACAAATTGATATTAAGAATCAAAATAATATCTTAAATCGATATAATATCTTACAAATCGATAGTAGAAATCATGTTAGGACTATTATGCCTCATAAACCTTGGACAACTCTTTTTCGCCTTTTATCAGTCATTGTGTAAATAGTGATAGGACAAATCGTTTCTGACTTGTACTTTAAATTTATCAAGTAACATGCCAACTTCTGCTTTCAGATCCAGGTAGCATGTATTGATCCAAGTTAGCTGTGAGATATAGATGTTGTAATAAATATCATAGTTCATTTGTGCGATTTATAACCACAACCTCGGTTTATATTTATGAAGTTACCCCGATTTGTATTTATGAAGTTACTGCAACAACGATATGTCTTTATTTGTCTTTGCGAATGATATGTTTTTGTGATTTACACAATGACATCTATATCGGCCACAATGATTTGCCCGTTGTTACTAAAATATTCTTATACTATAAAACTTAAATCGATGTGGTTGTAAGTCAAAATGTATTTATGAAGTTACCTCAATTTGTTCAATGGTACTTATGTGTTACACTTATTAAAAAAAGAATTATACAATTATAGAATGTCACGTTATAAAAAAGATATATATAATTATAACAAATAATTATCAGGATACAAAAATCACATAATGTTTATTCAGAGGCACTTGACGACTTAGATGGACTATGACATACAAATCGTCTATTTCTTTTCCTTGGTGAACTATCTTTCCTCGGTGGCCTCTTGGTTCTCTCGATCTTATTAAAACTACTGGTAATGATCTCTACCAGTATATCATATTGTGACTGCATTTGTCTTCCCAAATTCTGCACCTACTTTCGTAACTTCTTATTCTTCCTCTCCAACATCTCTAACCTTGTGGCAGAGACTACCTTCTTCTTTGTGAGCTATGTTCGCGCCTCATCGTGTAATGCAACTAAGAGAATCATAGTTATATCCAGAGGACATAATAAACGTTATTTCTATGTTGGGAGACGACATGCTTGGGGACAGAAGGGACCTTACTTCCACGTTGCTTCTTCTCAATCTCCAAATTTTGATGCATGGGTTCCCAATATTTTTTGAAATAGTTGGGGTCATATTGTCGTTCTGTATAATCATATGTTATGACACAAACACCTCATTTGTTCTTTCTATCCAATTGTTTCCTGAAGCGTTCATGCCAATTCACGTCCCTGGCTCCACCACTATTCATCTTCCTTCTCACTACCACAGGTTGCTTTGGGGTCAACTATCCTAAGCCAGCTTATAGAAGAACCTGACTACCATGCTGCAATTCGACTTCAGATTTGCTAATCAGCCAAATATCGCAGCTAGACAATCTCGCAACCTCAACAACAACCTCTGGGTCCTCGTCCTCTTCATCTCTATACGGTCTCCACACAACCTGTACATTGGAGATTATGGTTTAGGTATAGACATAATTATTCATGCTAATGAATGCTAAATATTAAAATGATTTATAATAACGAGTGCTAAATATATTACAATGATTGTTACTAATGAGTGTTTTGTGTTAAAATGATTTACACTAATGAATGCTAAATATTATAACAATTTACACTAATGAAAGTTAAATGCTAAAGCGATAACGATTTATACTAAGGAATACAAAATCCTATAATGATCATTACTTAAGAATATTAAACATTAGAATGATTTATACTAATGAATGCTAAATGCTAATGCGATAATGATTTGTACTAATAAAGACAAAATCCTGTAGCGATGATTACTTAAGAATGCTAAACATTTTAATAATTTATACTAATGAATGATAAATACTAAAACAATTATAAACTATTTTAAACAATTTACCTTATTTAATTATAGACCATCTAAAATGAACTTAGCATTATCCTCCTTGACATTTATTGTAGCCCACCGACCGATCTTGGGAAAACCATAAATCATAGGGTCACATTGAGGATGCAAGGCGATAATATGCTCCCACATCAAGGCCTACAAAAATAATATATTAGTAAGACTATAACCTTCAATAATCTTAGTCTACAACTACTAAATATATAATAAACAATTACTTGGACAAATGGCCAAAACTCTTCGACGGTTTTTGTACCCTTACTTGCACGGTAAAGTTGATTGTACAAGTGTGTGAGCATAGCATCACCCCATGCATAGTTGTCGACTTCATCTAAGTCTTCCAAGAATTGCAGCCACATGTAACTTAACTTCCAACCAGACAAATCTAAAAATAAAGTAAGTAAAAAAAAAATAAAGAAAGAAGCTGCATAACTCTTGACCAGCTATTTCAGATACACATGTAGCGGACCGGCCTTCCCAGTTATTACGGAAAGAAGAAACTTTTATCGATGTTGAATTACTTTCACCAGAAATACATTGACCCCAGTCCTCCATTGACATTCCTACAAGGGTCATGCACTTGTCCCTTGCATTATAGTTTGAATCACGTGCTAGGACAACACTTTCATGTCACTTAAGACCCGTAATATATGTCACATCTTTTAGGGTCATGGTGATCTCAAAACCAGCAAACTGGAATGTGTTCATCTTATGACTTCACTTATAGACTAAGTGGGTCATGGTGTTCCAGCACGTTTCAAAATAATGTTGGTCCAGAAGGCCGCTGAGTGCATATTTTGTAATCGGTCCTTCTAATATTCACTCAGTTGTCCATACCATGACAGAACTATAGGCCACTGACACCGCCCTTTGAGCTTTTCACCTGGTACTCTACTTCTCTTTCGAGCTTCCTATATTACAAAATAGCATATTATTCGTATTAAATCACAATTAGTCTCAATTATACTTCTACACGTTGATGTACATAATAATCGCTATATATAATAATCATTGTATACTCGTTATCACTATAATCATATACACAATAATCGATATCAAAGTAATCACTATACGTATTAATCGCTATTACAATAATCGCTATACATAGTAATCACTATCATAGTAATCGCTATACATAGTAATCACTATCATAGTAATCGCTATACATAGTAATCACTATCACAGTAATCACTATACATAGTAATCGTTATTACAATAATCGTTATATATAATAATACCTATCACAGTAAATTGTGACAAACATGAGTGATTTACGTACCTTGGTCACACTTTTCTCCTCTTCATCCCCTCCCTCTATTCTCTGCCTTTCTTGTTGCTCCATCATTCATGCCTCCTCCTCCTTCCTATGTCTTTCTTGTTCCTTATTCATTCTCTCCTCCTCCTTTACCTCTCTTGTTTCTCCTTCGCTCTACCGCCTCCCTCCTCTGCTTTTCTACTTCTTCCTTCCTTCGCCTCCCTCCTCTGTTTTTTCTACTTATTTCTTCTTTTTTTCTTTTTTTCTCTTTCTCCTTCTACTTTTTCCTTTCCCTTTCATTTTCTTCCTCCTCCTGCTTCTTCCTTTCCCTTTCCTTATTTTCCTCGTCCTCGTTCTCCTTCCTTTGCTTTTCCTTCTCTTTCTTGTCCCCTTTCTCCTTTCTTTGCCTTTCATTCTCTTTTTAATCCTCCTTCTCTCTCTTTTGCCTTTTTTTCTATTCCTCGTCCTCCTCCTTTTTTCTTTGTTGTTCTTTCTCTTTCTCATCCTCCTTCTCATTCCTTCTCTTCCTCGTCTTCCTTCTCCTTTCTTTGCTTTTTCTTCTCTTCTTCATCCCGATTCTTCTTTCTTTGTCTTTTCTCTTCCTTCTTCATCATTTGTCTTTCCTTATCTTCCTCCTCCTCCTTCTTTTTTAATTGCCTTTCACTCTTTTTTTCCTTATCCTTATTCTTCCTTTGCCTTTTCCTCTTCTCCTCCTTCTTCATTTACCTTTTCTTTCTTTGTTTTTCATTCTCCTCCTTCTTCCTTTGTTTTTCCTTCTCTTCATCATCTTTCTTCTTCTTCTTCATCTTTAGTTCTTCTTCATCCTTCTTCCTTTGCTTTTCATCTTCAATATCTGATGGATTAGGCTCCGCTTTATAAAATTCCAACACTTTGTCTCCGTCTATCATTCTCAATCTTCATTATATTTTGGTATGTTTCATAACGCTCATATATATTGGACTGACAAATCACTTCTCTAGTTGTCATCCCCTCGAACGGCGAGGGCTTTCTTGTCTTATGAATTTTAGTCATTGATAACCTGCACAACACATAAATTTAACTGCATCATTATATGTTACAACCACCTCTCTAAGTATATATTATTATAAATTATCACATTTATTACACAATCACCAACATTACAAATCATCGCAATATTTGGCTTCATAAGTAAACATCGTTGTAAGATTTAGTAAAGTTAAGTACAAATTGAGGTAACTTAATAAATACACATTGCTACTGCATCAAACATATAAATCATTGTTGCTTCAAACGTACAAATCATTACTGATTTAAACGTATAAATTGTTCATGCTCTAAACATACAAATCATTATAGAAATCGTACCCTTCGTAAGTATATATCGTTGTAACATTTGGGCTTCATAAGTAAACATCATTGTACGATTTAGCAAACTTAAGTATAAATTGTGGTAACTTTATAAATCATAAATACACATCGTTACTGCTTCAAACGTATAAATCTTTGTTGCATCAAATGTACAAATTGCTATTGCATTAAATGTATAAATCATTTCTGCATTCAAACGTACAAATCATTGTAAAAATTTAGCCTTCATAAGTACATATCATTGTAATGTTTGGCCTTCATAAGAATAAATCGTGCTAACTATTTTTCGACACCTAAAATGTGGATATGTACAAATCGATTTGTTTGAGTATAAAAATAGGTGTTATTTAACATGAATAGTATAATCAGTTATAAGATTTAGCATTCAGATTTACAAATTGATTTGTTTACATAACAAAACCTTACACGAAACTCACCAAAACGGCATAAGTTTTGGTAATCCGATAGTAGAGGAGAAACACCCAGAAGGTAGATGCAGCCGATGGTGGCAACGGTGCTCCCACTGCGCAGATGATGACAAAGGGTGCTTTGCTGACAGTAGGTGACAACAAAGGTTGGTCCAACAACAATAGATGATGGCAAAGGTTGCTCTGACAGCAACAGATGACGACAAAGGTTGCTCCGACGATAGCAGATGATGGCAAAGGTTGCTCCAGTGGTAGCAGATGACGGCAAAGGGTGCTCTGGCGGTAGCAAACAATGATACAGAGTGTGTCATCAAAGGAAGCTCTTATTACAGCAGATGGTGCATCGTCAAAGGGTGATCCGGCGACAACATAGGAGTTTACTACTTAGCGAAAACAAAACGTTTGGACTTTGAAGAGTTAAAGATCTTCCTCTCTTTTTTGGATGGAAGATATTTTTGTCCTTTTCTTAAATCATCGTTTCATGACAGAAAATGATACTTAAGTCTTTGCGACCGCACCAGACTCCAACACAAAGTGATGCCGAGACACACGGGGATACAAGCCTTACATGCTTATATATGTGGCGCTCATTCGGACCCCGAACATGCACCTGTGTGTTTGTGTGGGGGGAACATATAACCTGCTACCATTTATAGGTTATTATCGTTGTAAGCTGATGCAGAAAATGTTGGTACTTAATAAATAAAAATTTTAGTCTCACCACGACAAAATTACACATGCTGCTATCATCAATCTCTCCATCTTCATTATCACGACCACTGTCTTATTACTATCACTGTTTGTATCAATGCACTCTGAGCATTCAAATTAATACACCAAAATTTCACACCTCATCCCCAAAATCCCATATTCCTGCGTCGAATGATTGCGTTCTTTCCCAGCTCCCCTTGAAAGCTAGGGGAGAGAGAAGAGAACTCATCTGTAGCTCCACAGCTTCTCTTCCTCTGAGTTGTCCGGCGAGTTTTCCGGTGACAATGAGCACATTCTCGGTGGACTCATTAGCATGCCTTCGGCCATGTCCGCCAGCAGATTCGGCATGTCAAACAGCTCCTCTTCGTCGACAAATTCGCTTGACTCCGGCATCTGCTCGCCACTCTCCAGCATCCGTGATTCGGATGCTTCTGCATATGTTGATGGTCCCGGAACTGGCTCGTCGCGGGGTGCTGAAACTCCCTGAGAACAGGATGAGTGGTCATTACCTGGTGGCCGGAACCTGGACGCCGCCTCCACAGCCGCCGCCCGGATGTCGGCACGCGAAGTTGACGCTGGAACAGGGAATGTATGGGCGATGTCCATGAAATTAAGCAAGGTAGCTCCACCTTTGAGTGCAAGGGCGGCGACGTCGTAAGCGGCAGCAGCCATCTCAGGTGATGGGAATGTGCCGAGCCAGATGCGTGCCATTTTCCCTGGCTCCCTGATTTCTGACACCCACTTGCCGCTGCGCCACCGGATTCCATGGTATAACGGATGCCTCCGGTGTCCAGGAGGTGGATTCCTGGGCCGCTGGCTGACTCCGCTGCTGGAGTTCGCTCGGGGCTCCTGTAGTACCTGAGGATGAGGGTTATCCATGCAACAATGATGTGAACCGTGATAGTGATAATAATAAGAAGAAGAAAGGATTAATAACAATGGAGTTTCATTGTTTTTTAAGTGATTGGTTGAAGCCTATGTGAGGAGGGGCGTAGGAGAGGGGTTGGGCGTTTGTTTATATTGGGAGGGCGTGGTGCAAAAATGCTGGGTAATAGCGGATAGGTGAGTGAGATGTCTATACGTGCATAGCTGTTCTGCACTCTCTTTCTCTCTTGTCTGCTATTTTTGAGCGAGAGATTGTTATTGAAAATTTGATCTTATGGGCTAACATGTTCAATGTTAGCTAGCAAAGAGAACGTTGGGAGCGTGGCTATGTGCAGAAGTGACCAGCTCGCTGCCTTGTGGAGGTTTAATAGGGCTTGTTGGGTGAGGCATGCATCGACTTTGTTTTGGACAGTAGATGTGAAATATTAAATTCTTGGTTAATGCGTACATTGTTCATTCAATACCGGAATGGGTAAATAATACTTTAAAATGATCGTACTGTACAACAAATATGCTGTGTTTTCCGAAATACCCCACAATTTTTAAAATCCCTCATATCCAAATTTGTAAATTTTTTACCTTAAAGGACCTTTTTACCTTTCACACAAATGAATTTTCTCTCAAATATGCGAATATGTGATTTTTCTTTCAAATATACAAATTTTCTTTAAATATGTGTTTTTTCCCAAATATACTAATTTCCTTCTAAATATGTGAATTTTCTCTTAAATATGTAAATTTTCTTTCAAATATGCAAATTTTCTCTCAAATATGTGAATTTTCTTCTAAATATGTGAATTTATTCTCAAATATGTGAATTTTCTTTCATATATGCAAATTTCTTTTTAAATTTTTAAATATACGAATTTTCTCTTAAATATATGATTTTTTTCTCAAATATACAAATTTTCTCCCAAACATTTTCTACTAAATAAATAATTTTTCTCCTAAATATCTGATTTTTTTTGCTAAATATGTGATTTTTCTCTTGAGTTTCGCATGTTACATTGCTACACGCTCTAGATCTCGCAACCTTTCACTAAAAATAGTATTTGCATGATGTTTTCACAGAAATCTCAAATTTTCCATAACTAATATGTGAATATAAATAGTTTTCATCCTAACAAATTAGATTCGCACATCAAACACTTGCATCTTCTCCATTTTGCAACCCCATGTGAAATTTGCTCTTTTTGAAATGTTATACCGTGCTTTGTTTTGCAACACATTTAGAAAACAAAAATTCATGCAGACGTCATGTAAATAACTAAAAATAGGCACACTGTTGTAAATACCCTACGAGTTTTGTATATATAGTACAAAATGGGCAAGCACGAAATTTAATTTTACATAGGTATACTGTTATATGTTCTGTTTTGTTGTGTTTTAAGGATGAATATCACATATTTAAGAGAAAATTCATATATTTAAAGGAATATATATATATATTTAAGAAAAAAATTGCATATTTAGGAGAAATTTTGCATATTTTGAAAAAAAATCATATATTCACATATTCAAAAAGAAATTTGCATATTTGCATATTTGGAAGAAAATTGGTATATCCAAAGGAAATTCTTTTGTGTGAACGGTAAAAGGGTTATTTTAAAACCAAAAAGTTGTGATTTTGGACATAAGAGGATTTAAAAAATTGTGGGGATATTATCATAATGTACGGTCATTATTCTTAAACAATAGGAGTCGAATGAGATGGCTGGATGGTTAGGTTTCACTATCATAGGAAAGGAATTTGCCTATAAAAAACAGAGGCCAATAATTTGTGAAACAAAATGAGGAGAGCTTGTGAGAAGTTCAATTAGTTGGGGTTTTCAAGTTGGGCAAAGGAAAATGATCCTCTCATCACTCACTCCACATTGGCAAGCCTCCACTTGGTAAAAACAAAAACCTTCCTTACCCATCGGAGAGTACACACAGCTTTGACCAGCACCACACTTTTTTGGGGTTCAAACCATGATAGTCCCATATCATGTGATAACCAATCACCCCTGGCGAAGAAGGTAGAGCCCTTGTGGGCTAACTCGTGTTTTTAATATGTTGGTATCAAGCATTTCTTAGTTAGTATTCTGAAAAGGACAAAGTTCATTTCACCACTAATACCTAGTCCTGTTAAAAATGGTGCTAGAGGCAGCAGTATAAACTACAAGTTGGTAAGCCAAGATTTTCAAAATAAATGCCTCCTCCAGCCAACAATGTTTCCAAGTTGGATCAGAATGGAACACGTCCAGTTGGGCACGCCTAAAATCGTCTCCCCAGGTGGGACCTACCACTAAACTCGGTTGGACCTATTCGAGTTCAACCTTCATGTGGCCCACCTGAACTGAAACGCGTCATTGGTGTGATTCTCCAATGGCATGGTAAAAAAAAAACCAAAAAGAAATCTGTTGTTTTTACCATTTTCAGCAGCAGTTACTGTTATTATCAGCAGAAAAAAGATTCTATTTCAACTTTGGAGCACATAAAAATCAGGAAACGGTTAAAGGTATTAGATCAAGAATTGGATCAAGATGATTATATCCACCCGGGAACGTGCATTAACCTGTGATACAAACCTACACTTACTAATAATCACTGAATCTCATGGCCCCATAAGGTCAGCTTAAGGCTTTTAAGTTGAAAGAGGCCATCTGTTTGATACATCTTTGCCGTAATGGGACGTCCAAACCAGTCTACGATCAATGTGACACCTCTCGGCCCATAACTAGGATGTCCAAACTTTAGGGGTATAGAAACGTTTCAACTAATTAATAAATGATTTAGTTAGAATTGTCATTCAACATCACTACTTTTTTGCTGCTCAAGTTATTGATAGCCCAACTTCTCTCCCCACAGAAAATACCATGGAGGATACATTTTTTGGTGGCCTTTTTTATTCTGACATTGTTTCTCCTCCATGCTTTTGTCATCTTTATAAGCAATAGTGGCTAAGGTTTGTATAAGGGATCCTTTGCATGATCTTGCTTCATTACCTTCAAACATGGTCTTCAGGTAATCGAATAAGGAGACTCACCATACTTTTGCACAGATGCTTTGCAATGCCCAAACTAGTTGCACTGCATTTCTCCTAGGCCCCTATCAAGTTATTACTCGGTAGTGCTAAAAAGGTGTGCATCCCAAAAAGGACAAAATTTGAGATGTTAAATATGAACTCCAAGTAATATGCATGAGGAGTTCAAGGAGAAGGTAGGCTTTAGTCTACAGGTATAATCTTTATGTGGCTAGCCCTTTACCAATGGGATGAGTGAGCACCAACTAATGTAATCACCATCTCATACTAAGTGATATCTCATCACTTAAAATCTTAGGTGTAATTCTTTTCATATTGCGAGTTAATTCATAATTATATTTTTCTTTCAAGAAAACATCGCTACTTTCTTCCTTCTTTGTTAGCATTGCTTCTTCAAGGACTCTGAGGCCAGCTTAACATGGGGACATCAAGAAAGATGATATCTTAAGAGGCTCATAACCTTCTTGAGCAACTATAAGAGAAGGGGTACACACTGTTCTCCAAGTGAGATACCAAGATTTTTCATCATTATCGAGGCTCTTCATTCACTATAATAGAAGCTCAAAACTTTACAAGTAGTGACCATTTTAATCATACAATATGTTTTGTGTGCCTTGAATTCTAGACCCGCTTTGCTCCATTATGTTGGAATAAAGCAAAGATATATGTAGCAACAATATAAAATATTAACTTAACAATGGAGTAAAATGCTCTTTAACACAAGGTAAAAGCAAAAGGTGAGAGATTACACATTTTGTACAACCTTCAAGACCCTCTATTTATAGCTAAAAAGGTATACCTATAATTGTCACTTTCTCATTAATAGCCACTACTCATGACCCATTTATAACCCATGAATTACATAACTTACTCCTTAAGTTTAGAAACCACAACACAATCGTGGATTCCAAAACGTCTCTAACGCATACCCACTAACCCATAACTTATGGTTACCCATTCACGTAACCCCTTTTTGCATCATATTCTATCACATTATTCATTTCAATATAATTTTGGATGAAAAATGAAGGTTTGTAGTGGTAGTCAGAGGGATCAGGCCGTTAAAGGGATCAGGCCGTTAAGTTCATAACTTAGGCTTGACATTGCAATTTTTCTTAATTAGCAAGTTGAGTTTCCTTTTATAATTGGGAAATGGTTTTCTTGAAGAGGGTTATTAGAGTTTTGTGTGTAATAAGTTTTCTCAAACGTTTTAAGAGAGAGTTTGTGACACCTCTGTAATCAATCTCTTTTGAGCATAGTAAATCTCTGCTCCTTTGCCCTTGAACCTAGGTCGTAGACAGAACCACTTATATTTTGTGTTCTTTTTTTGTTTGCTATTCTCTTTATTGTTGAGTTTTGATTTGGTTTTGCTCTTGCTTTCTTAACACAATATTACAAATAAAAACTTTTAATATTTTTTATTATCAAAAGCCAAGAATGTATACCTCAAATATTTGACTAGGAGAGGACAAGGAATGCAACTGTAGATGTGTGATTTTTCCTTATCATACGATCGTTGCAAACATATGAACTATATACCCACCAGCTAACAACAAACACACCTGACAAACCACTGCCTCATGGGGCCGACCTCCGATCCGTTATACTAGGAGGGGAGACCCTACATACGGCTTCCATTCCGCTGCACATGGTGCTTTTCATGAACAATAATAATCTGACATATGCAGCCATAGTAATGATAGTCATCTACCAGAAACCTCTCTCTCTCTCTCTCTCAAGATATTTTGGTAATTTCTAATGGCTAAACTGCTATGAAAATTATTGTCGTCTTGTCATTTATGTATAAATGGGCTGTAACATGAATTTGTTTTGTAGCAAAGGTAGTTCTAAAATTCTTACAGAACCCTGTCATTATATATAAGTGATACAAATTTGAGACCTAATTGTCATCTCCTTGATTTTGTTGATGGCAACTGACTGCTCTCTCTTTCTTTATTCTCTCCCTCCACATGTGCTCGGATTTTCACAAGGCTAACAACAATAATGTTCAGAAATGAGGGCTGAATAATATATGCAATTAGCAATGAAGTCAATAATAGGTTGACTCATGAGAATCCATATGCTAGATACCTATTAAAAATTGTTGGTGGTGATGTTGGGTGCTGCCAGAATTCTCATAAAATTATCTGATATTGTTAACCATGCAAGCATGGGGAACAACTTTGAGCCTATCTTGATAATGGTGTCTACTTAGTTTATGCAAATCTCATTCAAGTGGAGAACTGAGAAATAACATATGGTCACATAGTTAAATCTGGTTTCAAATAAATCAGCATCTAACTCATCAATCACATGCAATAGCAAAATTGAAAACCATCAGTTACAGAGGAAAACATGGCATGCATAACCAGCAGAATATAGCCCCTTTTCCCCTTGCATTAATCCCACAAATAATTTATCAGTTACAGAGGACTTCATAATTTGATCAGACAACTGTTCAAAAGATCAAACTTTCAACTAAATCTGCTCACTGCGCACATAACCAGCAGAACATAAACCCTTTTATCTCCCCACACAAGACCTGCAATATTTTTTTCAATTATCAGACCATTGCATAGCTTGACAGGATACAATCCTAGAGCTCATCAATATCAACAAAATTCCCAAAAGGAATACCTAACATCAAACCTCAATCATGTATCAATCATGAATATTAAAACCAAAAGATAAATTAATAATCAAATGATCAAGTAGAAGATTTGACTGGAGGACTTGGAAACCTGGGGTTCCCTACGGCTCTGACTGGTGGTTATGGAAACTCAGTCACGTACGCTGAGTTAGTATATTAAAACATTGAAAATGCCAGTCATTGCTAGTTAATATCTTAAAATGTTGAAAATGACCTGCTTCTTTTTCTCTACTATGCTTAGTAGAGGAAAGTTGTGTACATCATTTCTGCGTTTCAAAGAGCAATCATATGTTATTTTAAGTTAAGGGCAATGTGGAAACTTCTTGTACCTGTACACATTTACTCCTGCTCGTTTTGTTGGAGCTTACTCAAGGTCCGTATTTGGCCATTGTCCTGAAAAGTTTGATATGTATCAAGAATTTCAGTAAAGATGGCACCTGACATAAAATATCAGGTAAATGGTAGGTTCCTATAAGGAAATTGCCCTAGAATAATACTAAATAAACTAGCGTGCATGGCACATGTCTGTTCATGAGAGAGAGAGAGATTTGCAAACAAGTTGAGTGGTAGCCCTTTCAATCTAAAGGTATCCCCTATGTCATCCCTATCAGCATGCACCATCTGAGATCTCATTGATGCAATTTTTTTTATTAAATCTGGCTCCATAGATGGATTCAAGTTGATCAATTCGATAAGAATGGACCCTTGAATTGCATTTTTTTTACAAAAATACATGATATTTAGAATATTTTTGTTGGCATTTTTACGGTCATTGGTTTCTTAATCGCTAGAAAATCATATGCAGAAGACATATTTGGCGATTCAAATGCTGATATTCACTAAATGGACCATGTATATATCACATCTATGTGGTGAGATTCCATAAAAAAAACAGCTTGCATCAATGAGATCCCAAGATGGGGTACGATGATAAGGATGACATAGGGGATGAGTAGAACTGGATTGGTTCCTTTGTCATCAATCAGTCCAACTGTACCATCGCCATCAATCCCAACTTTAATCAAACCTTGACTGCCCTAACCGACAAGTGAACTTGACACAGGAATGTGAACCAAGCCGTAGGCCGTATCATGTTGGCTTGAAACAAATCAATTCATGGGTAGATTTTTCTTATGGGAAACGGGTCCAATTCTATTACTCGGGCCAAGATCTATCCAAGATCTTCTAGTTTTACCGAAACCCACTAAAAAGAAAAGAATTTTTTTACAAAAAACCCTTATAACGTATTAACAAAGACCGCCTACCTTTTCAGAAATTATAGAAAACCTGCTTAGTTAACAAAATAATTCTCAAAGTCCCACCTCCTTCGTTAGTAATCAGGGCCGGCTGGCCTCTTTGAGATTTGAGTCCGCCTAGGGCCTCAAATGAAAAAAATATATAATGCTTATATTTCACATGTTGAGGGCCTCGAATGAAACATGGCACATACTAAGGGCCTCCAGTGGAAAAACATATGGATAAATATGGGCCTCCAATGAAACATGCCTAGGGCCTCAGCTTCTCTTGAGCCGCTCCTGTGATTAATGTGCAACTTACCTTATTGCCCCCTTGTTTCTTCCTTTTGATCATTTTACCAAAAGTTGAAAATTAAGGGTTTCTTCTTTCATTATGCTTGAGCAACAATCCTTCTTGCCGGAGTTAGTCTTCTCGGTGGATTGTTGTCACCAAAGCACTGGATGTCCCCACCACATTGCATTAGTCACCAAAATACCCACGGCTCGATGTCCCCAACCACATTGCACCAAAATACCCACAGCTAGTCTCTCTCTCTCTCTCTCTCTCTCTCTCTCTCTCTCTCTCTCTCTCTCTCTCTCTCTGTGTGTGTGTGTGCAGCAACATGGATGAAATTTCACCATAAATGGTTGTCTTGGTGGGGATTTTGAAAAGTTGTTTGGACCAGGTAACTCAGGAAATCACACACACACCTTGCACAAGATTTAACGTGGTTCGGTCAAACTGACCTACGTCACTCCCTCTATAATTCAGACAAAGAGGAGATGCTCTTGCTATTATATAAAGATTTACAAGTGGTTCATTATGGACTCTACAATCTCACATTTTCTTGGAGTCCATATAAATATAGCATTTAGAGTTACAAAATGTGATCTCATTAGGAGGAGAAGTGGTCATCATAACCACTTGGGATGTTGCCACCTTAGAGTCATCGTTAATCTTCATCTTTATTATCTTATCATGTAAGGATGTTACCACCTCCTTACGAGTCTTGTTGAAACCAACCACATTAGATGGGTTGTTATCATTATGGTACTATGGTGCATTGAATGTGGACTCTGAAAGTGCAGTAGGATCGAGACAACGAGCACTAGAGGGGGGGTGAATAGTGCTTTTAAAAATTGTCTGCGGAATATTGACGGATTTTGCAATTTGAAAAGCAAACACACAAAGAACACAAAATTTATCCTGGTTCGGTCTTTCCCGACCTACATCCAGTCCCCAAGCAAAACCCGCTTGAGATTTCCATTATCAACCTTGTGTAACTACAAAATCATACAGACCAAATCCGGTCCCACTTTCAGTAACACACCTACTGAAAGCAAATAACTCCTTTAAACCAAGGAGTCCTTCCTTTTACAGAAAATAAGTAACAACTTACAATACAACCTATGAGCTCTTCTTTTGAATGCAAATGAGATGCAATTGGCTTTTGAGGTTGTTGAAATACTCTACTCACGAATTCACTATCTCTCAAAGGAATTTGAGTGAAAAACTGAAGTGAAAAATATCACGTGAGTGAGAAAATGAATATGAGTGAAAAGCAAAGAGTAATTGATTCAAATTGATTGAATTGAAGTACTTTTGAGTGTAAAATGCACTCATATTTACAGTTGAAAGTTTTCATAAATTGAGGGTATGAAAGGGTGTCAAAACAGTCTATTTTGAACAATCAAAACGTTTGAAAAATGAAAAGACACACCTTTTTGAAGTTTCAGAAAAAATGGCAAAATTAGTCGACTGAAACAGTAGTTAGTCGACTAATAGTTAGTTATTAGTAGACTGACAGTTATCGTCGGTCAACTGATCTGTTTATCGAGCTATTTGAAAATCTAAACTTTTGAAACTTAGTCGACTAGAGATAAAATTAGTCGACTGGTAATATCATCAGTAGACTGAAAAACTTTTCAGTCGACTGCTGCTAAAATCTTCTGAAAAATATACATTCTGTCCGGTCGACTGATAAAAGCATTAGTCAACTGCTGCTAAATTTTCCAGAAAACAAACATTCTGTCCAGTCGACTGATAAAACCTTCGGTCGACTAATTTGACAAAAATGACTTTTTAGAAAATATGGCGTGAAAGGATTAGTCGACTGGTGAGTCTATTGGTCGACTAATAAACACGAAAATTTAAGAAAAGAGTTTTCTAAAAAGATTTTCATGAAGGGTTCTTTTAGAAAAGTTTTTCTAAAGACTTTTTAGGTAAAATGCAACCTAAATATGCACTCTAAATAAGGCTCTTACAAGAATCTAAGACTTTTAATGAATTTAACATTTGCACACTAATCTTCAAAGATTCTTCATCGAATTCTTCAATTTCTTCATTGCCTTAGCTGAAATGCAGTTGATTTCACTTGCTTATCATCAAAACCTTGTACTTGAAGTATCATGTAAGGCTTCATTGTCGTAACAATCTCCCCCTTTTTGATGATGACAAACTTAATCAAAGATGAAGCATTTAGATGCATAGATGGAGATTGTACTCCCCTTATCAATATGTTGCAAAACATTAAAAGTTAGTCCATTCAAAGCACATATATCACAAATTGATTGGTTTGCATTTTCATCATTACTTCATGCATTTTTAAATATTTTTCATAAATGAAATTTTCAGTGCTTTCACATGATGTAATTTCCATGTCATAATGCAATATGCAATTTCTATCTTTTTCTCTTAATTTTGCATTTCTCATGCAAAATGTTATCTTTTTCTCCCTCTTTGTCATAATAAAAAAGAGTAAGGGCAGAAATAGCATAAGCAAAATGTAAATACAAGTTTAAAATATTACAACCCATAAAATATTAAAGTTCAGTAAAGACAAAATAAAGATCAGAAAAGTGAGTTGAGCAAGTCCTTGATTGCAGTAACATCTTTCTGAATCGAAGAAAGTTGTTGAGTCACATCTTCACGAAAAGTGCGTTGATGCAGCTCCAAAGCTTCCAGTCGCTGCAAAACTTCATCATTGTCTTGACTTGTAGAAAATTTCTTTCGTTTTGCTTGAAATGAAGGTGTCGCAGAAGATGGTGAGGGTTCAGAAATCGATGGTTCAGTAGGATCAGATGGTTCAGTTTGATCAACATTTAAAGGAGGCAGGTATTTGATTTTCATCCTTTTAAAAATAGTTTGATCAAATAACTCCTTTTGCTTAATGTATTTTTCATTAGTTAAGGGAACTTTAAAATGTCTGAAAATACGAGTTAGAAGACATTCATAAGGAAGAAATGGTTTTTGTTTCCACAAATTTGTAAAATACACATTGGCGTGAAAGGATTAGTCGACTGGTGAGTCTATTGGTCGACTAATAAACACGAAAATTTAAGAAAAGAGTTTTCTAAAAAGATTTTCATGAAGGGTTCTTTTAGAAAAGTTTTTCTAAAGACTTTTTAGGTAAAATGCAACCTAAATATGCACTCTAAGTAAGGCTCTTACAAAAATCTAAGACTTTTAATGAATTTAACATTTGCACACTAGTCTTCAAAGATTCTTCATCGAATTCTTCAATTTATTCATTGCCTTAGCTGAAATGCAGTTGATTTCACTTGCTCATCATCAAAACCTTGTACTTGAAGTATCATGTAAGGCTTCATTGTCGTAACAGACTCTCATCAACATTGGTTGTATGTTGATGAGGCACAGCAGTAAGACTCTCATTGAATAGAGTTGGCATAGCAGTAGGAGTCTCCTTGGCATTGGACTGAACCTGAAGTGGGACACTACTTGATCATTCATCTTAACACCTCCCCTCAAGCCAACCTCCAAGAGATTGAGCTTGTCTTTGAAATATGTGAACTTTGGTCTAAGAAGAGGTTTTGATCTTGAGATAATATAAACTTTACCTCAATGTCACCTTTAATTTTTTTTTTCATAGAAAATGGTAATCAATTTTGATATGCTTGGTACGAGCATGAAAAATAGGATTAGCAGCAAGATAAGTGGCACCCAGATTATCACACCATAAGGTAGAACTTAACTGGGATGGACATTTAGCTTCGTTAAAATTAGTTGCATAACCCACGTAAGTTCTAAAACAGCTCTAGCAATGGCTTTGTATTCAATTTTTGTACTAGATCTAGCAATCGTACGCTATTTGGATGAGTTCCATAATAACAAATTTGTTCCCATATAAGTTAGATAACCACCTATAGACTTACGATAATCTAGGCATCCAACCCAGACAACATAAAAAAAGATGATAACTGTGAAAAGAAAGATTTATTGACGTGCAGGCCCATATTAATTATACACTTTAGATATCACATAATATGTTTTACCTATATTCAATTATGGATTTGGTTCATGCATGTTTTGTTTGGCTTTATTAATAGAGTAAGAGATGTCAGGCCAGGTGAACGTGACATATTAAAGTACTCCAACAATGCTTTTGTATTATGTGGCATCCTCTAACAATTTGCCACCTTATTTTGACAACTTCACATTAGGCACAGCTGGTATGATCACAAGTTTGCAGTTCATCATACTTGTATTAACAAGAAGATCTAGAATACATTGTCTATGACACAAAACAAGACCTAAGGGCTCATTAATGACTTCTATTTAAAAAAAATAATGAGAGTTACCAAGATCTTTAATGGAGAACTCAGGTCCGAACTCATATATGATATACCTAATATATTCATATGAGTTTCCTGAAATGATAATGTCATCAACATGTATCGGAATAAACATATGTAAACCAGGATGATTGACAACAAACAATGATGGGTTAGCCTTAAAGTCAGTGAACCTCAGCTTTTCTAGGTAGGTGCACAACCTTTCAAACCACATTCTAGGGGCTTCCTTCAAGCCATAAAGAGCATGATTGAGTTTACACACAAAATTTGGATGTGCCTTATCTTCAAACTCTGGTAGTTGACTCATATATAGACTTATTCTTTTAATCTACCATGAAGAAAAGCATTATTAACATCTTTCTGAACGATGTAGGTTTGACTACAGGACTAAAAGTTTTAAAATAGTCAATCCCTTCCTATGGATTGTAGCATTTGTCCACAAGTCGAGCCTCATATCTGGCTATGGATCCATCAACATGCCCCTTAATTTTATAAATCCACTTGCAACCCACCAAATTTGAAGCTTTATTAGGAGGTACTAGGGTCTAAGTTTGGTTTTGAAAGAGAGCTTTAATTTTCTCTTCCATGGCCTGACGTCATTTAGGTTCATATGAGGCTTGGTGAAAGGAATATGGTTCTTGTTTATGATAGCTAATTTCACTCAAGAGGGTAATAGGGAATTTGGTTCCAAATAGTCTTGGTTTTAGGGTTCCATCTTGGGACCTAGTAATCATGTGATGACTTCTAGCAATAGGTTGGTGAGGATTAAGAAAAAGGTTTAGGCCAAGAAACGCAGGTGGTGAAAATTGGATGTGAGTGGGACTTTCAGGGTTATATTCAAGTTCAGGTTGTGAAGTCTCATATGTAGACGTGATATGATATGACTCAAGTTGTGGCGTCTCAGCGGGGATGACATGTCATTTGGAGTTTCTCTAAGACTTGTGGGAAGTGAAGGGTTAGGTAATGACACATGACTGGTAAGATGCTTTTCAAGACCTATGAGACCTCTGTTCTTGAATCCAAATGAACACATCTTGGGATGTGGCGGGTTCTTTTCTATTGTCATATAAAAATTAACAGTCGTCAAATATGACATGTCTAGACACAAAGGTTCTCTTGGTTACAGGATCATAACACAAATATCATTTGTAATTTGACCCATACCCTATGAAACAACCTAGAATTTTGGGTCCAAGGAAGCATGAAACATCAAGCTTAGGCCAGTTTCAACAATGTGTCGATGTTTCCTTTCTACAACTCTATTTTTTTCTAGGGTATGAGGATATGATGACCAGGGTTTGATTCCAAAATTATTTTGAAATTTGTTAAACATGTCACTGACAAACTCGCCTCCTCCATCACTATGAAATTTTTTAATGAGACCACCAATTTGTTTTTCAATAATATTTTTAAAATTAACAAAACATGAATAAGCATGAGATTTTTTTACAAGAGGAAACAACAATGTAAACTTAGAGTAATCATCAATAAGTAACAAATAAATTTTGAAACCTTCCCAAGATAACACAAGAGTGGGTCCCCAAAGATCTGCATGAATAATCTCAAGAAGAGCTTGAGCAAAATATTCAGCCTTATCAAAAGGTAATCTATGAATTTTACTAATAACACATGAAGAACATATCTGAGACTTATTATTAATAAATGAAATAAACTTGTTTTTCTCATTTCAAAACTTTCAACCTTGAATAACCTAAACGACAATGTCACACTTCATCAAAGAATCTGAATTTATTACTATCAACTCTAACAAAATTAACATAAAGTGACTATTTATTCCTGTGATGTTGTCTACATGGCCATGGGAAGAGCCCTTCCATACTTGGTCCTTTTAGGAGAGTAGTCCCACTCTGAAGATCCTTCATACAAAACCATTATCATCAAATTGAAATAGACATTGGTTATTTTTTATGAACTTAGCTATAGATAAGAGATTTTATTTAATATTAGGCACATCAAGGACTCCCTTTAATACAAAATTATTATTATCAAATTTTAGGGATAGATTATTGGTCCTGGAGATAGGAAGATGTGTTCCATTACAAACCATAACACTATCCGACCCTTGATTATAACACTGTAAACACCCCAAATTTTTCACCTTCGCTCACAAACCCTTTCCTCTTGCCACTGAAACCCGCTCTCTAAATCCTTCAAGGAACCATTTGGTCGACATCTCAGCCAGAGCTATTCAAAGCTCGAATTTTGTCCCAAATTTAAATATTTCAAAATTCAATCTCTATTTCAGTTATCAATTTTCATCCCCGAACAGAAATGTTCAATTCTTTATATCTCCTAAGGGCTCGAGACTTCAAATCCCTCATCCAGGGTTCGCATTTTGCATCTCATTTAATACCATTTCATTGAATTTCATGACATTGCATGTCATTTTTGAGATCCAAGACTCTTGTTTTTCAAAACCTTTAATCTAGATTTGAGTTTTAAAACCTTATTTTGAAATTAATTTAAAAAACATGGGTTTTAAATCGACATTTACCATTTGTCAACCCCCAGGATCTTACATTCCTTTATTTAAAAATATTTTCCTTAGAAAGTGATCTAGATTCATTTTAAACTCGTTTTTTAACTAATCTCAATTCTCGGATAAGACCCATCCAGGTGGTGTCGCTTCTGGATCACTTCCTTCATTTCTCAAATTTTAGTTATTTCAGAGTTTTAGTTGATTTAGGACTTTGTCTTTTCACCTTTTTAAAAAATTTCAAAATTCTATTTTGGTTTTAAATCAGAGGTAGCCTTATCCCTCGTCCATTTCTTTCATTTTGGACAAAATTTTAGAGTTTCAGTCACACTAGGACTCTATCATAGAGTTTCTGTCGGATTAGGACTCTACCTCTTATTTCTATTTTTATCCGTTTTCAAGAAAAACTTTCAAAAAAATTTGAAAAAAGTTAAAATTTTAGAGTTTTAGTCGAATCAGGACTCTATTCCAGAGTTCTAATTGATTAGGACTCTAATTTTGACTTCATTTTTTAGAAAAATCTTTCAAAACAAAATATGTAAACTGGTATGATTTGAGATTTTCATTGGTTTTTTTGCAAATCTAACCATGCAGAGGCATTCGGCATGGTCCACTTGCTTGGAAATGACAATTGGATCGCTGTAATCGAATAAATAAATGTGATTTTTTATGCTTGCATATTTACAAAAAATCTTAGACATTGATTTTCTAGCCTTAAAACATCCTTCTTGTACATCGTAATTGGATGATCCAAGAGTCTATTTCTATAAAACCATGCATGTAGATCACATCTGTATGGTGAAATTTTAGAAGAACAAAAAAAACAAAAAAAAAAACTATAAAATATTGGTGCAAGCCAGTTTACATATTTTAGTTACCCTGGATCAAGGAAAACTGAAATATGTAAACTGGTATGAACAGAGATTTATATAGGTTTTTTTGCAAATCTAACCTTGCAAATGCATTCGGCGTAGTCCACTTGCTTGGAATCGACTATTGGATCACCATAATCTGATCAAGAAATATGATTTTTTATGGTTGCATACTTACAAAAAATCTGAATCGTTGATTTTCAAGCCTTAAAAGATCCTTCCTATACATTGTAATTGAATGATCCAAGAGTATGTTTCTATAAAACCATGCATCTAGTTTGTATCCGTACGGTGAAATTTTATAATATATATATATATATATATATATATATATATATATATATATATATATATATATATATATATATATATATATATATATATATATATATATATATATATATATACACAATAATTTAAAATTAAAACCAATGATAATTATCATCATTAATATAAATCTAAAACTGATGATAATTATCATCACTCTTAATAAACAACTGACAATAAATATCATCAGTGATGTTAAAATTTTAGATTTTAGCACGAGAGAGGCCTTTCTCCCTTTTTCTTTTTGTTCCCTTCCGAAAACCTCACATCCCTCTTCTCGTCGCCCTCTCTCGTCTAAGCACCCTCCGTCCACCATCGATCTCTCTCTCAGCCTAAGCCCTTTGTTGCTTTAGAGGACCTCTTCCCCATCCTCAATCACTACATCCACAACTTAGAGTTCAAATAATCCATCAACTCTACCAATCAGAGTAAGGGTTTCACTCCTCGTTCTCTTGCGATTTCTCGTGGTTTAATTTCTTTTTTTTTGGATTTTTTGTCCTCATTGTGGCCAAAGAATGTGATATCTACATTTTTCTTATATTGTTCTATGTTCATCAGATCTTTTGAGGTCATCTCTACTCCAAATCTCTATAGAATGAATAGAGAAACATGGATTTTAATGCATATCATTATACCACAAAAAAATGGAGACAACTTGGAGCATTACATTGAGATCCTCGTGTTAATTTTTTTTATGCAGGTGTGAACAAGTGCATGGAGATCCTTTGCCTAGATTTAGATGATTTTGCATTTTTTCTTTGATGAAAAGAAAGTGAATGAAAAAGTTCATGATGTATATTAGTGTTTGACTGATGATTTGGGGTTTGTAAAAATTAAAGTTTATTTTATGTTTCTACTATTTAGGTTGAGCAAACATAAGATGTTTATATCTAAAGATATATGCACATTCTTACATTTTTACTATTTATTGATAGAACTTATTATTATGCATTATTAAAATTTCTATAATAATTGTTGTTATGGACTATTTTCAATTGTATATGTCGGGTTATTTGAATTGAAGAGTAGTTTCTATAATAATAGGAAATCTGAAATTTGAATTAAAGTTTGAAGTGTGTTTGAAGTATTATGCTTTTCTGTAATAATTGAAGTGTTGTATGATAATTGAAAAGCAATTTTTATAAGAACAAAAAAATTTGCACGATTCCAAGCAAATTTCCGAAGAATTGAGTGACTTTCCATATAACTATGCAAAATTTCTATGAAAACTCGCATGATTTCATGAGAATTTCCTTCTAATTGAGCAATTTTTTATCAAACTGTGCATAAGTTCTATATAAATTCATACGATTCTATGTGATTTTCTTTCTAATTATGTGAATTTTCATCAAACTATATAGAAGTTCTATGCAAATTTGCATGATTTAATGTGATTATCTTTTTAATTGAGCTAACTTCAATCAAACTATATGGAAGTTTATGCAAATTTGCATGATTACATGCAAATTTTTTTAAATTGAATAAATTTCCATCAAACTATATAGAAGTTTTATTCAAATTTGCACGATTTCATGCAATTTTCCTTCTAATTGAGCAAATTTTCATTAAACTATGCGGAAGTTCTATGCAAATTTGCACAATTCCATGTGATTTTTCTTCTAATTGAGCAAATTTTCATCAAACTATGCAAAAGTTCTATACAAATTCACATAATTCCATGCAAAAAATACGCCAGTAAAAAATATAATTTAAAAAAAAAAGAGAGACTTTTGTCGATGATATTTATCGTCGGCTCTGTCAAAGTTAATAGCAACAATATTTATCATCAGTTTTCTTAATAAATGACGATATTTATCATTGGCTATTTGAACATATATGACTTTTCGATATATATATATATATATACAACAATAAGTATTGCCAACTTTTAATATATAAGCAATAATATTTATCGTTGGTTTTAATTAGTATAGTTGACGATAAATATTGTCGCCTTTAGTTTCTATTATTGACGATATTCTAAATTCGATCATTTCATATCATCAAATTTATTTTTAGAAACATGATGATATGTAAATATCATCAAAAATAGTAATATAAATGATTGTAGATAGTTGACGATGCAAGTGACGATATTTATCATCATTTATGCTATTGGCTACCATAAATCATATATTGTTGATGATAAATATTGTCGACAATGACATGTCTTCTTGTAGTAAAACTAAGAATATTGTTGAATAACTAGTGTTATCGTACTAGATGTTTGAGGTTCTTATCTGCAAAAGTTGTGGTCTTCATGAAATTGTACAGCCTGAACTCCATCGCATTCATACTCATTTTCAAAGAAAGTGTTGATTGCCCTAAATGAATGAAATTAAGATCTGCAAAATAAATTGAGTTGAAGACATAAAGACAGAGAAATTTATGTGTTGTAAACGTAAATGTAAGTATGTAAAATTGTCCAACAGATACCTTATCACATTCCTGAAAAGGATATGACAATTTGCGGTTCTTCAAGAAGGAACGAGCTCCATCCCACATCGGTTTTGCTTCGATCATTTTTTGTGAACAGTTAATGTTAAGTAGTTAGTTTCTATTAGTCGGTAGAAAAATATGAGGACTAACGCTTTTGACACTCACCAAGAAATATGGGATAAGGTAAATGGTTTTTGGTCGTTATGTTCTTGATGTTATATCCTGATTGTGGTACTATTAGAGTCTTTGTTTAAATCTTTCTAGATGCTACTTAATCAAAATATGTGATACATTTATGTTAGATTCAAATGTGTCTACATCCAAATATAATAAATAAACAAATAAATAAACGTGCAAACCTAACACTTGTGTCACTATTCAACATAGTGTATTTGCAAAAATCATGATCTTCTAACTCATTTTATTGTTGCACATCCTTTTTGTTCCAATGGACATTTTCATAACTAATTGAAATTGAATATAAATGTATACATGTGAGTACCACTAGTTGTATACACACATAAATTGTTGTATGCATTATACATCATAGCATAACTGAATCTTTGCTTGGGGGATCCTCGCTTGTGGTGGGGTTTGGCTATTTATTTTCTGACATGTTTTTCTTTAGGTGTATAATACATCGCGAAATACCTAAGATATACATAGGAGACATAATACATTAGAATAGTTCATTAAAAAACTCTAGATAAATAAATAAAAGTAATTTATTTAACAACTCTTAACAAATACATATTTTGTAATAAGCAGTACTCAAACATACTGTTATTTGTGCTTCCAACTATTGTGACCAATCTCACTCTATACACTGTGGTTATACGGCATGACATCTTTGTAATTTGTTTTTCATCTCTTCACTTTAGGTAGCCCTGTTTTGCAAGTCACTTTTGGTGGATAGATAGGAATAAAAGTTAGTGGAGCATTGTGTGAGACATTATCCATAATTTGATGGAATCGATATGTATGATATGCAACTCGATAGGATTTAACTGTGAAGAACTTACCATAGAAATCCTTTTATAGCTTGCCCTCATATGAAATGCATGTGATTGCATATTCACATGGAATTCTACTGACATGTCACTCTTTACAAGATCATAACTATTTTTTAAGATTAATGTTGTAACTGTGAGATCGATCATGGGCTTCATATTTTCGTCGGTGAAAATGCACTCTACTTGCAGGATGAGGCACTAGGGGCTTGTCACGAATGGGCTTGTCACGAATGGGAGAATTTAGGCATTGAAGCTCTCTGCTATATTAGATGTCAAGTGCTCATGTCTTTTTTGCTAGAAAGTAATTGGTAGCCCATTGTTCTGATTTCACATCGATGGCAATATAATTGTATGCAATTAAGTCTTGCTCTCAAGTTTTTTTTAAAAAATAATTACAATGTCATTTCATGGATGCTTGAGTTGCGCTCCGCTAAAGTGCACCAAGTGGTGAACAAAATTTCTTAGTAAAGTATTATGTCAAGTGCTTCATGTAATATCTAACATGATATTTAGGTCATGTGTGGGAAAGACCATACTTTAGCCCTAGGTGTCTATCTGAGATAATTGTCAACTCTTCTCTCTCTTCATAGTCATCAAAGTGTATGAATTCTTGCTTCACATGCTTCAAAAACCTTGCCCATGAATTTTGACTCATTATCTATAACAGCAAATGCTGCTGAAAACATCTTACTAGAAGGGACAATACTATGAATTGACAACAATAAACCATGCATTTTTCTTT